>NW_024581130.1:8159654-8261135 GCF_017639235.1 Corvus kubaryi
CTCCCCTGCGTTCCCCCCTCGCTCGGGGCTTCGGTGGGGCCGCGGCTGGTGCCGGGTCCGCCGGGAGCCAGCGCGGCCCCGCGCCGGGGGCGCTCCGGCACTCGCGCCCCGCCAGCCAGCGGGCGGCCCGGCGCGCCCGGGGGCAGCGGGGGAGGGAGGGACGGGCGGACGGAGGGAGGGAGGGAGGGGAGGGATGGAAGGAGAGCGTAGGAGCGGCGGCCCCTCCTCAGCCGCCCGCCCGAGGGGAGCGCGGGTGCGGTGCGGTGCGTGAGGCGGGCGCGGGAAAGCGCCCCCTCGCCTCGGCGCTGCCGGCAGCCGCGGGCCGAGTGCGGCGGGCTCGGCGCTAGAGGGGGTTAGTGGACAAGGCACGGGCAGAGCGCATCCCGGCCGGGGAGCGCCGCTCGGGAGGGGCCGCGGCCGCCGCCGCTTAAAGGGGTGCGGGCCTCCACCCACGGGTGGCGGCGGCTCGCGGGACAGGGGGACCCGCCCGGGGGGCACTGGGCTGCCGCTGCTCGTTAAAGTTACGCCCAATGGACAAGGGACAAGCAAAGCGTGAGGAGACCGCGTCCGAGCATCCCCGGAACATCTACTCTCTCCCTCTATTTTTTTTTTTTTTTTTTTCTAATTAATTTCTCCGCCAGGTACCAGAGGCGTGTGCAGGGCTGGGGGAGCCGCCTCCGGTGTGTGTGTGTGTGTGTGTATGTGTGCTGATCTGATCCGATCTGATCTGCCGGCTGCTGTCATCCTCCCCGGCCAGGTGCGCTGGCACCTGGGATGGGCGCCCTGTGGAAGTGCCGCACTCTCACCACACTCCACATGCCGGCCTATGTCGTCTTTTTTTTTTTTTTTATTATTATTCTATCGAACATTTCGGTTTCTGGATTTCTACAAAGGCAGGGGAAAAAAAAACCCGAACCCCACAGGAAGATACTCATATACGTATTTCTGCATATGAATCAAACCAGGTGTCTAAATCCACAAGAAAGAGGGAAAAAAAAAAAAAAAAGCTAATTCCCAATGCTTCCCTATGTTCAGAAATCCCATTGAAGTGAATGGGTAATGCAGCTACAAGATTCTGCACCAGAGAATACCAAAGTTCCTGCTGAGGTGCCTAGATAGATGTTCAGAGAAGCTTTGTATGAAAACACTTAACTTTGTAATGCAAGAATAAAGAATGTTTGTAAAATTATTATTCTAAGGATTATTTTCAAAAGAGCTGTTCAATGAGCAAAGCCAACACAGAAATATATATTTATGGGTATTTGGAAGGATCTTTAAAGATTACAGCGAGCCTACAACATTGCAGTATTTCCTATATTTAGCTGTGTTAACAACATCCTATAAGCAAAACTTTTATTCAAAAAGAAGGTCAAACAGGAAAAGCTTAATATTTTGTCTTAGGCTCAAGGGGAGGTAAAAGGAGAAAGTTAAATTTTTAATATTTGGATGTTGGACACCCAAATGGGTGTTAGAGTGTTTAGGTGACCTTTAAAGAGCCCTTCCAACACAAATTATTCTGAGTCCATGAGTCTCAGTACTGTTCTGGTTTAGAATTAACACAGCCAAAAGGAAAGTAGCGCTAACTACCTACTAAGGTTTGCTTTTTTGGGGTAAGGGGTGAGAATTCAGGCTTTAATTCTTCTCAGGTTCCTGGTTGAGTAGTAAGATGCTTCCCCACCAGACTGCCATAAAACAGTAGTGCAGGACATCCTGTATAAAGAGCCCCAGATGAAGATGAGTTGTTTGGAGCAGTGAAGAACACTGCTTGCAACCTCTGAGAAAAATTTTTCACACATTAATGGGAAAGGGCAATTAATTACCACAGCGAAAGTGAACTGAGATTCCTTCCCTCTCTTCTGCTGTTGCATGGTACAGATTTGGGGGTTTTATACCAGGCTTTTTTCTGACAAGTCCAGTAGCACATGTATTATATGCTTACATCTGTGCAGGCACTCTGCAGACACTTGTGCATCTCCACATCACGCAGGCATTTCCTTCCTGAAGAACCTTGGAAGGTCTGGCTTCCCACTTCTGTTGCTTTTACAAGTCCTGTGAGACTACAGCTGAATACATAAAGGAGGCGGGGAGAGATGTGACAACAGCATAGACAAAATATGTGTGTTTCGTTTCGCAGCTTTGCCTCCTGTGAGCCTTGAACTCCACAAGTCACATGAAACTGTTGGGTAACCAAACAGCTAAAAAGGATGGGTGGCATTCTCTCCACAGTGTCCCTGCACCAGTTTTTAATTTGAATTTTAACAGAATTTCCAGGGGAACAACTTTGGAAGCACAGTGCTCATTCATCTACATACAGATTAAATTTTTATAACTTTGTGTATTATTGTGAATTCCGAATAAAATCTTAGCCATTGTGCTTTTTCAAATGTATGCAAACATACTAAATGCAATAGAGGATGGCAGAGTATTAAATGTAAAGAAGTAGAGTCCTATTTTAATAACATTTTCCCCCTGAAATTTAAAGCCACTTTGTATAATAAACTTTGAAGTAATAAACAGGATAGTTGCACCAGGTAGATAAAGAAGAGGAGCCACAGTCTTCATCCTCAGATTTCTAGAGTGTATTTTTGTAGGAGCAAGGAATTCCATATATTGCCATTCTTATAACAAGCCAGAATGTGACTTGCCCTGTGAACTCCTATTTTTATTATTCTCTTAAAAAAAGGGATAACTTTTCTGCTAATAATAAACAAAAAGCCAAACAGGAAATATAGGATATAAATTACACATAATAGGTTGTCTTTTGTTCTTTGTGTAGTTAACTATACATGATTTGTCTTTAGTGGTGTTAATTATAATAAAACTATTACTTCCTCTAAAAAAAAACCCCAAAAGCCATTCATTTTTCATTAACATTTCTGATAATATAATGTTGGTTTGTGTTTTAGGCCTTTGAACCATCACTCCCTACTGTCTGTGGTTTAATGTGATCAAAGCAAACATTTTAATTAGGACACTGACCAAGAACGTATTTACAATAAATTTAAAACACTTTCCCCATTCAGCACTTAATAGGATTTGCTGATGTTCAAAGTGGTGTTATGTTTGGACCAACATACCTGCATTAGGATTTTTTAAAGAGTAACACTCACACTCGCTGACTTTAGCTACAACCTGTATACTAAGGAAAACACAATGTATTATTGATCTCTTGAAGTCTGAGGCAAGAGCTTTTCTATTGAACAGAACACAGTGCTGATTTGGCAGTGTAACCAGAAATGAAACTTCCAATAGTATCTCTCCTATTCAGACTTATAAAGTCTGAATTACACTTTCCCATAACATTGAAAGTGGATTCCATTTTGTTATGCATTATATTGTTGTGTCTATAGAACTCTACACTTTTTTTTTTGTTTGAATGAGCAGGCCTTTTACTTTACGAACATCTTTATTATTTAGTGTGTTTAATGACAGGCTGACACCAGATCATTATCAGTATTTCTTCTTCCTACCATAGTCCCCAAATATGCTCATGGTATGTGCAGCAATTCACATGAAGTGCTTTTAAGTATTTGCAGATTTTGACAATTTTCTCTCACACATCAAGGGAAGTAAAGTAGAAGTTTAGTAAGGCTTATCTCCTCTCGTGTTGTGGATACAGGAAAAGATAAAGAAGGAAAAAGGGATGAGAACCATAAAGAAAACTTCCAACAAATCTTCTAGAAAGACAAGGATACTAAAAGTAGGCTAAATAGGTAACTGAATTCTGACATTAAAATATTATTTGAATTACAGGACTAACATCAACAGTTCGGCCATGAATTTACTGTGCTGCAGAGCAATTTGTTATAGGCAGTGTTTCCTACGCACATAGGAAAGTCATTGGCCAAGTCTTGCCTGGTAATTATTTAAGTTCTGTTCCTAGATTACATTTTCTTTTCAGTTGGCTTGTGTATGGTCTGGACCTGTTCTGACCTGTTAGCGTACATGCTAATTCTGACACTCTGCACTGCGCAATTTAATACAGCGAATTACACTGAGCTGTGTTTTAGGGAAATTACTGATAAAAAGTGCAGGATGGTTTCATCCCCATCTTGTTACATGCACAGGCTTAGAACTGCCTCAAATTATTTTTACACTAAAGCATGATTAGAAGATTATATGGTGTACGAGACTGTAAAATGTTACCCATTTTTCGAAGTTTACATGTAGATGTTACAGAAGAGCCCATATGACAACACTTCCTCCATTTCCAGTATTTCATTTAACCCTTCCATATTAATTTATAAAATAAACATAATATCCAAGTTTTAAAGTGGTGTTACAGACAAGTTAGTTTCCATGCTTTTCACTTGCAGTTTCTTCAAATAAATCTAATTATTTGGATTAATAAGCAAATCAGTAGATACAGTCTACAAAGTTTATGTTTTGCAGGAAGATTTAATAGTAATAGAATTGTCCTGGAAATCTTTCAAGAATAACAAATTGCTTGGCAGTGAATATTTTCAATATTTAAATTCAGTGAGTGTAATCTTGCTGTGGCGGAGCAAAGGGATTCCAGATAAAAACAGAAGAATTAATTAAATCACAGATCATGAAGGAGAGAATTGGAACATCTAGACCGCAAAAAATAAATATTGTGGCCCTCATCGAGAGGGAAGGAGCCAAACTTTTCCTCATGGTGTTGGCAGGGGTATTTTCAGAGACGTAGATGTGCATGTGGAGCATTTGAATTAAAATGCAAGAGGCACCAGAATTACAGACTAATCAAAGTTGAGAGTCCAAGACAGGTAGACTTTTATAGGAAGGTTTTTATCCATCTCACTAAATTAAATAATTCCAGCTGAATGAATTGCAAATTGAGTTTGGTCTCAAAATGATAAAATAAACAAAATGGTTTGAAAAAAAAGAGACAAAAACCTTGTAGTTAATAGCGAGTAAACCAGATTCTACTCATTCTATCCAAAAGGTCCTCTTGGCATAAGTGAGAGTGATGAAGTCAGGGCACACAACAAGGCTGTGTCTGAGCTCTTTGTCTTCTGGAAGTTAGAAGGCTTAAATTCCACTCTTAACAGCATATAAATCCTCTAAGGTTCTTTTCTGAGAATGTGTAGTACCAATTAATGTCGTAGGATATTTCTATAGCCATTAGAAGTAACAGTAAATACAACCATGACTGAAAGTGAAATGGTAATGCTATAAACGTTTTGGGTGACACTGAAAAGATTCTAAGCCCAGTTTTAATGACATACATTTCAGATTTCCATTGAAATATTATTGCTAAAATTTAACACACCCCCCATATTTACAACTTTAAAAGAGACTTAAATTTGGACCATTTTATGAGGAGTCAAGAACTTAAAACTTATAGCATACCAATATAAATGGTGAAACCAAAAATGAGTTCAGAAATATTAATTCCTCTAGTAGGTTTTCATAAAACTGGAGTTTTGCTTTTGTATGGTGTCAGCTATGGACAAATTGGAGCTGTCCATATCTAAATACCTACTTGAGATTTTAAATACTGTAGATAAATGGAAACATTTTCACATTTAGTAGATATTGCTTCTGAAATCAAACCCTGTGGCTATATACTGTTTTACTTGAATTAGTACTGTATCTACTTAAAGATTCAAATCTCCCTGATTGTTTTTCCCTTTTGGTATTTCTGCCTTGTAGATGAAAATGAGAAAACATTGAGGCTGGCTCAGTACAAATAACAATGAAGGCAAACAACCAGGTTTATAAAGATGTATCATCTTGCCCTTATCCAACTGCAGCTTAATGCAGGAATTGCTTCAGGCACCTGAGCAGACGTGTTTGTCATTACCACAGATTAACGTTGTGGTGGAACAGTGACTCCTGTACATATTTGCATTATTTTACCAACTGGTGTGATGTGATACATCCATTTCTGGACAAGCTGGGCTGACCTCCTCCACAAAAAGCAATTCTCATACAAAACTGGTAAAGGATGCAGTAACTACATCATGTGTGAGACATGGGGGGCAAATTGTATCAACATAGGTGGTATAATCTGAACAACTCCTGGAAATGATAAATCAAATTATTTTCAGTTATATGCAAAGCTCCTTCATCATACCACCAAACTAATCTGCTGCAACCATTTAGTCTTAAATTGTACACTAAATGTTGTAACTAACTTGGCAAAAGTATCAGCATCAAACAGACTATCCCACATCTGAAAACATCTGTCCTTGGCACCTGCTTACACTGACATATAGGAAGTATCCAGTCACTGTAACTTCAGTAAATTTGGATCTCTCAGGCAGCCTTTACTTTGCCCTTAAAACATGAAAAAGACATCTTGGAATGGAGATACAAACTTTGCAAAATAGCAATATGTTATCAAGTTTGTTTACTTAAAATAGCCACAAAATATCTAACACTTTAATCACAGTTAACATTCATCGGTGTCAGAAGGTCTAAAAATTACAGTTTTGCTTGGACATCACGTTGCTTTCCGCCAGCAATGACAACTCATTTATTGGATATTTGAGGAATGCATTTAGATGTCCAAGAGAATTTTGCACATAACTGTAAGGAGACATAGGTTTATTCCTTCAGATGGACCATTAAATCCTTATTTATGTGTGTTTAAAGATTTTTAAATTTTAGAGATGATAAAGTTGATAACAAATTGGATACTGATATGTATTGCTGAAGGAACATCCTCAAAGTTTAGCTACTTCCATAATTTTCTTATGTGAATTTCCTGGCTTTTTACATTCTTATTTTTTTAATAAATGAGGTATTTCCATTATTAGGTGCTGGGTTGGGACATTGTGATCAACAGACTTACCTACAAGGATAAGGTTCCAAGTGCTGGTTATGGTAAAGAATTAAGGGAATTATTAAAGAATGTTGCTATGTGCCAGCAAGCCAATTTTATAAAACCTTGAAAATGCCATTTTTACTTTAATAAAATAATTTCAGTCAAAACAAGGACTAAATTGTAAAAAATACAGATTTGAGCTTTTGTCTTGTAAGTAAGCATTATAAATTTATTATTTTGCTTGTATAAAAAGTGGTTTTGTGCCTGATCCCTGCCTCATTCAATGGACAGGATTGGAGTGTTCAGGGCTCTAAAATCAAGTGAGACAGCAAGGTATTACCAACATCACTTGTGTGAGTTTCGGGAAGACAACCTCGATTCTGTCCTGACCTTTTGCTGTGACACTGTCACTGAAGTCAGTGTTAATCACAGGTAGCTGAACAGATCATGTAGGCTGGAATTGTCAGGAATGGATAAAACAGGGAGTGACCAAAGGTCATAAAGCTTAAAAAAGGTCTGATCCCTTTCCTGGACTGTGAGTGTCTCTCTTCCCATCCGTCTTGCCATAACCTTTCGTCTAAGTACTTTTTCTTCCCATGAGAATGAAGTTTTGGAATATATTTCTTGGTTGATAAATCACACACAACATTAAGGAAAAATCAGGCATGTTACTGATTGGAAGGAAGAAGCAAAAGACCTTCCAGGTCTTTCTTTCAATGCCAAAGCCATTATGATTTTAACCAGAACTTTGGTAAATGAGAAAGAAATTGCTACACATTTTCTAAATTGACCCACACTTAGCAACTGTCTGTGGTACAGTGTCAGATTGCAGCTTTGCTTCATTCCATTTCCACCAAATTAAAAGGACAGATCTATAAGGAGTCTTTGGAACAGGAGGATTGCTCTGAATAAAAAAGAGATGCCACTTTCCTTTGTAGTGTATTATTGGTTAGGTCTCTTCAGGTGTGTGTGGCAGTCAGAGGTAAACTGGAGAAGAAATAAAAGGAACAATTGCATTGCTGTTAAATCTGGTACAAATGAAGTGAGATTTATCGCAGAATATATCATTATAGAGGGCAAACACCCTAGAATTACTAACTCACAGTTTTGTAAAGTCACAGATCTAAGAGGAAGTCAATCAAGAAAATGCATCTTCTGTTAAAAATCTATGTGAAAGGGCTTAGGTATCTGTCAGCAAAAAAGTCAAGAATAATAATCAAAAATTAAAATCCAAGGTGTGAATGACAATTTTGTGCTACCAACCCCTTGGAGGGCTTACTTTGAAACTTCTCTGCTTCCAGTGATTGTCTCTGCACAGGTGTCTGTGCTGTGGTTCATTATTTCTTAAGAACTTAAGAACTTGTGCTTGACTTTGGTGAGATCCTTCCCTGCCACAACTTCATCTGCTGCCTTTTCCTAATCCTTGCAGTGTTTTCTAATAATGTACAACAGGATTTTTAACACCTCCTTCCTAGATGCATGGTTGCTTCTATTCATCAGGGTTCATTCACAGTATAATTTACTGTGGTGCTGTGGAAGGTGTATAAAACTCATCAACGTGCGTGGGCTGTTTGAAAATATCCTGTCAGGGCTCAGAGGGACTGAGGGTAAACAATGTTTTCCCAGGCTTTGAGAAACAAGTGTTTGCCAACATTTTATTCTATACATTTTTTTCTCCAATCCACAGTACTCAACAAAGCATCAGTTGTGACCATCCTGTCCACTGAATTTAGTGAAAACTGACAGTCTTCCAGTAGGATGATACTTTTGATTTTTAAAAGATGATTGAAACCGCCCCCCAAACCTCATAGGAACCAGAAAATGTTCCACTTTGGTTCCTGAAATCAATTAATTTGGGTCACCTGAAACACTTTGTCAGCTTTGTTTAATAACTACTAGATCATGTAAGAGTGAACATAAATTACTATGACCTCCAAAAAAAGCCTTTAAAAGAGTCTGCCTGGATGCCACCATCATTTCTGTGAAGAATAAGATATTTCTGTAAATAAAAATGACTAAATATCTCTATTATAGCCATCAACTGCTGATGTAATAGGAGAAAACAATAATAAAGGGTAGGTGGTGTATCTGGGAACCTGGCAACTGGAGAAGTAGCTAAAATCTTCCATTATTATTGAGCATTATGCAGTAAGAATAATCTCATCTTTTCATGTGTCATATTTATTTAACTCCAGAATTTGAAAGACATCTCTAATCACTGGACATAAAAGGCAATAAGCAGCAATTAAATAAATATAAACTAGACATTTCAATTTAGAAATGTAGCTGCTTCTAAGAGGAAAAGAGTCTTTGAAAGAGAGCAAATCTGTTTGAACTGCTGATCATGGGATAATCAGTCAGTCATAACAACTCAAGAAAGAATTTTAAATATCTTGATACAGATGCTGTTAATATCTAAGCCTGAATTTTTAAAACATTTTTTCAAGATGGATTGCTGGTAATTCTGAAATGTTTACTTAATGCTATATTGGAAGTTAACAGTAGGCAGAAGTTCATGGTTTCTGCCCTAAGAAGTATTAGGACAAATGTTGTTCTCATGGAGGTGAGAAAGATGAAATAAAATATTGCCACAGACACTGCTTAAAAAAAAAATCTGACTGCTTTAAACAAGGAGGAGTATTTTCAAAATGCAGAATATGAAATCATTTTAAATTATTTTATAGCCAGAAGCCAAAAAATGGGTGAGAACATAAGAGTCCTTGCTTTCTTAATATTTCAGAACTAACAATGACCTGACACACCTTGCTCCAAATACTAAGAGACATCAACAAAGCTAATTTTTCAGGGAAAAAAAATTAATCTTAAGGATGCATAGTGTGAATAACATGAACACAATCTGAACTGTTACTAGGACTATCAAATGAGCTTAAAGCTCTGTACTGTTATGATTGTTTAATTGGTAGATTTTAACTATTATATGGATCAGGAATGAGAAAAAGAACTAAGCTTTTATGGCTCTCTGTTACATACATGATGCCACTAGAGGGACATGTACAGCCAAGAGTCGCTTACATGGGCTTCAGAAAGAATTGGAGATAATTTATTAGCAGATATGAATAAGAAGTAGTTACACCTCTATTTTTTCAATCACACCTGAAAATCACTCAGCCTTTCCATCTCTGTCTTTTCTTGAGAGTATCTTAATTTATTTTGTTTGTAATATTGACATCCTAACAAACATCAGAAGCATAGCTTTAAGATTATATCACGTGGCTAAAAATAGACTATTTTGATTTCTGAATCTGACTTAAGTGCCTTTAAATTTATCCTCACTCCCCTTGATTAAAATTCAATTTGTGCAGTTCCAAGAGTTCGTTTGTTTCTGTGTGAGCGAGGTGATGTCAAACAGGATGCAAAGTAAACAGAGAAACTCATATATGGAGAGACCATGAATATTCCATGAGGCAAAAGGATTTAAGGATTCTCAAATGAATTTTCAGAGGTCTTTCCAGTGATCTGGCTGCACCACATAAGTGAGTTGCTAAAATGGGACAAGGAATTTTCTGCCCTGCATTTATAAAATGAACCCTTGAACTGCACTAGAAGGGTGTTTCTGTCCTTTAAATCATTTCAACACAACTGTTTCAGGTAGCGAAATATGCTGTGTTAGTCCAAGAAGAGAAACAGCGTGTTACTGTAAGCAAGAAATACATCAACAGTGACGTATGCAGCCAAACTATCAGAAAAAAAGATATTTCTGTAATTGCTGCTGTAAAACTTGAAGTATGGTTAAAATATACTGAAAGCTGGCTTCATATTTATTCCAGGCAATTTATATTAATGAATAGAAAGTGAAGTGGGACTGTTTCCTTTTATCATTGAAAGGCTATAGGCAATTGAATTTGAGCTATAATTTTAGACCTTATAAAATTTAAAACTTTAAAATCACTGCTCTGAAATTCCAGACACAAATTAGTTGAGTCATTTAAGGTAATGATGATTTTGCCCTACTGAAATAGTTGGATCTAATTCAAAGCAGAAAGTGTCATTATCTGTTCTATTGCCTCTCTAGTTCATGCAAGCTGTGTTTACTTTATCTAGGAAAATATCATTGGCAGAAAAAGAAACACCTTTAAATCTTTCCCACTTGACTTTGAAAGCATTGCACGAAAAATTTCTGCCTTCTAGTACCTGTAAAGAACATGTTCTTATTTTTAGACTGAATCAAATGGAAAAAACTTGATAAATCTTCATGCACTAGTGGGAGATTAAATTGTAGTAGGTACAATATTAGAATTGATCTCCAAAATAGTATTCATTTATGAAGGATGCAGAAAACCTTAACATGTGCTTCTTCAAATGGATCAAGAGTACTTAGAAAATATATTCCTAGTTTGACTAACAGTTTGATTTCGTGTTAATATCTCCTCTTCATATTTTTACAACCATTTTATGTAAGTTATTTTTGCCCATGAAATACATAAGAACAGATGCAATATTTCATGTGAGTATGTGGCTTTTCTGTTGGTTATTTTAAAGAGAACTGCAAATTTGACAGTAGACCATTAAATTCAGAAGGTTACTCACCTTACCTCCATGAAAACAAAAACAGTGAAAAAGAAAATCCTGTCAAGATTAATGTAGAACATTTTGATTAAATCAACAGCATAGGTAAAGCTTTCCAGCAAGGAGTTTTTTCCAGCCACCTCTGCTAATATGCAAGAGGAATAAAACATGGCAAGTTCTGGACTGTGGTGATTTATTGGCTACTGAGCACTCTAGTGGTTTCTTCTCTCTTTTTGTCCATGAAAAGTTGTCACTCACCCTTAATTCACATCTCATATATTTCCTGAGTGTGAAACAGAGACTTAGCCTGGATAGATAAGTTGACTTTTCTGCCTCAAATAGCTGCTCAAAAATACTGAATTATTACTCTGCCTCTGGTGGTTATCAAATATTCTTCCATTATCTTATTGTAGCTACTAATAGATGGATTTACTAAAAGAGGAGTAATGGATGGGGTCTGCACTCTGACAAAATCAGATTTTTTTTTCAAAGTTATGAGGTGTGGTGGTTACATGTATCTACTGAAAGGTTACTTAAACCAACCATGTCTTGGAATATTTCCACTTCTATGACAGTTTTTGGGCTTGGATCTAATTATAAGGACCAAAATAAAAGAGTATAAAACCAATCATTTGAGAGTGACCAGGAAAGGAAGAATCAAATGTTTGTCTCATTATTTTTTTATCTGTTTATTTTGAGGCATTGCTGACACCTTTATGAAAGGCAATATTGGAAATGTTATTTTTTGCAGAGCTAAGATCTCCAGACAGGAGCAGCGACTGGGCACTGTGCAGGGAAAATCTGTTCTGGATTCACATAATGCTGAGAGGCTGCAACATTCAGCAGCTGTGCACTGTAAATTCAAAATCCAGACTGGCAGAGCTTGCAGCCAAGCTCTACAAGCATTAGAAATATGCAATGCTGCACTACATCTTTTTCAAGCCACTTAAAAGGCTTTTTTGCTATTCAGTACAATTGCACTTGACACAAGAAGTAATTCCTGGAATGACACCAAAAAAAAAAAGCCCAAAGAAAGTAATTTGGACATCCAAAGTAAAATTTACTCCATTAGACAGCAAGGGAGAGCAAAAGGTGGTACTGGACAACGTTAACTTTAAGGAGTTGCTGAAGATTTTGTTTCAGATAGATTAGTCTGAATGTAATTTTGTTGTGTTGCAAATACCTGAAATGAGGAAGAGAGGACTTGCATAACTAGAGGTTTAGATGGAAATCTATAATGAATGCAATTTTTACATTAAGTGGATTAAATTGAATAGTGTTTTTTATTTTTACATCGTCTGACACTATCTAAAAAGACACTGTTCCTAGAGGAGTGTGTAGAGGGAAGAGTGAAAAATGTTAAGAGAGTCAGTTCAATTTCTCCCCCATTCATCCCTTTAAAATCTGTGGAGAGGTTAAATTTCAAACATATCACAACACACCCGCAGAAAACAAAAGTAAGCATTAATACTTAACAGTAATTGTAACATCTTTTGCCATTAGGAATTTAGGAGCACATATTAAGGCAAGCCACTTCATCCCAGCCTGAGAATTTAAATTCTCTCACATTGTCCCTCTCCTTGGTCCCCATTTCCTTCTCCCTCCATGGAGAAATATGTTGGATATGAAATTTCAGTACCAGTACCAGACATTTGGTCTTCTAAATAAATAAATTTTTTAAAAATTAGTTTTCCACTGCTCTCATGAAGTTATTCATCATTTTACTACTGATATTTCTGAAACCAGAACTTGTGTTCCAAATTACTGTTGCCTCCATAAGGTTTTGGCATTAGATTTTAACTTTAATCTTGCCAGAGACAGTGTATAGATGGGACAGGCTTCTGAAGGTGATTTCAGCTGAGAAAATGTAAAAAATTATTTAATTTTAAGGGGACTTTAACATAATCTACTATCAGAATCAAAATTACCTTTTCTGAAGTTTTTTGTATTATGGCTATTCCATTGCCAGTAAACTTTTATTTAATTTGCTAATTCTTCACATGAAAAATGTCCTTCTCTTTCTAAATATATTCTTTATTAGCTCTAGTTTTGCTTGAGGTTTTTGAGCACTTCTCTGACCCTAACTTGTTAATATGAATGCTTGAAAGCACTTAAGTATCCTTTGGGGCAATATTTTTTTTCAATTAAAACAGATATTTGTAAGCATTCTTGGAGATGAATCCTTCTTATAAAGTCCCATGGAATCTGGAAGAGGTATTTGTTGGAAAGGATCTCTCCTTTAACAATATGTTGCATATCAAAAGGTTATATGGAATTGTATTTTTACTAACTTCAGCACCTTTCAGGTCTTGACAAGATTCTTCCAATATTCTCTTGTTCAGTGTTTTCCAGTGTCTTCTGATCTTTTGACCCAAGTAACAAGTCTTAGAGACAATGGGAAATTTATTGATCTGCATGAAAAATGTCATTTTGACAGAAAACTTTCTCCTTTATATTTATGAAACTCCCACAGTCAGGAACGCCATCTGCCTTGAGGCATCTCTTATCAAGCAACCCTTATCAAGACATTCTCCATCAAATCAGAGTCTGGCAGAGCCACAGTGCAATCATGAATCCTCCCTGGGGTACACAGTGACATAAACCCCTCTTTACAAGCCACCAGGGGCCACTTGCCTGGCCTGTGCTCAGCTGTTGCTGTTTGAGCAAACAGAATAATCACAATTCCTGGGCATCACAGCATTCCAGCTTTGACCTCCAGAGAGTCTCCTGGACATACCTTGCTTGCTTGCCCTGTGAGATCAGAGATGATTTGTTGTTAATACCAGGTCCAACAGCCAGTTTTTATTCTGGATACAGAGCATAAAATACATTTAAAAGCTTAAGCACTGAGTTATGAGTTCGGTGTTTGAGCGTAAAACTTTTAGAGGCTGGACCCTGTAGTAGAGTTTAGTCTCAATTTACACATTTAAATTTTCTCCAATGCATATGGGAATAATGACAGTCTCTAGAATGGAATTCACACAAGTAACAAGCCAGGAGATGTCTGAACTAGCAATCGGAGATGATCAGAATTTTTTTTCTTTTGGACTTCTAAAATGCAATTTTTTCCAGCTAGACTTTCAGATTCTTAATGCCACAGGTTTGTGGAGTGGGGTGGCAGACAGGGCAAGGTTTGTGTTTTGCACTGCAGACTGGAGAACTCCTTCCTACGTCTGTAATTCGGGTTGCTTGTACCTTGAATGATTTGTATTGTTTATTATGTAATAATAAATGTACAGATTTTTCTTGATTTTCTTTTTGTTGAGTTTGTTTTGGGGTGGGTTATTTTTGCTTTGGTTTGGTTTTTTGATTGGTTGTTGTTGTTTGGGTTTTTTTGCAGATGATCTAAATAAGGGATTTCGATCCCTGTATACTTGTGTGGTGGACTGGTTCCTATGGAAGGAGTCTAAGAGTGGGTGGGGTATTTAGGAGAATAATTTTTCTTCTCTTTTAGCTGTTCCCATCATCCACATTGGGTTTTATCTCTTTAGAAGTTTGCATATAAAATTCTGAGAGGAAAAAATAAGTGTTTATCACAGCTGGTACACTGGAAAATACCTTTTGAGCTGCAGACAGGTATCTGGAAGAACTATGTCAAATGCTGAGATTTGTCTAAATTTTCCCAAGTTTGCAGATGCAAAACACAGCATCTCCTGTGTGGCGCTGGTTAAAGCCTGTGTTATTGAAGGGAACAGAATTATCAGCAGTAGGAAACTCCTTGAACTTCTGTTGTAGTTAAGGAGCCTTGAAGGAGCCTTTGGGGAAAAAAAAATCCACATTTCCACAGCTTAAAAATGGACCATGTTAAGCTTCATTTCTTTGATCACAGGTTGCTTAACTCCTGCAATGAGGATGTACAACTTTAATTACGTCTTCTCACAGTGGAAGCCAACGCACTTTTCCACAGGCACACAAACTCAAATTTTGATATTGGTCAAAATTATTCCTTCTTAAAATTCCATTCGATTCATTTCCTGGCAATATCTATCGTCTGCCATGCATATAGACAATTTTTTTTTCCTAATACATCTGTTTTAAACACTTTTGCTTTGAATTTGCACAGTGTATATTCTACTGTTGGACAATTATATTTATGCATTGTCTTCTTACCAATACTATCTTATATTAATTTATATAAACTCTTCAGAGTTTCATAAAAACTGCTGTGAGGTTCAAAGGTCATGAAAATATCCAGCCATATATTCTCAGTGTTATATTTCTCACAGACTTTTTGTGACTTAAATGATAACTTAGAAATTTGCAACTTCTTTCTGTAACAGGTAATATATTTCCTAATTTCTAAAAACCAGAATTCTCTCAAGATACACAGTAGTCATTTGTTTTATTAGATTTACTCTCTTTTGAAAAACAAAATAAATTGCTGTGAGAATAATATTTATGGGCATAGTTTGATAACAGACTTTGATTTCTTAAGTACACCATGATTAAGTATTCAAGATATACTGCAATATTTTATTTTTTCCATTAGAGATTGCCTATTACACCATTTTCAGACTGTAAATTATTTAAGTCAGTTGAACATTCTGCCTTGAATAATTTATTTACTATGGAATTGTAAATTGCAATATTCTGTCAAATTTCATTCAATCCAGTGAAAATAATCCAATTTATTGAGCGTTGATATTATTGGTTACATGGGATTCCCCAGTGACTTGCAGACAGCACTAAAGGAACTTTACTATAGAGTAAGAAAGGAAAATACTAAAATGGGCAAAAAGTCAGAAAATTAACAGGTCTGAGAGATTTCTAATTGAGACAATGAAATCATTGCTGTTCCAAAATCAAAAAACTTTGCATATTCACCATTTCATTTGTTATAACATGTCAGAGATTTTGATTATGGTATAAACCAATTGCCATTTAATTGACTGTTTTATTTACATAGCAGCAACTGACATCAGTGGTTATTTCTCTTCTGAAAATCAGTGTACAATTTTCATGATCTAATAAAATAATTGTATTCCAAAATGAGAATGTGTGATTGCTTTTTCAAGTAAAGTAAGAGATATGTTGGAAAAATAACTGTAATCTGTCTTTCTTGTTTGAGTCTTTGTGAAACCAGGAAAAATAAAGCTTGGATGCTTTCCAATCCAACATGGAAAGTATTGCTTTATTAAGGTTAGTTCCACGAAAATTTATGAAACAAAACTTTCTGAGTAAGGCAAATAAGATTTGGCCAATGAAAGAACAATTATGCATTCTTTGGAAAAATAAACTAACAGACCGTAGCCCGTAACAGCCCAAAGCTGGATTCCTGCTGACCCATATGGGCGTTCAGTAACAGCCAGGGATACTGTTCTGGCATAACCATAGTGAATAAAAAAGTGAAAACCTTGCTCTCACAAGACATAAATCCCCTATTTGACACACAATTGAACAGCTGTGAAGTCAGTATAGTAATGGATATTTATTTGAATAAGTAGACACATTACAGGCAAGATTTTTCGTTGTATGCTTTTTGTGATGTCATTAGCCATGATCCCTCACAATCTTGTGCTTGGTTCTAATTCTTCTGTTTGAGAGGTGTCTGCCATGCCCTAATTCTCCTTTTAAACTAGGCCAATGCAGAGTAACCATCTTAAAAGCAGTGGATTGCAGCAGTGCAATGAGCATAAATGAGCAGTTCTAGATTGCATACCCAGAAGATGAGTTATTTCTATAAACGCTGGACTAGCATTCTTTAAATGGCTCTCTATTAATGCTGCTTTATTTTATTTATTAAGCAATTTAGTTTTAAATGGAAGACAATAGATTTACATCTGACAGAGTCAGATATTCCTTACTAATTGCAAAGTACATTATGCTGTCTATGAAATTAAGTCTGCCTTCTGCCTTTCCAAAAAAAAAAGATTGGAAAAGTAAAACTGCTGCACATTACAGCAAGATATTCCTATTATTCTAATGGCTACACATGCAACCAGCTTCAGCTTGTTCCAAAACCTAATTTCCATTTAATTTCAAGTAGTCTATCCACACTTTTTCTTTTCCATCCAAGGAAAAATGAGTTCAAATTCTAAGTGACCTCGTGGTTGTCTTTCTTCTTGCACATCTGAAACCAAGGAACACTTCAGTTATTCAAACCAGTGAAATGATTCAAGCTACAAGCAAATGATGGATACCAATTAGTGAAAATGGGATTTATGCCTGCTTCCCAGTTTTCCAGCCACTAGAGGGCAAGGTTTTTCTGTGGTTTTTTCCATGTGAGAAAGTATTTGACTCCAAACACGGAGATGTTATTTCCTTTTAATCGTGTATGGCCTTGAGCACACCAATCTACAAGGCACACTTGGACTGGAAGCCTTTCACCACTGTTGAGCAACATTAAAGGAACAAATAAAATTTTGAGATGTCTACAAGAGGATTACAGGAGGATTTTTTTAAGTTGGTGGTCGTAATAAACATCAGTGGGCATTAATTCAATTTCTCACTAACTTAGAGTATGCAACCTGCACCTTTTTGTCAGTTGTGTTATTAAGGTCTTAAATGTCAAGGTCAGTTGGAATAAGGTGGCACGTCTTTCAAACATCTGGAATTTGAAAGGTGATGTTTATTCTTGGATGAAAAAAGGTCAACTACCATTGTTTATAAAGAAGTGTGTCTAACCTTCTGTTTGTTTTTCTTTTGCTTGTGGTTTTTCCTTTATTTTTCTCTGGACATGCATTTCCTCTTCCAAAGATACAGAGCCTCTCAGGTTTCCCAACAGAAATTTAATCCCATTTTTCTTTTGTATTCTACCGCTGCGGTTTTTAACACATTCTGATTTTTTGTGTGTTATTTTTCGTAGAAAAAAAAAAGAAAAAAGAAAAAACTGTATCTACTTCTAACCTCCAGAGATTTTAATTGATCTTGCTCCCTGGTGCTTTTAGACAGGGTGGATATTACAAAGTTCAGCTCTGAATCAATGCAGACAAATTATTTGAAGGGAGCATTTTCATTTGCACAGATCCTCAGAATCCCTGTGTGGTCCTCAAGGAAGTCCATCAAACTTCGTATATAAGAAACAAAAATACAGCGTGAATTTAAGTGAGAACGAATCCAGAAGCAGATTGAGTTGTGCTGTAGGAAAAGCTCTGTCTGTAAGGACTGGAAAATAAAGGCCACAAGAATGTCTTAGTTTTTTTTATCTAAGTATATTATCTTTCCTGACATATCTTCTTTAACAGATAAGATAGGAAAGAGAACTGAAACCCTTCTACACAACTGAAATTCTGCCCTGGAGAGGTGTTCAAGCTGTGAGTGCAGTAATATATCTGCAGTCAGAGATTCTGACTCTTAGTAGCCCCGTCAAGTCAGTAGAGCTTTACAGTGCCAGAGAGGAAACCACTCAGAGTGGAAAAAGAGATAAAACATTTACAGCTGCCTCTTCATTTAGAATATATTGCCTACTGCTATCATCGGTAGTCACTAGTGTCAGAAGTGTAGTTTCCCAATTGAGGAGAAATTTTAAATGCCATTTTCAAATAAATATTATTATACATATTTCCAAATCAAAATGTAATAATGCTTGCTGAGTAAAATCTCATTTTTCTGTATAAACATATGAACAGTGGGGGACCAAATTACAGGATAGGTCTATCATTCTTTTATTTTGTATTCCATTCTAACACTGTAAGTTGTATAAAGACTTGGAAGAGAAACTGTAAACTCTCCATTGAATCATTACTAATACCAGTCTAAGAATGCAGCATTCTCTACCAGTCAATATAATAAAATGTAGTATAATATGGTCTTTAAAACACCATAAAGGAATATATATAAGCCACCAATAAAGCAAACATAAGGATTGATTGTTACTTGGTTAAAAGGCCAAGAAGGAGAAGTGAACATGTTGTTTCAGCACTGTCCACCTCCTGAAAAAAGTCATATTTAGGAGATCTAAGAAGAATATCCCCTGACTTTCTTTAGTTGATCAAACATATCTATAGGCATTCAAGGAAAGGATATTGTTGCTGATAAAGGTTTACCTGCAGAAGGAAAACAAACTGTCTTTGTCAAATGATTTTCAGCAAGGATCTAAACATGCTTCCACAGCCTATACAAAACATTCATATTCCATTGAATATTAGGAGACATAGAGAACAAAAGAAACACATGCTGAACTTAATGCTGAGGTGGCTGAAGCCACTGGTGCCTTGCAATGAAGGCACCCTGTCCCCTGCCCCAGCAGCTCACCGGATATCTCAGGAATGATCGTGACAATATCAAATGGCACAGAGTTTTTTTGGGATGTCTCTTGAAGATGGATGAATGAGGTGAGAAGTTTTCACTACAGTCACTCAAGCTCTGTGCATTACAAAATACAGAAAATCCTTGGCAAGGAAGAACTCACATGCATGGCATGATCTTTATACAAATATAAGGATTTCATTGTTGCACTTGTTAGGAAGCAATGTGAAATGGAGGAGGGAAAATCTGCACAGCAGTGCTCTGACATTTTTAAGTAGAACTTCTGTTCACCAGTCTCAGCTGCTTTCAGGGCATCATTAAGTTTATTCCTTCCCATGTTAGCATCAGACATGAACTGTTTGTAAGGAAAACTACTTTTCCCCCCATCCATTAGTCTGGTCATTTCATTACAGCAGAAAAAAATGATCATTTTTGCTCATATAAAATATGGGCTTTAGGTATTAATCGTTTTAAATCTGCAGAAACTTTGGTGGCACTGCAGATACTTTTGTATAATAAATAATGTATAGGGAATAATATTTGTTACAACTATTTACTTTCTAGTGTATAAAGGAGTCTCAGAATTCACCATCTTTCAGTGTGCAGTTAATATATTCTACATGACCAAGCAGATTAATTGTGTGTCTAGTAAAAGTAACAAGTGTAATTGCATGGGTTTGCTCATAGCATTTTGATTTACAGTTTGAGTCACTTAAGGACAAAATTATGACTGTTTTCTTTTTAAAGAAAAAAGAACTAACAAGATGGGTCATTTAAACTAATTCATATCTTCTAATTATTGCATTTTTTTCATCTGTGTTTATCAGAACCTAATGTTATTGGGGCTTTTTCTTCCAAAAAGACTTAAAGTATTTTTAAAGAGGCTTCTGCTTCTCCCTGTAACAAAGTCAAAAATTTAAAGATTCAAAATGCGGACTCGTGAAAAAAGAGGGCCTTACCTCAAACCTTTAATTTCTTTCTGAGGATTTGGTCTTTGATTTTTTAAGATATAGGGTAATAGCATTCAACCAATTTCTCCCTATTTGTGAACGTGCTCTCAGTGTTCTGTGTGTGTTTTTTGTGTGCATTTTGGTGAGCTTTTCACATATTCGCACACAAGCTTGTGGTGATGTGAACTGCAAAACACAATTCACAGAATAAATTAACTTTCTCTAAGGACACCTTTCTAAGAATTACTGTAAATCCCTAGCCATAAGTCATTTGTGTGCTTTATCTCACCAGAAATTCCAAAATTCTGCCCATTTCTTAGGCCAACTGTGTGAAACCAAATTCTCATGGGTGGTTTGAAAGGCATGACTTATGAACAGGGTAAAAGAAAAGCAAGAAGGAATTCCAGATACTTTCAGCAAATCTATAACTCATTGTGATCATTTTTAAAGAATGCTTCAAATCTAAAATTTCAAAAATGTACTGTTCTAAGCAATGTCCAAGAAAAATTTTCAATAAAATATGCGTAGCAAATGGCAACAAAATTCCAGCAGGGAAACCTTTGGTGTTGTTATAACATACAACATCATGGACACATTTTGAAAGCTTTGTATTATCTGGCTTCTATCTCATTTGCAATTTCTAATTTCAGTTCAGTTAATGCTGACATGCCCCTCCAAGAGGCATGGTAGCTGTGTCACTGGTACAGCTGCATGATTACTCTTAAGTCTCAGTGGTAGCTGCTCTCCTAATGAGCCAGGATAAAATCATTAAAAAGTAATTGTGTGCAGGTTTTACAGATAAGTCTCTGCTCTGGAACAAGGCAACCCTGACAGACAGTAATATTTCTAAGGCAAGATACTCCTCCCTTCTTGTTTAATGAGCTATAGATTTTTAATCTGGGGGTTTTGGTGATGGGCAGGATGAATGCACGAGAGGTTGATCTGGAGACATCTGTGTGTTATACATGGCTGTATTAGTGCAGGCAATGGGAAGATGGGAGACAAACCCAGCTCTCAGTCACCCCAGAAGTTCTGTGTTACTGTTTCCCATGGTAATTTTCAATCCGAAATCCAAGTGCATGTTTGCTTTCCAATGATGGGCTGTACTTTCTACTAACCTTTCATGTAAGTGAAAAGATATAAACCCAGGACTTGAGTCTAAATCTACTTCCAGTTTGTAAAATCATTCAGAAAATTTTGCAGCAGTGGATTTTCCATCTCTTAAAGATAGAATGCATCTACATTGTGGATATTCAAAATCAAGCTCCTGTCTCAAAAAGAAAAAGGAAATGAAAGATAGCAATTCCTTAAAATAATTGAAATATTGTTAGTATACTACACTCACCATTAAACACAGCCTATCTAGCACTCATTTTGTAATAGTATCTATGAAAATAGGAAAACCCCCATATAAACCAGGTAAGATATGTCCCATAACATATTGAGAAAATCCATGAAATCTAAAAGAAAATAATGACACCATTTAGAAGTACCTGTCCTGCTTTTTGCTGGCTTTCATGGTTTATGAGAGCAGTCTGCTGGACTCTGCTTTCACCATGCTTCTACCAAAATTTCAAGCTTTTAGCATTCACTACACTGCATCTCCTCCATCCCACAGCGCCTCAGCTTCGCCTGCTTAAGATCATGACGCTGTCATGAACAGACATCCAGCAAAATAGAAATTGGTGAGTTGGAAAAGAACAAGGCTGAAAAATCTTTGAATTATCAGCTGTACAACACTATTTTCCCAATTGTCCCTATCAGGTTTCACCATCTCTTGATGAGAACAATAACAAGAGCAAATAGCAGATGATACTGCAAACGTCTGAGTAAAGATATTTTCATGCAAGTTGAGTCAACTCACTGTGGTTTATTCTCCAGATACTGATGCATCCCCCCAAAATGAAGACACAAAATAAACTTATCCTGACTGACTAATTTATGGGGGGTATGGTTTTTGCACTGCTGATATGTAAGTTCAAAAGACCAGTATTTAATTCCAGCATTTGATCAGATGAACTCCCTTTTCTGATGCACCAAAAGGACAGTTTTGGCTTAACAGGGAAGATAGGAAAGTTGTACTTTGTCTGATGCTCCGTTTCCACCACTTTTTCATCTATAATTTTGGTCTAGAGGGAGAAAGAGACAACCAGCCATACACTAAGCCCTAGTGAGGATTGAGGGGTTTGGGTTCACGTTATTTCCATTTGGAGTCTTCAAAGGCAAAGCATGGGAAGCAATGTAATATCAAGGGAACCTCTTAAAGCAGCAGTATGAAAGGTATAAAAATGTGCATGTTATTAGTTGACAATATTTCATGTTGTAGATATCCACACACACATTCTGGTACATCCTTAACTCCCCAGATGAAAGAGCTCAAGTTACCCTGAGCCGTTTTCATGATTTTCAGAGATTTTCAGCTCCTGTTTTTATGAGACAGGACAAATCCCTTCTCTCACATCATAAGGCCCATTTTAACTTCCTCAGTCATTATAAAACAAGTGCTGCCTGTTTGCTCTCCATACTGTCTCTCTCCTTCTCTCACCCCACCTACGTTGATATCTTTTTTCTAGACATTTATGATGATAATGGCATCTGTGCTGTTCAGTGAATTTCTCCTTCTGTGTTTCCACCCCCCCCACCACCAGCTGATTTTGTACTACAAAGCACTGCCCCACAAAAGGGAAAAGCTTTGGTCAGGCTGTGATGCTGCTTATTCACAGGGGTTCTGTGAAATCTTCTTCTTAGTACTGTAATATCAAATCAAAGGGAAGAGATTCTCTCATTTTTCCCCCTGCCTTTAGAAAATAAGATAATTTGATATTTGTTATAATAAAAAGATCAGGGAAGAAGAAATGACTAAAAAAACTGGGCTGGAAGGAGCATTGACTTTTGCACCTGGTTTCAATATATAGTTTTTTATGTGTCCTTCAACAATTCCTCCACTATGGCCCATTTTCCCTTCTGTATAAAATATGGATTACACTTTCTTACATCTTTGCACTGCAAGAATTGAGGCTTTGTCTCAGAATGAGCTCTGCACATTTTGAGCTTTGTTCAGGACTGACACCTGCCCCACACAATGCTCAGTAGACACAGGGTAGTTTAGGGAGCACCTCATTTGTGAGTCCAGAACATGAAACCCCCACAAAAAATGTCAGTCCCATATTGTGAACCTTTAGATTAGACTGAAAGAGCAAATGTCATAAAAGCATTTATGCCTTGTCTGGATCATTCTATTATTATCTATCTTTCAAAACTCAGCTGAAGGGATATATTTCAATATTCCTCTATATTCTCTTCTAATTCGTGGAGGTACCTAATTTTTAAGACCACTCATGTATCACTGATGTTATAGGAAAATATGATCAGGATCCATGAAGACAATGCACAGTTATAAACTTATTTGTTTTCTGATTTTGTTCCTGGAGGATTTAGCCTTTATATAGGTAATTGGTGACATTTTCAACAGTCTCCAATCTCCTCTAATGTTAGACATTATAAATTGTATGCTGAGAGTTATTGATTACTGAATTTCTTAGTGCAACTGAAAATGTTCAATGTCTTCCAGGAACTAACCCTAACTCCTCAGTCTTCTGTTTATATATCACATCGAGGCTATCCACCCCATAAATGATATCACCCATCCTGTCAAAAGTCCTCTAAAATGTCAAAGGTTTCTGCAGAATTTTGTAAATGCACTTTTTAATAAATCTGTTCACCTTAAGGATAGAAGGATAGGAAGGGTAGTTTCTAACTTTCCATCAAAGGTGGAAACAAGCATAAGGAAGTTAAAACAAGTGAAGTTTCTCTGATTTGAGGACAATTTCAGCCAAATATAGGAAAGAATTTTTAAAAAGAACCGGATAAAAAAATAGAACAGAGCATTAAGTTTGGTAACACCTTCATCTGTTTGCATAACAAAAAGAGGATTTCCTAGAAAACATTTGATTTCATTTCTCTAGGTTGCCTTCCAAGGTGAGTTCGTGGTTGTGGCAGACTTACACTGCAATATAGAGTTTCATTCTCTTCCTTCCTCTGCCCTAAGAAAAGTAGAACTTTTCTTCTTAAGGAAACATCAAAGTTTTCAACATCAACATTCCTAAAAAAGAGATCTAATGAAGTTCTTATGCCCCAAACAAAATATAAAACATTTCTATCTGCACTCGGTCAGGGAGCTAAAAAGTCTCTCAAAATTCATTACAGGTTCAGATTCAAGCCTTATTCTTGTTCTGAAGTGGGCATATTTTACTTTACAATGGTTGCATATTTAGTAACTGCAAATTTGTTCCTCTTCCTAAATTTCATGCAAATGAACCTCAGTGAATGATCAGTGTTCACCCTGGTTAAGATGGAGGTGGACACACGTGCTTGGATTAAAAGTCTCAGAAGAAATGTGTCTAGTTATTGAAATATAGATCAAGAACTTTTTAATTTTTATTCAGACAGTGCGTGAAGCAAGACACACATGCCTGCAACCATCAAATTGATAGAAGAAGTTTTATTTATACAGAATTTTAAAACATTTATTGCAGTAGTTTATTGCCTTTTTGTCTTCATCAACTTTGAGTTGTGCCACTCCCCAGAATAATATATCCCTCTAAAAGGATTGACCAGAAAAGTCATAACACAAAACCTTTAGAGAATCCTAATTCCATCTGAGTGGTTGTTTTCAGCTTCCAAACTGCCACATCAATCTAAAAGAAGCAGCTTCCTACAGATGTAGATGTATCCTCGTGGAATTTAAGTTATAGTTGGACTTCTGCTGTTCAAATAACTTTTTCCCAGAAAGGAATTGATGCCTTATCCTGGTCTTAAAATCAAGTCAAACACTGCTAGAAGGGAAAAGGGGTTTTACTTTGGTATTTATTTTACGGATCCTTAAGTGCACATGTCCTGGTCGAATGCACTGAAATGCACACCGCAATGCACACCCCCAACAGATCTGGTATAACATTATAGGTGTTACTAATTAGCATAGCTATCAAAAATTCCCCAATGAGATGCTCAAATCAGCCCCCCCTCCCCAAGGAAGCTTCCCCTGGATGGTTCTGTCTCAGTTTACAGAATGTGTTCTGGAGAGGACCTTGGGGTCTGGGGCACACTGATCCCTAACTATGAAGCTTCTAAAATGTTTAGTCTCTTAGCTGAACAGACAAGTCCAAGAATGTAGGCAAAAAGCACTAGGAATACAGAAGTTGTAAAAAGGTGTAACAGGGGTATAAAAGAAAAGGCAAAAATCTTCATGGCATCAGTATAAACAGGCATTAGGCCAACAGAAAATAGGAGAAAAATAGAATTAGCATTAAATAGAATAAAGAAAAACAAAACAAGTAACATTTATTACACAAAATGTCTTCTAAAGAGCTGTGACCCTTTATTTGGGGCATGTGGGAAGGGCAATTATTGGCAAAAGCGTTGTGTGGGAAAAAAAACTCTGAAATGGTCTGGTTTAATATAAAGTCTGTTGTATAATGAAATTTGTTTCCTCTTTTGTTTCTGTGAGCAGGGATCTTTTTGGTTATAAAAGTAATGATGCTCCTTGCTTTTGCAATCTAGCAGAATCTTGAATAACAGAGATATAATTATTATTTAAGAGTTTTAACTAGTGCTAAGTAATTACTTTTTCTTTCTCATTTAAAACCCATTTAATATAAATCTCTTTGTTCCACAGCCTATTTTCCATATTTTTAAAAAAGAAATTATGTTGAAAGTGACTATATTAAAATTGTCTGGTGTAGGTTCAGTTTTGTCTCCATTGTAAAGCACAAACACTTGACTGAAGTGAAATTGGGGCAAGTTTGGAAGTCCGGAAAACTGTAGGAATTGCTCCAAGGACTTCAGGATCCACAGACTAGATATTAACTCAGAATCTCAAAATCTGATAAGTTTTCCCCGAAAATTTCTGAAGGGTTGAGGTGGAACATCATCATCGACCAATGAGGAGAATTTGGTAAACCACCACTGATTCTTTGGTGTTTCAGTTAGGAGAATCCATAGTTTACTTTTTTTTATCCAGGTCACAAAACTAGTTCATTTCAGAATTTGGTGATACCAATATTCTGTTTTAACAGCTTCATTTGAAAATGTATTTTTCTGCTCAACTGGAGTGGGAGCTGGAACGTAAAACCTTTGCCATTTTGTTACTTTCACAAACTGATATTTTTTGCAGCTCTGTGCTGCCAGTTTATCTTTTTTGCCAGGCAAAGTATTCTAGCTTTGCATGACAGCCAAGACAGCCAGATCTGGTGAGTCAACAAAAAGGTTAAAGCAAAAGGCAATGCCTGATAACCCCTGCCTTTGCTGAATAAGTCGTACAAAATGTTCTCAAACTGAGCCCCTGGCTGGGAGCTGAGAAACCAGAGAAGGTTCCACACATGCCTGCAGATATTAAACCCACACGCCTTTCCCCAGCCTTTGATTCTCCTTGGCTTCTACTTCAGCAATGGTGAAAGAGTAGATGATGTTACAATTCTATGTAACTGATGTCAGTTAAGCCAGACATTTATATTTTAAGGGCTTTATGGTTATCACAGTAATAAAAAAGGTGGAATTCTTCTATTTCACAGATGTTTTTACTGCAGCAAAGCTTTAGCATAGGTTTCTTTTTGTCTTTCTGCAACCAGAGTTGGTTTTTCAAGTGCCAGCAGCACTCACGGTGTGCCACCAGGAACTCAGGCCAGTGGCTGCAATATCCAGGATGTGGCACCTCCACCAACATCAGTGACCCTCCAAATCAGGGACTGAAGTTTAGATGATGTGCTGTCTTATTGTAGACAAGTGACTCGAGCTGAGCAAAAAGATAATCAAGAGCCATGATCTAAAGAACTGAAATATAATTATCCTCTCGGCAAGAATATTATTTTGCCACATATGGGAAAAATAAGTTTCTCTAAGTAGATCACAATAAATCTCTTGGGAAATTAAAAAAAGAATTAAAATAAATCAGGGTGGAGGGTGCAGCACCAAGCCTTTCTGAGTTCAAGAAGTGTTTGGACAGTGCTCCCAGGAGCAGGGTGTGATTCTTGGGGTGTCCTGTGCAGGGCTGGGTGTAGGTCCTGGTAGGAGTAGGTTCTGATCTTGATGGGTTCCTTCCAATTCTGTGATGCTGTGATAGATTGGTTTTCTGTTGGATTCCAAGTGGAAATGAATGTCTTCCTCCAGTGAGCATAAAATGTATGGTTTCCAACAACCTTCTTATTGAACTAAAAGCAGATCTTATCACTGGGGTGATGCTGTAGTGTGAAGATGAAGGAATAATGACTGTAATTTGTCCAGGTCCTAACACACTGTGTCTGGAAGTTGCTTGCTGCAGAGTGCAGGGCAATAAGTCACTTGCAGTCTATGGATGTTGAAATATCCACGCCGTTGGTACATTTGCAGGAACTTTTAAAAATACTCTACAATGGCTTAATGCACAATTTGCCGACAATTTAGAAATAAAAATGTTGAACCTTATTACAGAGCCACAGGAAATTCCTGCTCCTTGAGATGTAAGAAACTTGCCCTTTCTCTGGATCTTTTGTTAAGTACAGCTAAGAAAGCTTAAATGTAATTAGGAACTAGCTACAGAAAAGCTTTATTTTTTCACTCCTGTTAATTCTTATGGTTGTTTCAATGCTAGTTGATCCCAACTTGCACATTTTGAATTGACTGGAGTTGTTATTTGTGACACTGATGTATTTGCATTCAGTATATGCCCATGGGTAACCAATGTGGAGGGCTGAATGTTAAATAATCAGATTATAAACTAACATCAATTTGAAGGCTTTTATCTAGACTTTCTCTATCCTGAGCTTCAAACGAACCAAAGCAGCATCTTAGTATGGCTCTCGGTAATGGCCAACTGTGAATGCCCCAGAAAATTGTGTGAAGTCCTTCTCTTTGGTAACACTGCCCTTACAGACTTAATTAGGGCCTTTATTATCCCATTATCCTTTGTGTCCCCCTTTTTGAAGACTATTATGTAGAGAATCTGTTTTCCATAGTTCAGTTTCTTAAAAGAGAATCCAAGTGTTGAAATGATATCTGAGGAAACTCTTGTTATGAGGTCAATAAGGAAGATTTGTTCACATTGACTACTTGCTCCCCTGAAAGAACACAGGAAAAATTTGTTGTGGTGCACAGTATTCTTTTAAAGCCTCAAAAAATTGCTCATTTTGGTGATCAGGCCCTAATGACAGCTTAACATAACGAAGAATGAAATGTCTCCCAATACACAAAGCAGGAATTTGAATGCCCTGCCAGGTGTATTCTTTCACAACACAATGCTGAATGGGAAGCACAAAAGTCCCCAAAATTCTTGTAATGCTTGTTAGATAGTGTCGTATATATTTCCTAAGGACGGAGTGATCTGTACCCCCAAAAAAAAGGGTAAATAGAAAGTGTTGGTGTGTCTTAATTTATCATAGATCTGGATGCTGCTCATCTTATTGGATTGAGTGGAAAAGGAACCAGTATAACCACATTAAGTAAAATATTTTAAAATATTAGATTCATTAGATGTCATGTACCAGAAGGCATGAACTAGTTACAGAAGAAAAGATAAAATGTCTGGATGTTTTCTCCCAACCTGTGCTGTGGGAGTCTGGGCATCTCTCCCTTTTTACAAGGCAGTAAAACAGGAAAAACTTTATCCTCCCTGTTTATACAATGTGCAACATATTTCTGTCTTGCATGTCTATTTCACCAGAGAAAATGTATTCTATTTAACATGACACCCAGAAGCCAGCGAAGTGCTTAAATGTCAAAACCCCATCTATGACTGGTGTGTCAGAAGTTATCTCACATTATAAAGTTGTTCCACAGCTATATGGCTCCCCTGAGAAAAAAAGTCATTTACCCTCTCCACTGAAGCACAATTGCTTGAATACATTTACAGCAACTAATCAGTGGTGAAGCAAATGCTAAGCTGTAGTTTCACCCTCCTTACTGTGCCTGCGACACAATGATTTAAGGTGTGATTTTTTTCATCTTGACACTTAGTCTATGAGCACAAATTATTCGGGTGGGGCAATCAGGGTTGTGTTTCTTCATCCAGGAGCTGCCCACAAAGCCAGAAAAGCCCTGCTGTGCCTCGGGGTTCATGTAGTGCCCGTGTGCTGGCTAGGGCTGGCACAGGGATCTCAGGGATCCTGCGAGAAGTGCCTGCCTTGCCCCTCTGTGTGCTGATTGTGGAGGGAAACGTGAAAGCAGAGTGAACCCTCTTAAAATGGATACAAGCAACAATTATCCTGAAATCCCCTAGGCATTAAGTCTGTTTATTGGTAACTCTGAGGAGAGGAAAACCAGGTTTTGGCAGGTGGGAGTGTGTGTTTTGAGGACCACCGTGCACCAGAGGCAACTCCTAAATTCTCACTAAAACCTCAAGCACTGGGTAGGGAGAATTGTTTTAGCACAAAGCCCAGAGACAAAATAGCATCAGTCCCACAGCCCTGGCTTGGATCTCCTGCTCTGCTTCCAGGCATTTCAAGGTTACTTTGATGGAGGAGCTGCTGCCTGCCATGGCTGGGGTTGGTCCATGCAGAGGAGGGACTCCTGCCTCAGACCCTTGCCAAGCTGGGGACACTCCCTGTGGACACCAGCCCTGCTGTGGCATCTGGGAACAGGGGCTGACAGTGCCAGGGGACTGACGGGGGGTTCTGGACCCTGGGCAGGGTGGGCAACCCTAGGAAACCATTCCTGGGTGCCTCAGTAGGGCCCACAGGCCCCAGGGTACCTCTGGCTACCACGGGGAAGCGGCAAGAAAGAGGAAGAATGGTAAATAAATACTTAAATGTGTTGTTAATTTAAATTTTGTTGTTAATGGCAGAATGATAATTTAAAAATTACTTATTAAATTGTTACTCTGGTTGTTTTTATCCCAATAAATTATAAATTATAGCCGAATGCTGAAGAATTAATAACCCTTTTTTCTCTCAGAGTTCGTAGGTGAAGGCCACAGACAAGGCCAAGATCCTTTGGCAAACAGTCTCCTCCCTGCATCACACTGGAGTCTCCTTTGGTAAGTATTGGAAATAAGCAGCCTTGTGCAGGTACAGACAACACAATCTACTGGTTATTTTTATTCTAAACTAACTGACTTGCAGTTCTTCTACTTGTAATGATTTGTCCAGAGCTACACATGCTCTGTAGATTTCAAAATCAGAGGTTTAGCACATTTTTTTCTGTGTTCTTATCTTTGTTCCTGCCTCTCAACTCCAGTCTCATGCAAAGCATCAGAAAGAAACTGGGTTTTTTTTCAATGTCACCAGAATCCCAAAATGTGCTTATTTAAGAGGAACTATATTGCAAGTTATTTACCCCCATTGTGCTATGAGTGAACATACTGTTTGTCTCTCTCACTAGGCATTGGGATATTCAGTGATAAAGCAATTTCCTGAACTCAGTCCAGAAAGTCTACACAAAATAATACTTCAAGATCATCTTTCCCCTATCAACCCTCCCAGAAATTTCTCTGCAATTCTTCCATTTTCTGTGGCTCTCACGAATGATAGCCTTATTCACTGGATCTTGAGCCAACAAGTGTGATTTATTCACTGGCAGCCATGTGACTTATGCACAGATCTAGGCCCGAACCCCATCGAAAATGAGTTGAACAGCAGAGAATAAGATTAGTGCGAGTAAGAGACAAGAGTGAGACTACATTTTGTTACCGCTAATAATTCCATCATATCCCATTACTGTTTTGTTTGTTGCCTTCACTGTTTACAGCAGTTCTCAGGTTTGTCTATGACATGAATAAACACAATTTCCATGCAGCAAGACTTCTCAGGCGTAGGAAGAGAATATTCTCAGGAATTCAGAGTACTGGGTAACCTTCTAGGGGGGCCCCAGTTAAGATGTCCCACTGGCCTTTATTTTAAATCCTCCATTTTATTTCCAGGCTCTTTCATCCCTCTCCTTTTGTTTAGTGTCCTTGTCAGCCTTGCTGTCATCTCCTAGATTAAATCCCTACAACTATTCATTACTGTAGTGTGGGAATATAAACAACTTCTTGGACTACTTCCTACCCATGGAAAACAAATGGTGCAATATCACCCCTCAGTGAAATGGAAAATACATCTTAAACCGCTGACACTTACTCTGTTTAGTTTAAAAGCTTCTTTATTCAAAACATATTTTTCCACTGTCTTTAAGGAAACAACTGCTTGGCTACTTAGTATCTCACAATAAGTGTCACATCCTTTGCCAAGGAAACGATTACTCCGTTGCAAAGACAAATGACAGAGGCCTGAAGCGAACCCAGGGCAAAATGCCAAACAGAGTCGAAATTAGAGAAGCTGTGAATCAGCAATACACTGACATACATAAATAATTAGAGGAATTTATTTTGTTTAGCACAGGCAAACAACTCTGCAGTGATGTATGATGTATTACATTCTTTCCAAAAGCTGCTGCTTCACAAGTAGCAAATTACAAAAATTACTCCAAACATCACCACCTTTGGCTTTGGCATCTTTAAAAAGGGTCAGAGGTTTACATCTGACATGTCCCATGGCTTGGCAGCAGGACTTGTGATTGTTATTGCAAAATTCTCTGGTGTTTTTTTTAAAGATAAGCCAAGCTGATTCTTTTTTGTAACCTTAGGGTATCAATCAAAATAACAGTGTGTTAATAATAATTATTGTTCATTGTTTCACCAGTGAGATAAAGCGTTGCTATCAGTATCTGGCTATATGTAAATTTGTTACATTTATCCTGTATTTTGCATGTAATTTTTCATTATCTGACTGGATGAGGTTAGACTTCATACCTGCATATTTGTGTATTTCAAAGACTTTTATTGAACTCTGCATTAATTCTTTACCATCTTAATAAACTGTTTGAAATCTCTATGCTTTATTTTTTAGATGAGTCTTGGTTTGCAGTTGATTAGGAACTGCTAAATACAGCATTTAACATGACTTTAAAGTCACATTCCATCTCATTTTCATCACATCTCAAGGTATGCGAAATTGTCCTTCAACTAGGAGTGTTAACACAGCAGTATCTAAACACATGATTATCTGTTCTTCCTAGCTGGGAATTGAAACAAATAGCTTATAACTTGTATAAAATCTGTTTTCCTTTAATATTTGATTGTTTTCTCACTGCAGAATAAACAGTGTTTGTCAGCAGCCAATGGCATCTCTAGGACTATGTTAAGGGAACAATTTTGAGGCTGAGATATTTGACTGCAAGACAGGAAAAGATTCAAAGATCACAGGAAACGTAAAAGAACTTTTAGCTGAAGCTGTATTTCCAAGGCTGTTGCGGAGCTAATGAAGTGTGCGTGGTGAAAACTGCAGATGTTTGCAATACAATTTAACGAACACATATAATTCTAATTAGATCACACTTTGACAAACCCACCTGCAACACAAGCAGCACTATAAAGGAAACCTCTCAAAGCTGGGAGGAGGATGGGTCTAAATGGCTAATGATTTGTTATTCAGTGAATCATGTGATTATTAATTGCAGTAGTTTTGTTTATTTTGCCATCTGAATTGCCTTAAATGCTGTGGGAGGTAGCCTGATTCTTCTCTCTTTTGTGTTTGAGCATTTGTGGCTTGGGAGATAAAAAGTAAGAGAAAACAGCCTGGATAGTCATAATATATCAAGGTAAGTATATTGCAGCCTGAAAGTTATTTAATTGAGCAATAAAAAATAGTTAATGTAGCAACTGTCTGATATATTCTGTGAACTCTGTCAGAAACTTGTAGGTAAACCAGAAGGGAGGCTGTCTATGTGCAGGTTTGCAACTTGAAAATGTTAATTAAAACTGCCGTATAAAATCTTCAGGATTAATAATATGAAGTGTCAAATTGTTGCACAGTACTTTCAAGAGTATGAAGCATAGTAGCAAAAAACAATGGGAGCAACAACTTTTTGTACTCTTAAAAGTAATTCTAGAGGTGACATTTTGTCTGTCATTTGTTATGCTGGTCATATAAGACCTGTTGTTAGAAACATATGATGGTTTTCTTCCATGTCCTGTTTTTAAGGGGTTTTTTATCTTTAGGTAAGCTAAAACAAAAGCATGGTTGATTCTTCTTCCACATGTGAGTATTAAGAGTTTAAAACATGTAGTAGCAATGTGTTTTGCCTCTACAGCATTTTCAAATATCAAGTCTCCCAGAGGTAACTGGGTGTAATTCAGGGATACACTGGACTTTGATAGAGTCAATGTGCATGCTGAGTTTGAAGGCCTAATAGGTAAAAAATATTTGACTTGAAATATATGATAAAGGTTAATTCTATATGGTCTTTTGACAAATATTACTGGGTATTAGCTGGTATTCCAGGACTAGTCTTGGAACTCCTCATTGAGTTTAGGCCATGTTTTTGATCTGTGCAGATGTGATGTGCAGCTGGAGGGGGGTTTGTTTGGTAATGTTACCTGGTCTGTGTGGAAACCAAAGAAATGATCCTTGTCTGGTGCAGAAACTGGACAATTGCATGAGTTTTCTTAGAGGGCATAATACTGAAGCAAAAGTTTGCAATGTATTTTCCATCCTCAAGTAAGGAGTATCTCATTCTGAAGTATCCCATTAATTTTAAAGACACAACCTCACACCTACACAGATGTACCTTTAAAGAGCTGAGCTCAAGCTCTTGCCTTAGCATGAAATCAGGTACTACAGGTTTGCATCCAAGCCTGGCATCTTGGGTTTCATCAAGCAAGCATAGATGCCAGGGTATTTTCTAGCTAACAATCACCTTCTTCTATCCCTTCTATCTCCTTCTATCTAAATTGCTGATAAGTCTTTTTACTGGTCTTTTCAAATTCTTTCAAAATAGAAGAGGCCGTATATGTAAAAGTTATTTCAAAATAACACTCCTTTGAAAAAAAGATATTATTGTGAAGCACTGCTCAAAACAGCTCCTCAGTTGGTGTGAAGTGATACTCTGTGAAAGTGCCACCACTCAGGTACAGACTGGGCAAGGTGAAAATTAAAATGACTGTTTTGAAGAACCAGAAGGTCACTGCATTAGCTAGAGGATAGATTTTTCATGGGGCAGAGCATGGTCTAAAGGCTCCCTAACTCAGGATTTGAGACCTGGGTACTTTCACAGCTGCATGGTATGATAGCCCAGAGGATGTTGACTTCTAAGCACTGAAATTAAGTTTTGTGTGAACTAAGGGCCTTCATTCATGGGCACAAGCCATTCTGAAGCATCTATTTGGGGTTTGGAGTGAATAAAGTTGTTTGTACTGGTACAGCTGTAATGTCACTTATTATTAGCAGCAATTAATGTGACAGAACTTGACGTAAAAGTCCTGAAGCAAGCAGTTCTAGGATATTAACCCAGTTTGTTTAGCTCCCAGTGTAGCTTAAAGTTATCATGTTCATGGAAAATGGAATATTTGAACATAAGTTTTGATTACATAGATGCAGCACTTCCTGAAAATTTTTTGGAAGGTAGGGAACGTTTCTGCTTTCTACACTAATGCCTCAAACCTCTCATATTTGCAGAGCTCTGAGGTTTGGCAGCAGGCCTGCAATATGATAAGGCTTGCTGATAGGGTTTTTTTTGTATCTTTCTTGGTTTTTTTCCCTCTATCAGCATAATTCTGAACTGTTCTCTGCAATTTACCTGTTAGAGTGCAAATTTCCTGATAGAAGTCCTGTACTCTCTATTAGGCAGGAGTCAAAGGGCACCTCCCAGCCAGCACAAATGGGAATTTTGTTAGAACTGCTCTATGCAAGAGAAATTGGAATTTAATTTTTTTTATATTCTGCTTACCTGAGAATTAAAGATCTGGTTTTGGTTGGTTGGTATTTTTTTCTTCCTTTTCAACAGCTTCTAGCCAGGACATAGAACTACATTTCATAATCTGCTATCTATATTAATTAGGAAGCTGCATTTCTTTAGGCCTAGGATTAGATTTTCTCTTTGTTGCTAGGGTTGCTGGTTCAGAGAGGACAGGCTGCAAGTGATGTTTTCTCGGGCTTCTCTATGGCAACTCAGGTGAATAAGCAAGTTTTTAATACCTGATTGTTGAAGTGCATCAGATGATGTTGTTTATTCCAGATTCATTCACAAAAGGGGTCAGTTTAGTTAAAAACTGACTTAGTTGGCTTCTCTATAAATTGACAAAATTTTTACTATTTAAAAATTGGAGAAAATCCAAGTTATTTAGGATGTAGAGCACTGATAGCAAACTTTCAAACCAAAACCAATTAAAAGAAACAGAAGGTGAAGTGGTCTGTATTTAACAGCTTAGTTCAGGTTAATACCATGTAAACTAGCAAAGATGCCATCTTCTCAATCCCATGATTCTTGTCCCAGAAATGAAGGAATATTGAAAAAAGGTTTAATGGAGGCATTCTTGACTTGCATGGGAGAACTGGTACCAATAAATATTACTTTAAGCATCTCATAATAAATAAATTGGAGAATTTGCAAAGAAAACTGTGGATATGGTCTTGTGAAACAAAATGCAGTCCTCTTCCTGCCTCAGTTCCCTCTGGTTTTAATACACATGGCGAGTCTGATACTTGAAGGTTTTTATTTTACGGGTTGATTGAGTTTACCATCTCATCAAGTTGCCTATGAATTCATGCTAGAAATTAGTGAAATGGTCAAGCAGCATTTGCTGAACAACTGGTTAAGGGGAAAGGTGGCTTGTTTCTGTTTCTAAATCAAAATCTTCCAACTTTGTTATCACTTTCTCAGTTATCCATCCCCCACAAAGGTTATAATGGCACCATATGCTTCTGCAGGTCTGAAAAGGAAGAATTCATAGACATTGCTCTCTATTTCTCTCTGTTGCACCTTCTGTCTGGTGAATTCTGTCATGGTTTAGGAATGGGAACCAGGGCAATAGAAAATTGTGGCAGAGCATCACCAAAATCTTCAGCCTGAAATTCTAGGGGTGAGATTAAACAAAAAAACCCTCAACCTGTAGTAAATACCTGCAGAATGTTAATCAGGTTTTTAGGGCAGGGTAAAAAATCCGTCTTGGTTCAGAAATATTCATTTGCCTGAATTGCACAGGGTCAAAAGGTGTAAGGAGTTTGAGGTTGCTCTTATTTCTCGTCATGGTGATTGCCTTGGTTGTGTGTCAGACCACAATTTTGTTGTGACTTTCTTTTCATCTTGTGCTGAACTGCTGGGGCTCTCAAAGAAGTGTTGGCAGCCTAGGAGTTGGAACAGAGTTTTCTGTTTTGGTCTCTGATCTTTACTGCCTGTGCCTCAGCATCCTGGTTTTTCACCTCCCAGTGGCTGTTGCAGGTGTTCTCCCTCTTAGCTCCTTTGATATTGGCTCTGTCTGGATGACTCCAGAAAGGGAGAAGAAAAAGGCAAAAGAACATGAGACAAACCAAAGCTTTTAATAGTTGAAGGTATGGAAATTATAGGGACAGGGAAAAGGACTATCTGTTGACACCACTGAGCTATGACAAGTGAGTGAAGAGTGAAATACATTCTCATCACATGAATGAAAAGCGAAATATATTCTTTCTACAGAAGCTGGATATAAATCTTGTTAATATTTTCCCTACAGTCATGTCCTGATCCCCACAGTCCCTGTGCGAGACATGAAGTGAAGCCTTGAGGTGATCTAGTGTCCCACTGCAGTTCAGCAAGGATGACTCCTGAAGACAGTATCTACCCCATTATTTTCTCCCTTTAGTCCATGGAATAAAAAATAGAATTGTCAAAGCTCACAGAAAAAGAGGAAAGAATTTCTCTGCATTGGGGAAGCAGCATGACAAACTGCAAAAATAGCAGTTTTGGTTTACTAATGTGTGATTCTGTAATTAGAGAAGTTGTCTCAATTTCTAAAGATTTTTTTCTCTTTTTTTTTAACCTTCATCTCCTACTGCTCTAACTCTCCCTGGGTCTGATAACTAATATTTACAGAAAAAGATTATCAGCTTGCCTTTTTTTTAAATTGTGGAAATAATACAGTATTCCTATGAATGTTGCAAGCTTAAAGAGGAAAATAAACCCAACAGTTTTTATTGCACACAGTTTTTTGGGTTTTTTTTATTAGTATATGGTCAAAAAAGATTCTTATTTGCAAGTTGTTAAAGATTAAATACAAACATATTTAATCAAGTTTAATTGCTTTCATTGAATCTGAACCAGTGCTGAGGAATGAATAGTCTTATCTGAACCACAAATCTTCTGCTAAACAAAATCAATGAGAAGTGCAAAAGTCACTTGAATTATGAGCTGACCCTGCTAAACAGGACTCAGGTGACCAGCAGCAGATTTCAATTATTGGATCACCTCTAGGACTGGATGCATACTTTACAATTAGTTATTGATTTAACCAACTTCCACACATCATTCTTTTGTCTCGAAACATAATGGTTTTGTCATTCTTTTTAACTCTCCAGTTGTTGTACAGCTTATTCCCAAGCCTAAATGTGGGGTTTTTTTTCCTACATGATGTATCTTCTGAGTGACTTGTCTTGTAATCACTCAGTAAAGAAAAACTAGATAAAAAAGGATCTAATCAGGTCTGTTGGAACAGAGTTTATAAAGGTAGATAACAGAGCATGTCGAAGAAATTAAGTTCTCTTCAATTAGAACCAAACTTCTCACTTTTTCAAAGGTATCCTTTCAATGGACAGAAGTGCTTAATCTTGTGAATACCGTTCTGTGGTGAAGTCCAGGAGCAGTACTTTCAAATCTAAATGGAAAAGAAGAATGGAGACACTGTGAACAAGATTATTGTAGTGAATTGCATTTTTGAGGTCTTTTTGAAGGGTGCACACAATGATGTTTCACACAATAATAAAGAAAGTTGCTGCAGAACAGTCTTAGTATTGTTAAGAATGCATTGTGCTTGTCCTGAGAGGTGTTTTGCAAAAGAAAGGCAAAGCCCTCACTGTCCCCAGCTGAAGGTCCTGAAAGGAATTTTTCACCCACAGTTCCTGAAAGATTTGACAAGTCTCAGCTTTGGAATAATAATAGTAAGCAGCAAGCTAAAAATACTACAGTGAAATGGATGAATACTGAAAACAACTAGCAGAGGGGTTTACTGTTCCTTTTTCCCCATTTGTTATCCTAACAACTGCGATCTGTGCTTAGAAGGTAATAAGTGCACTCTTGATTATACTGATTAGAGGACCTGATAGAGCAGTCTTTTGAGCAAGAAGAAATCAAGCTGGAGTAAGCATGTACTGTATCTTAAATGTTCAGTGGATGGGGATAAGCGAAGAGGGGAAGATGAGGGGGGAAAAAGAAAGACTTTGATGTTATCTTCCTGTGGGTGTGCAGTGAGGGTCTGCAGCTCCATGTGGGCCAGGGTACCAGTCATGCCGAAAGATTTTTTTTTTCAGCTTTTTATATATTTTTCGTGTATTTGTAGCCTTTTAGATTTTAAATATTTGGGCAGCTTCTAGTACTTCTCCTGCCCTCTCTCACAGTTTAGCAAATCCTTACTAATACACTCTTGAAATTCTATTTAGCCTTATCCTTAAGAAGAGAATTTCAGACAAAGACAGGTTATTTTTCTGCCAGAACTTAAGAGACATAACCAGAAATGAGGCAAAGAAGCCCCTGAACCAATTCCAAGGGCCTGACCCAAGGCCGTATTACTGGGGCAACTGATCTTCTCTTGGATGTACCTGTTAGATACAATAATCAATTAACCTAATAAAAATTGTAGTAACTCTTTATCACATGCACACAAAGCCATGTTTGTGCACCTGAAAGCTTTCATTAAAGAGTTGCTTTTATCCTACCACTTCTGCACTGTTGCAAGGTTTTATCCTTTTGCTCGCAAATCCAGGAGCAGTGTTGGGGGCCCGCATGGGGAGAACCAGGGCCTGTCCCACTGCCCCCAGACAGGGAGCAAGGCAGGAGCAGCTGTGGTGGGCAGCTGGGGATAGCCCCAGCCCTGGGCACCTCTGAGGCTGTGTTTTGGTCAGGATCTTGGTAAGCAAAGGTGGGCGGCACCAGTAAGGCCAGTGGTGCCACCTTTGTGACAGAGAGCTCTGACTTCACCTGGAAGATTTTTATGCAAAGTTCAGCTTAATTGTAAAGTGTTATTGAACATAATTATTCCCTGGCCTATCCTTTCTCAAGACTGGAAGCTTGCTTTTGTAAATCATTAGTAGCTCTCAGAACCTGAGGAGGGTTTTACCAATGTTTATAGCCAACTATGGTTCTGAGATCCCATGGCAGAATTCCACATACCTGTGCTCAAAGCAGTGAAACGGTCACTGAACTGAATTCACTGTGCCAGCATTATTGCAGAATGCCTTTTTTTTGACCCATGGGTCTTTAGAGAGTATCACTTGTAGGTAGGCCACTAGCACATTCTTCTGGTTTTCTTGAGCTGGCTTCCTTTCAGATGCATTTAAAACCAGAATGTGCATCCCCTCTCACGCTGGATGGGACATCTGTGTGGCACTAAAGTGCTGCAAAACCATTTGCTATAATGAGAAAGCTCTGGTGAAGCAGCTGTAGTCACTTGTTAATGTTTTTGAAAAAGCTGTTCCTTTGCATAGATACCTTAATGAAACTCTGTACTAAATACTGCAAATGTCTTTGCACATATTCAACTGCTCCAAATGAAATGGTGGAGCAAAAGGTTGGTGGGAGTTTTAGTTTATTTAACTGTGCATTTTGAAAAATTGTCTTCTCCAAGGAGATTTAACAAACTTTTTGAAGGCATTGTTTTCTGAGCTTGGCTTGTCATCCGCCATCAAAATTTGAGTCATGTACTTTTTTCTAGGTAAGGTGTGATGCCTTGCAGGGAGTTTGAGTACAGCCAGTGACTGAACAGGGATTTGGACTGGATTTTTCCTCCTTTGTGAGGAGAAGTCCCTTCAGAGCTCCAGCAGAAAGCCTGCAGAATATTTCAGTTAATGTAGGAATAGCTTATAAAACATGGTGGTGGAAGAAATGCATCCTGTTAAAAATTGGGTATGTCAAGTTGTTCTAAGTACCTCTTGGGTTTTCCTATCATTTTCCACTGTATTGTTGTAACTGCACCACCTTGTCCTAGGGAGATTAAACATATTCCCAAGTGTCTGATCTCATTTTGTTCAGGAAGAAATCTGTATTCCACGTTTCCATTAATTCTGCTGGAGCAGCTGGTGACTGGTTAATTTTATGTGTTGCTACCTGATTGCATGAACTCTAGCTTTGACATTTCTTCATCTGAAGTGAAAGGTCTAAGTGATTCACGAGCTAAATGAACCCCAGTAGTTTATCATAACAAAGTTTAATGCCGTGGTGTGATTTTAAATGATGGTGCTGTTTTTGCTACCAATCACTGTTAAATTTCTCTACCATGCTTACTTTATATTTTCATTTTTAGGAGGGTAAACAGAAAATGAAAATTCCACAATGAGGCAGACTGACATGGGAAATAAACGAGTAATATTTTTTTGGTGCTTGACACATGTTGTCATAATGGAAAAATGTTTTAAGCAGTCCAAAGTTTTCATAGATACTCAACCAAAATGTTTATCAAGATTCTTGAGAGAGAGTTCTGCCAACAAGATACTTGTTTATTAATTTAATCCAACAATATGCCCAATTTGGCAGTGCAATGCAGAACAAAGAGTTTGAGAGACAAAGATAAGATTTCTCAATAAATATTTATATTCATTAGATCTTGAAATATATGGCGTTGCTTTAATAACAAAGTCAACTTGATCAAGGCCAACAGATACTACAGGAATAAACCCAAATATTTCTAACCTCAAGCTGGTGAGCATAAACCTCGTTTAAGGTGCAGTTGGCTGCTCAAACAAAAGGCAATGGCTGCTCCAAAGATGTTCCTATCTGAGGTGTGAATGAGACAATGATTGTAAGCTCAAGGCTCTTCAAAAGAGAGTGAGAATAACATCTTCCAATTGTTTCCTATAACTGAGTGTTTTTTTCCCAAGTGCAATGCTTTCATGTGGATTTTATCACATCTTCTGTAACATTAGTGAGACTTTTGAACACCTTTCAAAAAGTACTGCAGACACCACTCACATTTGATGTGGTTTCTGCCAGAAATTTGAATCTAACACTCACAGCTTGCATGCAAGCAAACTTCATCTCTTAATTAATTTCAGGAATTGCAAGGACAAGTCATCACCTTAAATATTTTAGAAAGGACGTGAAAACAAAAAATCTAACTTTGGAATCCAAAATTTTATCTAAATTAGAAAAGATACCAGAAGAGAAAGTAGTAATTTAGGTAATCTTTTTTTATTATTACCTTTTCCCTTGGGTTGTACAGGCTTTTAGAGCTTGAGATGTCCTTTTCTGAAATGTTTAATTGTGCTGGCAATATTTGGGGTTAATGTCCAACCAGATATATGTTACAATCTGTAATTCAGGACATAAGTATTTGGAAATGTCATTTATCTAAAATCAGATTTTCACATATTTTGAATCTCTGGTGGAGATTTCACTCCCCAAAATTGGTACTGATGAATCTAAGCTAACTCATATTTACCAGATGTCAAAATGTTTGCTGATAATAACTTCTTTTTTTCCTCTCAAAACCACTCTCTGCTTTTCCCTATTCACTTGTCTAAGAGATGGCTTCTTTATTCCTCTTCTTTGGGGTGCAAGTTTCACAACCATTATGTGTTGCACTCTCCTGTGCCTTTCACAACATTTTGCTCTGCATTGTGATGCCTGTTTTCTGTCTAGTAGTTAATTTTCTTTTTACCGTGACCTTTATTTCTTTCTCATTTCAAACTACTGCACACATCTATATTTCCCATTCATACCTTCTCTTTTCCTCTTGCCTGTTTCTTTCTCACTGCTTTCTCTAATTTTTTGTCTCTCTCATCACCAGACTTTTCCCTTTCCCCTGCTGCATGTGGAATACACATTATATCTCTAAAATGATGATTATTATTGACACTTTATTCACATCTGCCACCAACAACTTCCTCTCTACTGGGAACTGAGATTAAAGCACCTAAGCACAGGAGATCTTTATATTGTCTCCCACTAACTTATCAGTGATATTCTGTTCTTGCTGCTTCACATACTTGTCCTCTGTCATTTTTTTCCCGCAGATGGACTTTTGACAACATGTCCACAGTGTCATTGAATCTCAACCTCTGTCTTAATATGATTATTTGATTTTATGTCATCAAAAATATACATTGGGCTTTAAAAACCATGACTACTGCTTTTTGTCTTATTAATCAGACTGGATATTGTCCATCAGCCTCTTCAAGTCTCCAATCTCATGGCCTCTCTTTAGACTAACAGTGAAACTTGCCATACGTGCCACTCACAATGAAACTAAACCATGAATATGATAAAAATGACTGAGTATTAGAATTAAATAAGTAACATTTTAAGCTGTATATAAAGTTTAGCCTGTCACCTGAAAGTGGTCTAAGCATTTGTAATGCTGGTCTGCCATGTCTTCTGAATCTCTCATCTGTTGTGGTGGGAAACTAAATCTAAAAGCCAAAGAACAAAACCTGAAGTCGGGGATCTTAAGGAGATGGGTGTGAAGAGATGTTTCCCTGTTTGATATGACTTACTTGCACTTTTCCATATCTGACTCTTATACAGATAAGCAGAGTGAGAACTCCACTCCAGATTAAAGATGTGTGTGCTTGTGTGAGTAGCAAAGTTGAAACCCATCAGTAATCCTGGTTACAAATTCCATAAAGTGCTCTGCTGCTGCAGCTGCACTTTGACAGTTACTGCTGCATTTTGCATCTGATGTGAAAAATATGGATCACAGAGGTAGTTTTATCTCCCTCCCCACAGTTCCTTTAAGCCCCCTTTTCAAGGCAACCCACTGGTTTATGTAAATTATATAGGTATAGGTTAGACTTTATTGGCATAGGAATTGCTTATCAATATTTAAGAAAGTTCTTTCAGAACAGGTCCTAAATAAAAATAGTTGAGTTCCATCTCTTTCTTTATTTGTTGCTTAAATGGGGAAAACTGGCATATCTATGTATCAGTCACTGTAAGGGGAACAATTATGTTGTAATTAACCTTTAGAGTTTAAAAGAGTTTAATGATGGCCGGTGATGAACAGAGGGAGATGGGGTGATAACAAGGTTGAAGTAAATGAATCCTGTACAAAGGGGTGTTTTAAAGTGCTCTGGGCAAAGCAGGCAAACTTCAGAGCTTTTTTTCATCTGCTAGAAAAAGAAAGGCTTTGTTTTCTGATAGATTGTTTTCTTTGAGACCATTAAGTTTGGGAGCTCATCATTCTTAAGAAAAGAACACTTTTTTGTCCGGTGACATAATTCTTTCTCTTTTGTATAGATTATTGAGATGAATACAAAGATGTATCATGTCACAGCATCTGCTACTGTGTGTGTGTGTGGTAGGTGTGCTGAAAGATACTTTTCCTTATGCTATGAGCCAATCTTTGGGGCTTATTTATAACCACTGTGGCAATGTAATCTGCAGTCAGACCAGGCTCCCTTTGGGACAGAATTTGTAGATCCATGACCCTTTAAAGTTGTGTATGATCTACTACAGTCTCTGGCAGATGTGTTTCAGATCCCTTGTTGAGTTGCTGCTGTGGATACGAAGGAGAATTAGGGTGTTCAGCACAGCGGTGCTTGCTGCAGAGTTACCAAGAACCCAGACCCCTGACCACGGGGCTTTATGCAAGTTTGGAGAAGTTGGCTTTTTGCTAAAGAGAACATCTGTCTGTAAGACCAAGCTGAAGTTTTGGGATTAATGTAGCAGGGCAAAGCACAGTAAACTTCCAACAAAACTCATCCTATTTTCTGTTTTCCCTAGCCAGCTTGAGGGGATGGTGTTGTGAAAATGGAGTGAGGTGTTGTAGGGTAAAAGGGAGAATGTGAGAGCTGAGGAAAACTATAAGAAGAGGTCCAAGGAAGGAGTAACACCACTGTGAATAATGAACAGGAAGGGAGGGCTGGACTGAAAGGGCAGTCAGCACAAGGTGGGGAAAATATAATCAAGTCATCCTTTCAACCTACAGAAACCTATACTTTTACAAGCTGCTGTTACAACAGTGTCCCTGAGCTGAAATTCCTTTTTATATCTTCTCAGTATTTTTCCTGTGAAGCTGCATTGTCTTGGTTTCATCAGGGGTAGAGTTAATTTTCTTCTTAGTAACTGGTGCAGTGCTGTGTTTTGGATGTAGTATGGGAATAATGAGGGTAACACAGCAATGTTTTGGTTGTTGCTGGGTAATGCTCACCCCAAGTCCAGGGCTTTCCAGTGTCTCATACTCTACCAGTGGGCAGGTGCACAAAAAGCAGGGAGGCAGCATGGCCAACTGATCCAAACTGGCCAAAGGGATATTCCATACCCCAGAAAATCAGTGTATAAACTTGGAGGATTTGGCTGTGAGGAGCTGATTGCTGGGCTGAGCATTGCTCAGTGCATGGTGAGCAATTGTGTTGTGCTTCACCTGCTTCCCTCAGGTTTTGTTTCTCCCTGTCTCCTCTTCATTACAATCATTAGTAGTAGTAGTATACCTTACTTCGTTTCAATTGTTACTGTTTTACCTCAACTCAGGAATTTTACTTATTTTTCCTTAATTCTCCACCCCATCCTACCAAGGAATGGCAGGGGGAAGGGAGCAAGGGTCCATATGGTCCTCATTTGCTGGCTGGGGTTAAACCACAAGATGCATATTAAAGAAGGAAAAAAGAAGTGTCATCTCCAGCATCAGAGTAAAAGATGAAAACCTTTTCCCTTCACTTCTCCCACCACTGCCAGTGCACAATCAGGATGAGGTTTTTATCTGCTATTTTTTAATGCAATATTGGAAAACAATTGCCTTACCTATTGTGGCATATCAGTGTGAATATGGAACACTGAGGGTTAGCTAGACATCTTTGATACAGCGATTACTGTTTGTCATAGGACTTCTGCATTAGACTATAGAAAATGAAGCAGATCTGTTTTGTGTTTTTTTTTTTTTTTCCAAAATTACTGTAATGAAACATTGTAGCAGTGGCAGCAAATCACAAATGGTAATTTGCACTCACTAGGCAGCCAATTAAAATTCTGCATAAAAGCATTGGCAAGATAATATTTTCTGTCTAATATCATAGATTTTGCCTTAACTTCTCTTGTTCTGGGCACTTTAAAGTGCTAATGTACTTATCTTTCTAACATTTATTTGCCTGGTTGCCAATAGATTAATTTGGAGAATGGCAATGCTTTACATTCTCTTACCAAGTTTCTGCAGTATGTTGAAAAAAACTGATTTATATACTCTCTAATACATAGATAAAATACTCGTTAGTCTAACAAATATGCCTCAGAAATGATTGCGTAATACTTTAAAAATTATTAATTCTTCATCACAAACTTTTCAGTTTTAAATTTGATTTAAAAAAATGCATGAGTAGAGCTAGCATGGTTTTGCAGACCACCAAGGATAAATAGACAAATATACAAAAAGGAAGCCTTACTATTTACCTTTCTACCATACATTTAGGATCAGCCTGTCTTTCACTTTTATTAACACTGCTTCAAAATTCATCAATGGGGAGATACCTTTGTTGTTCTTTACTTCTTCAAAGTGCTGCTCTCCTCAAGTCCATTTAGTTTGAACCCTTTGATAGAGAAAAATAGGCTTATTCCTTTTGCATGACGCCTCCTGAGAAAATAATTGCATTTTCTTATAAATGGAGAATTCTGTCCTGCTTTCAATTATGCCAAAAAAAAATCTTATGTCAAGTTTTGTTACACATGTCTTTTGAGACAAACCACTGATGAGAGAACCGTCACTGACACTCCAAGAGATGCTCACTAGAGAACAGATGTTGTTGGACTGGGCTTTGACAAGCAGCAGCTCCATGTGTGGAATTCTCCAAGGAGCAAAAGTCATTCATACTTGAGCAACTTCTAAACACAAAGTATGGTGTGACCATGCTGGCACCAAAGTACTTTCCGAAAAGTCTTTGCAAAAAATTTTCTCCATGTGGTGCTGCTCAGGAATAAGATTCTGTGGGGTAGCTGCTGGTTGAAATAATGAAATCAGACACATTCTGTGCAGAAGCACAGAAAATAAACAACTGTCAAGTTCTGGGAGGGCAACTGTGTGGTGTGATCTCCCTGCAGGTATGTGACAAGCCAAAGTGACTCTGGAAACCCTTGCCAAAGATGCCTCCTCTCTCTAATTGCACTTCATGTAACTGGCTCTTCAAGCTTAGAGAACAAGAGACTGACAGAATTATGGGAGCATTATTTTGGAGTTCTTGACTCAGAGAGGGGAAGCTGATGTTTGCTGCCAGGCTTAATGGGCCTGTGAGAAGCCACAGGTTTTCCAGGAGCCCTGACGAGCTTTGAGACAACTGAGGAAAAAAAATCCCACTTAATTGCAAAGCTTAGCCAACAGTTACCCTATTTGGACACAGGCCCAGAAAAATTTGTCTCTTTGCACTGTGTCCACACTGTTTTTTCACAGCAGTTTTTGTGTTTTCTTCAGCTACAGACTCTTAAGTCCAGCCAGAACTCCCCAGGAGTCCAAAGTTTCAGAAAAGCACTTCAGAAATATAATGAGGCTTTGACTTTCCCATGTATGTCTGACAGAGGTTTCAATCCATCCCTATGTTTTTTTGTTCAGTAGGTTTCTCGGTTTGGAACCCTAGGTCTTGAAAAATAAATCAGTCAGGAGCAGCAAGTGATGCTTCATGCAATTCCTGCTCTGTGTATGTCTTCTCTGATACTGTGTCAAGCCCATTTTGTCATATAACTATAACAGAAAACTTGTGGCTTGGTATTTCTCCTAACCATTAAAAAAAAGTAGGAATTAAAAGCTTTGGGGTTTTTTTTGTCTTAAAAGCAGACATAAACTTTAAATTTAAAGAATCTTTAAATGTTTAAGCAGAAGATGTAGCAACTTGAGAAACTGAAAACTGTGTGTGACTAATGCTTAGTATTTCAAGAGACAGTAGTACTGGCAAAGTATGAGATTAGTGACTGAAATAAGCAGTCCACAACCTGGCTTACTGGACCTGGCAGGGAAGGCAAGCTTTAGGATTCCCTGACAACTGCTGCAAGGGAATAATCTCATGGAAGTGCAAGGGCCAATGACTGTGGATCTCACCCACTGCAGAAACTGATTGAATACAAAATTTTAGCCTGTAGTTTGAGGGTTGTTTGTGTGGCAGTTTCAAGAACCCTCTTTTTTCCTTTAACTTCCTCTTTGTGTCCTCGATCCCTCTTCTGAGCATCATCTTGACATTTTTTGAAAGACAATTGATTCCACTGGGCAAAAATACCATATCTTTCTTCACCTCTGCTGACCCTTTCTTCCATCGCTTAATTCTGTGAATGTCACTTCTGTCTTTGCCTCTGTTTGGTCTCTCCACCTTCATCATTCCTGACCTCCTTTGCTTAATCGTCTCCTCTTAGAGTGCTGCAATCCCCTGGAAATCCTTCTCCTGGTCACAGGAGGTGCTCAGGAAGGCTGTCAAAGCAGAACAGAGCTGTTTCATCCAAGGGCTTTTCTTAGGCTTCCTTCAAAACAAGCTTTAAAGGTGGGGTAAACGTCTGCAAGTCATCAGGATCTCATTGCTTCCCCAAGCCCTGTGGGCTGGCAGAGGAGTGACACTCAGCTTTTGCACTTCCCTGTGAGTTATGTGATGTTTCTTGTTTTGCTTTTCCTTTCCCCATGTGCAAGTGATTGCATGATTAATAATAATCGCTTCTTGGTCATGTCAAGAAAGCCACTGCTACCCCTTCCATATATAATTAGATGAATGGAGATACAATCCTTAAGTTTTTAATACCAAAACCCAAATTAAACCAAACTGTTATTTTATGTACTGTGACTTTTTGTCTGCTTGTGATGTAGGCTAAAGTAAACTCCTTTTAAAAATAATTGAAAAAAAAAGATAGGTAGTATGGAGGGAAAAGAGATATCTGCTTTGCTTTTATGAGAAGCTGCTGTTAAACCCCTGAAATAATAGCTGTGGTAACACTTTGCTAACCCTGATTGCTGCTCCACCCTATCGATCTGGAAACACCATGTTAAACCAGAGTATCTGTGACTTTAGTCCTTGAGTTCTTTAAAACAGGAATCTGTCAGGCCTGTAGGGAACCTGGGTCCAGGTGTATTTCCTTACTAATTTTCCACTTTATCTGGCAGTCTGTGTTTAGGGTAGTAGTTTTGGAAGTTCTGCAGGCACAATACCTGCAGGCAGAATCTATTTCCTCTGTATGATCTCAGGAGGTGCTGTACTGTCTGAAGAAAAGGTGTGTTGCAGAAGCTTCAAGGTGTTTAAGCCTCTGGCTTATACAGTCTGATTTAGAGGATAGCAGAGGGGACACTTCACTGATCAAGGAGAAACACCAGCAGGTCCCTCTTAGTGCTGTTCAAGTAAGGGGAAGGAAAGAAAAGGTCATACAAAAAAGTTAAGAAATGGGGGGGAAAAAAATGCATCAGATAGGAGCTGCAATGGACAGAAGGTCCAAGCAGTCAGTAACAAGGCATCATTAAAGCAGTTTAATAAACACACTGTAAATATACCAGCTAACTAAACTGAGATCAATAGTGTATTTAAAATGTTTATTAAACTGTAGTTTTCCTTCTGCTAATTTTAGAAGTTAAATGATTGCTCAAAACCATCAATGATAATTGGGGGGGGAAAAAGTGAAAGTTGGGATAACTTCCACAGTTAATGATACCTGGTGACAAATGCAGACAAAGTATCAGAGAGAAAAAGTGGGTGAAAGGAAGCTTGTAAATGTTTATAGAAGCTACATTTCCAGTCTGCCACTGTCAGGTGTAATAAAAACAGCTGCATGAATCTTTCAATACCTGACAGACTCAGGGAATAGCTACTAAATCTGTGATGGGGGTTGTTCCACCTTAAAGCTGGGTAAATTTTGACTCCTATTCTATGATTACTCTATTACAATACTGTAATGGACGTATTGTGTAAAGATCTATAACAGACATTGAAGGAGCTTCTTTAGCTGATAGTTCAGAAATGCTTTCTGCTCGTAGTGAGAAATGCAGCTCCTACAGATAAAGCATTTTCTGGGTAAAATATGGGAGTGTTTAGGCAGGGCCTGAAGTGATTGTGATGCTTGTCAAGTCCTTTGCAGGTTCCCACACATGGCACATTCAGCATCTCTGTCCTGCTTCCAGGTGAGACAAATCCTGGATATTCATCCTCCTTTCCCACTCCTGATTGCCTTTTGGAGAGAAGATATCCATGACTTAATCTGGCCAGGCTCACAGTTTTGACAGCTGGGAGATCAGAAAAAGGGACAATGCCAGGCACTATCCCTGCCTGACCCTTTCAGTGTGACCTTTATGGGTAATAAAGGTGAATTCCATCTTGGGTCAAAGTTTGAAAACTCTGGCTGTCTAAAAGACTTGTGTTTTCTCCCCTCTTTTTCTCCAAGTCATGCCAACCTTTGTTTCCATGGCAATAGAAATGAAAATCTATTGGCAGCTTGTAAGCAGGCAGCAGATGACAGCTCTCAGTACCAGATTTCAGCAGCTGACTTTCAAATAACAGTCCTAAGAAATTCATGCAATAACAAGTGCAAAGATTTTACTACAATATTGGCTCTTTGTGTATGTATTACTTTAAAACAGAGAGAAAATGGATAAAATTATTACTTAGAGAAGTGTTTATGCCTCGCTATTGTCAGCTGCTTACTCGTGCTTTTAGTCTTCAGCCCTGCAGCGTGGGTAGATGTAATTATACACTTTGTATGCAATACATATACGATAGTGCAATTTTGATAATCAAAGAAGCTACTTGGCACCTCTAAAAGAGGGGTAGTTTAGGTAAAGAAACTTGTGCAAATGCTAAAACATTCCAGGATGTAGAAGAGAAGAACCTCACAAAACTTTGGTGAGGAATTTAGGATGTCCTATCAAATGTAAAGGAAGATTCCAAGAAATAAACCTATGAAGAGAGAAGAGATGATTTGGGGATTCTCTGAAGAGCTTCCCAGGAAGGAACAGAGCAGCAAAATGCTGTAAAATAACAGATTTTCACTCTGTTTTTGACAGTGTTCCAGGAAAACTGAGTCAACACCTGTTTATGTATTTTATGAATTTTCCTTTACATGTATCTTGCATGTTTTGCATATCATTTTGCTGGTGGCATTCACCTTTTGAAGAGTGAAAAGAAATTAAATTGCAGTATTTAAGTCAATTTCAATGATGCCACTATTTCACAAGCCTTGTGGAAACCCTGTGCTCATAGAGAAATTTTTAAGCTGTTTTCTTCCTCATCACTCTGTCATGAATGTCTCCAAAAAGGTCAGTCCATTAAATTACTTCTCATAAGGGGCATTAAAAGCTCTGCATTGTTAATCCTAAACTCTTCTCCTCATCTCCTCGACTAAAAAAATTATAGGTGATGCAGTTCTTGATAAATACAGACCAAAAGTCAGTGGCTTGAGGTTGGATAGTTATGTTCACTGACTTCTCTCTCTGCTTGAATAACTATAAATGAATTCTGCTGTAAATAGTTATAAATATTTTGGAGAAAACAACAAAGTGAAAGATTTCTCAATAAGGAGTAAAAAGAAAAAAAGGATGACTGTCACTGGTTAGGTGGTGCATTAAGATATTTCATTTTCTCTGGGTGACACTATTTTTTGTGGAATCCCAGTTTTCTTGACCAATATGAGGATTTCATATGTGATTACGTGATGTCATGCTGCTTGTCTTGGGGAAAAAAAAAAGAGACTTCTGTGAGATTCTGCCTATTACTTTATCTGTTTCTGTATACTGCTTCTAACCTCTTTAGCTAGTCCCAAAACACCCAACGTTTATGGAGGAAGTAAATTTTCGTGAGTGCTTCAGCAGAGGGAAGATAAAAATGCCATTTCTGGGTGGAAAAGTGTATGTCCCAAAAGCCAGAATAAAAGCAATTACAGAATAGTTTACTAATGAGACCCTTCCCTTCATTTCCAGCTCTCCTATTGTGCCAGTCTTCACTAGAACAATCTGTATCCTCAGCTAAATATTGGTCATTATGGGGTTAAAAGAGGGAACTGGCTCAATTCCTGAGAGTTTGGGCTTCAGACAACGACTTTTAATGTTAGACTACTGTTTTTAGCCTTGCACATGACTATAGGCTTTCTTCAAGACCCTTTTTATTCTAAGCTGTCAGAGCCTGTCGTGGGAACTGTTCCCTAAAAAGGCCTTAAAGATGTAAAGCTCTGGGAGATGCTGTGACTGCAGCTCAAACCAGGCGATAGCCAAGTTAATTATCTATAATTTTAGGCTGAACTTTCATCTTTATCTATGTGCAGTGTCAGGGACATCTGTTTGTGTTGAGGAGTATTTTATCCTGTAAAGTAGTTTGCCAGTGTTTTTAAAGGTAGATGATCTATTTTGTTGTCTGCATTTCTAGCAACTTAGCACAGTAACACCTATGGCTCATTACGAGTTCATGAATTCCTGACACTTTCAGATGAATGCACAAAAACCTGGTCTTTGAAGAACCTAACAATTAGAAACCCCTTGATTCACTGCAGTAATGACAACTGAAAATCTGAAATAGTTCTAATTGAATACTGAAAGGTAGCATTAAACAAACCAAATAGAGCCCTGCTGAGCCTGTAAGGATGGTGTTGGGAGACTGTACCTAAAGCTGGAATATGTAGTAAAAAAATATCACTTCTGAGGCCTGTGTTAAAGGGAAGTTGATAGATGTTATGATGTGTGAGGGGGAGTATAGATATGAAAGTGAATAATTTTGATATGCTAAACTTATGCTAATTTGTTAATGTCCAATATGCTTGATTAGAGCATCAGTAGGGTTTCTGTGAAAAGGAAATGAAGAGAAGGAAAAAAAGACTTTTGAATAATGAAGCTTGTTGAAACCACACAAATATTCACTCATCAGCCATCAGTCATTTGTGCTGCAGTTGTGGCTGCAACTAATAAATACTAAAGCATAAAACTTTCTCTACCCTCCCAAACTCTATTTCTTCTTGTATCCAACCTTTTTCCCTGAATCATGATTCCTTATTTACATGTCATAGCTTTATTTTCTGCTTTTGTCTAGTGAGGCACTAAAGTTATCTATATCTATATATCTATATGGGAGACCCAGTCTCAAAGTATTTGTCTAAAAGGGTATCTAAAACTCTGTCTTTGGCATGGAGATGCTCTGAGAAGCTCCTCCATGGAGTTTAAATTCCCTGTGTCCCTGTAATGTAAAAAGCAGGAGAGACAACACCTCGTGGACTTAAAAGAAAGTTTTCCTAAGAATCCAAATTTTTGTTCCTCTGTGCTGAAATACTGTCTCCAGCTAATCTGCCAAAGCAGAAAAGCTCTCAAAACAACTTTTCTCTCCTTTTATTGAGCATGTCTATAATACAAGATGGCTCTTTTTGAGGAAGTAGTTAAAAAATCTTTAATATGTAGTTAAATCTTTCATATGCTGAAGATCTTTACAGACAGGATCGTGGTGTATGTACCAAGGCCCTATATGAATAAAATATCTAAGTTTATATTAATATTAAACTCTGTTTAATTGATATATCACATTTAGGGCATTAAGGGTCTTTCATTCTATATTTTTGGCTGTTGGTTTGGCTTTGGTTGCTTTGGGGTTTTTTTTGAGTTTGCAACGAGGGTCAGTCTATTAATGTTTTGGAAAAAAAATGGAACATATTGAGAGAACGCTGGAAGGCTGCAGTGTAAATAAGAATGTTTAAATTTTAACAGCAAAAATAGAAACTGGATGATAAAGTAGTGTGAGAAAATCAAAGTCTGGGTCTTTTGGCATTAATTTCCATAGGCCAGCCAGTCAGTTGACATGTGGGAGTTTATATTAGTGAAGAACAGCCCCAGAGTTCAGTTATTTTATTACTTCTGGAACAATCTGAATTGTAATTCTCTGCTGAGATTCAGTTAAATTCTCAGCATTTAATGGCCCTTTGAATTAAATCACAATATATGAAAATGTTTGCCCACTGAGGCATCCGTCCTTATGTATGTGAATCTTTATTCTCCTTTTCTTTCTCAGGATGTTCTAACACCTAAAGAAAGAAAAATTTGAAAGCCACATAAAATTATGTGAAATGATGTCAAATAATGTTGTTCATTGGGGCTTTTAGGAAACTAAAAATATATATGTATAAAATATATTTAAAGCATAAATACAACTTTTTTATGTCTCTGGTGCTGTTGGAGCAGAGAAAAAAAACCTGAAGCCTACCAAAACTCAGATGTGAAAACCCAATTCAGTAGCAGGCATTGTGGAACTAATTTTTATTTTTCTTTTTTTGTTACACAAAATTTCCAGAATTGGAACAAACTATGCCTTTGAGATGATGGCTATTCCTAGATTCTAGCAAGGTAGTGCAGGAATGCAGAATATATTAATTTCAGGGTGAATTAGGAATCCTGTTTATTACTCCAATCCCTAATTTCCCTAACTAAAACACCAATTCCTACAAAAATCCACTGAATCTTTTTTCTTTTCTGGTAACCTTCAGAGTGGTGGTATACAAGGTTATTTCTAACTATGAGGAAAATATTTTTGGCACAAAAATGCCAATTTCTGATAAAATAGCCACTTCAATAGTAGGTTTTCACGAAATAGTGCAAACAGATGTTAAACCTGTAATTCAACTAAATGTACTCTAACTTCTGTATCTCATGGAAGACTTATAATGATTAAAAAGTACAATTATCTTCCAAATTCCTCACACTTAGAGAAGTTATGCATAATTACAGTGAAACCATTTTCATTACTCTGCTCCCAAGGTATTATTCTGAAACAAAGAAGTAGAGATATTTCAGGTTATTGGTATGAGCAAGGTCCTGAAAACTATAACAAGGGGAAAAGAGCTGATAATTTACTTCTGGAACATCTAGTATGACTCCAGTCAGCAGAGAAGCTAAGAAATGTCTACTTATTGCTCAATTTATTTTGATATTTCTTTTCTAATGAAGTTTTCTTCCAAAATGCTTCAAAATGAAGCAGATGTAAATTTATATTGAACATATTCTTTGGTGCCTTTGTTTGTACTAGTTCTGGACTTTGATTCACTAGGTATTAAATGAAAATCTTAAAACCTGATGAATAAAAAGAGCTTTTTTTTCCCTTCTGAGATAATGAGCTTCACCCACTGCTGGCTCCAGAGGCTGTTAGGAACCACAGGCACACCCTGAGGAAATTTTTAATGAATTATTTAACAGAGACTATTAACTAGCTGTAAACACGTAAGAACACCAACAGATTTAGGACTTTGAGATTATTATGAAGCCCTTGCACGTGCAACTACATAAAGAAAATAAAATAGATAAACAAGACAAATTTGGGCAAAAATATATTGAAAGTTCCAAGAAATTTCCATGTAGAACCTATTGACTGTAAAGCTTCAGTCCTTGTGTAATTTCTCTTTTTTTTCTTACAGAAGAGTGTGGAATTTTTAAGGACTGTGTATCTGCACTATGGGGAGAATGCCATTTATTGGTTTTCTAATAATTTTTTCTTTGTAATGATGCTTAGTAACACTTTGAAGATTACAAACTGTCTTAGAATGAAGTTGGAAGCAGCACCTGAGCATGATGTCACAGCTCAGAAGTGTAGTAAGACTTTGTTACCAATGCTTCTGTGACTGCATTCAAGGGAAGCTTTGGATTATGATGATTTATGTTATTTATTTTATAAATTATGATATGAAAGATTTTTATACTTTCCAGGAAGAACCCTTTTCTTGGTTTTTAATTAAGCTACAATAAAAGCTGTATAAATCTGTGCTGAACAGGGATCATATACATGCATTTAAATCATTTAATCTAACTTTTGAAGGTGTAATTCAGGATTGTGTTCTTTCTGTATTTGCAGTTAGAGGGTTGAACAGATGTGGAAGGCTTAGTCTAACGTAAAATGTCAAATAATCTTTATTTTTAAGGTATTGCTCACCTATGGAAAAGAGTTTATCTGCTGATTCAGATATTTGTTCTGTTTAAATATATTAGATGTGTAAAGGATTGTAAAGGATATATTTTGGGGCATGTGAATGTTCTACTGAAAATTCCATTTGAACTTATTCTCATAATTTAATTTCTACTGGGTAATTCTGACATAATGATTGACAAACAATGGTAAAGGATTTTCATAGTTCTTACAGTTAGATCACAGAGGTATCCAAGGCAAATCATGCCATATTCTTAAAGAAATGCTATTTTTTCCCCCCAAGATATACCATAAAATGGCTTTTTCTATAATTGCACTGCTGCAACCAAAGTTCTATGCCTAAGACTGCTGAACATTCATGGTGAATCATACAAATACAATAGGGAAAAGAGAACAGAAGTGACATTTTCCCAGGGACTACTTTTCAGACGTGTGAAGTAATTCTGAAAGCAGTTATTTCAGTTGTGAAGTGAGGAGAATGTATTGCTGAAGCTTAAAAGGAATTAGGTTGTGTCCAATGAGTCAATATTTTTTATCAACCTGTTTGCTGATAGAATGTAAATGTAATTTGTCTTTTTCTTAGAGTCTTACCAAGGGCTGCCCACACATTCACCATTGCCCTCCCACTATTGTTTTCCATTGGTTCTTGAATATTTTTCTTTCAAAAGATGCTATACTCAATCTTTTGCTCAAGTATTGTGTACAGATTGAATTGCAGGGAGGAATCATATATTCCACATATGTCGTGGAAATGTGACATTTTCTTTAAAATAGAGAAGTGTTGCACTTTGTAAGTGTTGCACTGTCCATAGACTAAATGCCAGAAGGAGAAAGCTGCAGACTTTGCATGCAATATAAATGTAAATTTTTTCCTAAAGTTTTATGAATATATGTTCACATACATTTAAACATTTTCTCTTCCAGGTCAACACCAAACAACTCTCATGTAACAAATAACAGAAGGTTGCTAATCTTAATCTAAACATTTGAGGATAACAAGCACAGTATTCATTATGGGAAGTATTGAGCTAGAAGTCTCTAGCTGGTGAGGAAAGGCTGCTGTGGTTCATAGAATCCCAGGCAGAGTTTTCTAATTGTGAAAACATTTTGCCACTGACAAAAAACCCCCTACCTTTTGAAGATCCTCACAGCTATTTACAGATGTTCTCCTGAATGTGTCCTCAGTTGAGCAATAGTACACTTTGATTTTAATTGCTCTGACTTAAGGAGCGAGGAAGAAACTTCCCTGACTGAAAATTATTCTGAATTCTACCTATATAATCATGCCTGCCAGGACTCTTGAATATGTTCACCAAGCAGTCTCTCTTTGCTTGTTAAAATGCCTTGTGCTCAAATAATCTCTTCTCCTTGTTCATCAATATTCCCAGAACCCCTCACTACTTCAGTTTGGTGTGTGTGTGCTGTCCTAATAGAGACTGGATTCTGTTACCGTACTCATCCTGAGCAATCCTTCAAAACCAAATTGAGTTGAGGTAATGAACTCTTACAAGGTCTTATCCTGAAGCTAAGGAATGGAGGTTGACTGGCATAGTAGCTTGAAACATTTTTAGAAATCCCTTGAAGTCTGTGCAGCATTTTTAGGGGCATGTAAAATCCTTTTAAGCCAGGAGCAGCCATTTTCCTGGCATAGGGTTGGAACTTTGAGAGGGACACTAAAATGGCATCAGTGAAACTCCTGTGTCCATGGCAGAAGTCTGCATGAATAATACAATGAATAATTCAATAAATAATTGAACCAGGGTTCAATTTATAAATATAATCAAAAGTGCCATGAAGGTTTTTTGCCTTTTCTTTTATACCCCTGTTATACCTTTTTACAACTTCTGTATTCTTAGTGCTTTTTGCCTACATTCTTGGACTTGTTTGTCAAGCTAAGAGACTAAACATTTTAGAAGCTTCGTAGTTAGGGATCAGTGTGCCCCAGACCCCGAGGTCCTCTCCAGAACACATTCTGTAAACTGAGATAGAACCATCCAGGGGAAGCTTCCTTGGGGAGGGGGACTCATTCGAGCCTCTCATTGGGGAATTTTTGATAGCTATGCTAATTAGTAACACCTATAATGATATACCAGATCTTTTGGGGGTGTGCATTGCGGTGTGCATTTCAGTGCATTTGACCTGGACGTGTGCACCTAAGGATCCGTAAAATAAATACCAAGGTAAAATCCCTTTTTCCCTTCTAACAGTGTTTGGCTCTTGATTTTAAGACCAGGAAAAGGCATCACATAAAGCCAGGTAGAGGTCAAAATCCACTAGAGGAAAGGATGCAGGGGTCAGATTAAGAGACAAGGAAAAGAGGGGAAAAAATAGGCAAAAAAAATTAACTAAGAAACAATGATGTCCTTCCCAATGAGTGCTATTTAGCAGCAGAAGAATGAATGAGAATTTTCTGCAGCATTAATTGTGCTTTTTCCTCTCAAGGGAGCTCCTTGTTCAAGGATTGACCCCTTGTCTGGCATTGTGTGAAGCGTGATTTTGTTAATTAAATACCAGCCTGTTCAATGTGCTGGGCTCTTCAAATTAGCCTATTAGCAGTAAAACACAATTAGATGAATTAAAAACAGAATTCCTGCTTAAATTAAGACAGTATTTGATCCTCCTTTATAAGCTTTTTTTTTTTTTTGTTGAACCCATTTCCTAGCTGTTTTAAAATAATGTGTTGATACTGCAAAGGCTGCCCTGGCTTCTCTGGCCAAAATCTGCCATTCTCACTTATGGTAAGTAATCCTTCCCTGCCTGAACTAAATCCTTCCAACTAAAGTAAGCTGTTCATCTTGAGCCAAGTGTTGCTCTGTGGAGTTGAAGTGGCAGAATGGAATCCTTGCTGGAATTTTGCTGAACAAATACTCACAATGTGGAGTTCTGGTGGGTGAGATTGTTATTTCTTACATTTTTGTTTAACAAGACTTCCTGCAGAAACCATTACCTAAAGGGCCCCTAGCAGCCAGCACTCATTATTAGTGGGAGTAGCCTCTAAAAGAGAATATAGATATTAGGAAACCTAATGTTGAAAAAGGCAAGGGGTTTTTTGTTCTAATTTTGTCTTTAAAAAGCTCCCAATCAAAAGAAAACCCTAAATAACCCTTCAGATGTGCTTGGTTAGTGTTGCTCTGTCACCCTGCTACCTGAATTGTTTCCTTGTGTGGGCAGGGAGTGGGGAGGTGTTGGGTGGTTGCATGTGACTTGTAACTCAAGGAAATATTCTTTGAAGAGGCTTTGAATATGCAGTAAGTAACATTTAAAAACTGACAGATTTTGCACAGCCATACTTGGCAGATTGAATGTGATAAATAAGCTGGCTATGATTTGAAATGAGGCTTTTTTTTTTTCCCCTGACTGAATTGATGTCAATACAGACACTGCCATTTTAGCCATACCCATTGATAGTTCTCTTCTTTAAAAGTGGGGAAGTTTATAAAATTAAAGTCTTTTAAAATCCTGCAGTTGCTTGCATGGGAATTGCTGAGAATGGCTTGCAGCTGGTAACTAAGCCTAGAAGTAAAAGAAGAGTAATGAAGGGGTGGTTATTAGATGAAGAACATCCTCATGCCTTTCAGCAGTACCCTTTGAGGCAGCACAAGCCCCGCAAACCATTCCAGGCTACATCTGGCTGTATTTGGATGAGTGCAGTTACACAAACAAGTCCAGTTTTTGGTGTGCAAGGAAAGACTGAGCTGTAGTGCTCCCCACCCTTCATTGTGCATTTGTCCTTCTGAGCATGAAATGCTAAAGTTTCCAGTTACTCTGACACATGGCTGCGTCTTTAAAGAACAGAGATATAAATCAGGTTGTGAGGTCAAAGTGATGTATAAAAATGCAGTTCAAAGAGGTTATTTTGCCCGTAGATACTGCCAAAATTTTTCTTTCAGTTTGTGATGAATGCTGAGACTCCCTGGTAGAGCTGGCAGAGCTGCCAGAAAGATCTGAGGAGTTATGTAGTGCAGCTTGTTGCATTTTTTTGTTCATTCTTTGTTGTACCTGAGATAGCGCTGTCCAAGGAAAGTCTTGCAGTGACCATTTTTGAGAAGTGGTATTACAGAAAACTCTGGGTTTTTTGTGGATTGCAAAAATCATATGAAAATCTTACTATGTTTTATCTTCCATTTTATCTTTATTCCAGAAGTTGTGACTGAACTAAGTTTAAATCCTGTCTCCAATAAGCCTGTTATCTTTTAGGAAGTTCTACCACAGAAAAATAGGTTCTCTAACCTTCTTTTTGTTTCATATTTTACATTCTCTGGGCTAACTCATTGCAAAAATGTGTTCCCTGAAGTTCAAAACATTGAAAACACAGGGTCTGTTTCCCTCCAACTCCCTCCCCTCCATATATAGATACATTTATATGAAAAAAATATAATTTTTTGTTGTTTTCATAATAGGAAATCATTATGCTTCAGGGCTTTGCTCAATTTTTAGATGCTCTATAAGCAAAAAATAGGGAACTTGAGCAGTAATGATTTTATAATCCAACAAATAATTGGATTTGGATAACTCCAAAGAAAGGAGTAACTGCTTCTACCTGGAGTAAAGTTCTCTCAGCAAACGCTGTCTTAAGCATATTTGACACCATATTTACTACTTTTAGGATGGTTGAGAAGCAGCCCATTCTCAGATGATTTTGATTTTCTTTTTTTTTTTTTTCTTTTAATTCACAGGGCACAGCTACAAGTCCTTGTTCTTCAGCTTGTGTATCTCACTTTTCTTCATTTTCTTCATATTCTTATGAGAACTAGAAAAAGCATTGTAATACCTCAAAAAGCGAGGCCAGAGCTAGTTCTCACCACAGAATGGGTGCCTTTGATCCTAAATATATTCTAGATGTATTTCAGAAATTCAGATTCCAAATTTTGGCTGAAAACTGCTTCTCACATATTTTCAAACAGAAGAGCAGGAAGGTTTTGGTTGACAACAATGCCAATTCCATCAGCCCTCATAAAATGGTGTCTTTGTATTAAGTCTTGCATTCTTCTGATTAATTGTTACTTCATAATTAGTAAAGTTTTATTATTATGGTGTATAAATCGATGTAATATATAATAATAAGTCAGTGCTGTTAAGCTGGGCTCTGTAAAGCTGGATTTGAACCACAGAATAGATTTGGCTGATGTCCTGTAGGTAAATGTTGAAGGGTTTTTCTTATTCCCAGGTTTATACATGGATTTAATTTTTTTTCCAGAGAAGATTCTCAGAACACTGTCTGAAGTTTTACTTCCCTTTTTACGCCACTTTTTTTTTACTCTCTTTCAAGCCATCTGCAATTTGATTTTCCAATAGCTCCCTCTACACACAGTGTAACCTCTTCGAGGTGCAGCTGATCTCAGAGAACCTGATTCAGTCATGCTGGCAGCACTTTGTGAAATATTTTTGTCATCAGCTGTAGAAACATCTCAGTGGAAAGTGCCACACCAAACTGTGACAGTGACAGGTGAAAAATACATACAGACAAATCTATAACAACAAGAGCTTCCTGTACAGCAAGCACTAAAATCATTTATTCAATCATAAATGAAAGGGAAATATCCATCCCCTATTGATACATGGTGCTGTTATACAGTAAGAAAAAATGGTCAGTTTTGCTTCCAGTGAGTAGGAAAGACATCCTGAAAATAACTGGACAAATATTCTGATGTGTGTTTCAATAAGTCCCACAACACTGGGCAATTTACTAATCTGAAAAATAATCAGAATAGCACAAGTCAAGGTAAAAAACAGTCACATTCATGTCATCTTTTTAGAAGTCAGCTCTGAAGAAATTAATGAGATAACAAATTAGAATATATAAAAATATTACGAATTTTATTATTTTGTGAATACTCCACGAACAGAAATCAATAAAAGTTGATACAATACATAGAACCAGTATAGTAAATAGAAAATATGGATTATGTGTTTGTCTCTAGGGTTTTCTGATGCCTTGATTTGAATTTTAAGTATGCAGTGAGACTAATAAACATCAAAGGTTATACATATATATAAATATTTTTAGAAATGCTCCTGCTGTATTTTGAGGCAGGTATATTTTCTTCTGTGAATTATCTCTCATACACCACCAGGAAAGCATCACCAAAAGGTAAAATAATTTGCATGAGACAACAGACCAGAAGAGATCAAAGTGTAGAAGGAAATCTGTATCTTTTTTTTTCCTTCTCCTGTTCTAAACACTCAATACATTTCTGCTTGTTCAAGACTGGCCACAAATTGGGAACACTTTTAATATTAAAATGAGCAGCTGTGATAAAATGCTAAGAAGTACTGGGAGCTGTCATTGAACCTTAATGTTTTATTAAGAGTTTTGAGTTCTGGTAAAATATGAAAACCAAACAATAATGCTGTAGTAGCTAAGAAAAGCATTTCCCATGAATAAAGCTTACAGAGTCAGCAAATTAGACACACAGAATAAAGAGTATTATAGGAATATACTGCAGGATCATCTAAATTCATGGCTGTTACCTGTTGCATTTGGGTGTCAGCAATGGAACCTGCAACAGCTGAATGATGCTTTTCCTTTGCAATGCCTTGGGGAAAGCATTAGTTTAATCATGCTCGTGACAGCATAGATGAAGTAAACATGAATTATTGGCCTGTCTTGTTCTTGGTTTAGTGAAACTAAGATAGAAAACCAGAAAAAGACAAGTTTTACCTGCCAGCAGAGCAGTTCCAAACCCCTGTGTTCCTCACTGGCACGCCTGACCACCTGCATCCGCACCATCCCTGAGGAACAGCAAAAGACAGGTCAGTGACAGGGAAGAAATTCAATTCAAACATGAATTTACACTTGAATCAGGTGTGTCCAGACAGCTCTTCTGGTCATATTTCTCATTGCTGACTGGTGGTTTAAATCTTTAGACACCTAATTCGCCTGGGAGTTGTCTTGTCCTTGGGGTGACAGATGAGAATATCAGGACTGTTGAGTGGAATATTTGGAAAGCTACAACTCCCTGTTTTACCTCATGAGCTCCAGGCAAGGAGCAGTGAGACAAGAGTTTCTGTAATGTGCAACACCAAACTGCTTGTGAAGGGTCATCCTTTCTGTGTCAGTCACCCTTAAAAGGGTTTTGAGGGAAGACTCCTCAGGGGTTTGGACATGTACCAGCTCCATTTGCTTCCTTCCTCTTCTGCTTCCCAATTTTGTGTGGTTTTGCACCTTACTACCCATAGGATTTTCATGGAAGTGCCACCCACTGACTTTGTATACAGAAGGAAAGCCTGACATTTGCTAGGTTTAAAAAGAAAAGTTAAAAATTAGGGACAACACTACAAAGAATGATAGCTAGATGCTTAAAGAGTAGGTATCTCAAAACAAAACCAAAAAAATCGGGTGTTATTTACGTTTTAAATGTATGAGTGTTTTAAAGGCAATTTCCTAATTCTGAAAAGCCCAATTTCTAATTCTGAAGTGTTCAGGACTGACAGTCCATCATACCAATTTTATTATTAAATCATCTTGCTGTGTCATCCTGCATGTGGCAGCTACTTGTGTGTATCTCCAGGAAGGTTAAGGATTTTGTACTTAATTCCATTTTATTATATTCGTCTTTTTTTCTTTTTTTTTTCTTTCTTTTTTTTTTTTTTTTTAATTTTACCCACCTTTTTCATCTAGGCACACAGGAATCCTCATCTGTTTGTAGTGGAACAACCAGAAAACTCAGGAATTTTGCATGAAGTTTGTTGATTCTTTTTTCCCTCCTAAATGTCTGTTCAAATATGGAAAATAACTTTAATATAATAATCTTTATTTTGTTTATTTTAATGGCATGTATTTCAAAAGCTGAAAAACTAAGACTGAACTAATGGCTAAGCCCATACATTGGAGCAATCAGAACCCACTGTTATTCAGCCATTCTGTTCATCAAATATCCTGTTTTTAATACAGGAAAATACCTACAGGACCTCTGGCATTGCATTCCCCTGCCTTTCTTTCTGAAAATTTCCTTTATTTTTATGGCCCCCACCTGTTTTTTTCCCTGCTCTCTTTCTCTTTTTTGGGAACATGATTATGTTCTTTTACTAGCTTTATGATTCTTTGTCTGATTCTCTCCACCTCTTTTTTTTTTTTTCTGTCCCTTTAGCAGATGTTTCTCTCCTATGCCCAAATTCTGGTTGCTTCTCCTTTCCATTTTTCATTTGTTTTCTCTCTCTCCTGCTGGCAGACAGATGGGGGACTTGCTGCTTGGCACTGAAAATGTTATGGAGAGGGTTAGTTCCCATCCCTCTATGAGAACAGGCTGTTCCTGTGATATTTCTTTGGAAATAGGAGGAGAATGCTCTGGAGTACCAAATGGCACCTTCCTGGGACTGCTCTATTTTCATGACATTCTGAAAAGTCCTCCAATAAGTTTATGGAAAGATTTGATATAGGCCTGACAGCCTGGATTTGAGCCCTTTTGTCTTCCACACAGTTGCTACTGTCACATACCAAGAATTTGATATATTCAACTTTTTTTTTATTTTTGGGTGCATTGAAAGACAAATGTGGAAGAAGAGCTGGCTTGCACTCTTCCAGTATCAGCCTGGAGTTCTCAAAACACGGAATGTTCTTTCCCTCAAGAAATAATACATTCAGTATGTGTTGAGCTGAAACTCTATCTAAGCACACATGAGAGGCTCGTCTCGTGTGCTGTTTTTGTCTGAGCAGCCTGGCACTGCACCCATACCCTCAACGTGCATCACTCCACTCAGACACATTCTATGGAAAACTGCTGCCACTTTTTAAATGGCAGATAAAACAAATCATGGATTTTTTTTTTTTCTTTTTTGGTTATAGTTTATATGATCTTGGTTTGAAAACTAAAATGAAACTGTTTCCAAAGAGTTTTTACAATTGACATCTACAACTGAAGAGGTTCTGGTAGAGTGCCTTCAGCAAGGACTAATGCTTTACCTGTAACTGTTTGTTTCCTGAGTGCCTACCCAATGCTAACCTTCTTCAAATAAGGTCTTACCCCTTTCATTGAAATAGAGATTGGGAATTGTTGCAAAAAAAAAAAAAAAACCACTCAGAAGGAATCTACAAACAGTCTCACATTGGTTTTCATAAGCAGCTTTAACCTTCTGGCTGAGAATGAAGCATTGTCTTCATCTGACCTCCAAAAAGTTGAAGTTCAATTTGTTAAAAACCTTTATAGTTCCAACAGACTAAAATACTCCATAGCCATGGATCACCTTTTTATTTGTATTTTCTTTAATCATTCAGTGGTACTTCTCTGTCTGGGATGTGAACCTCACGGTGTACTCACCACTCTTACTCAGTTGAGTAAGGGCAATAAAGCCTCCTTCATAGTCCAGGAAAATGAGCTTCCCCTCCCTGCTGCAAAAAAAGCACAGAGGTAGAATTTTGTGCTTCCAGCATGCAGAGCAGTTTACGTATTTTATCATAACTCCAGCCCAATTTGCTGACTTCATAGAATAATTTAGGTTGGTGAAGTATTTTAAGATCACTGAGTCCAACCATTAACCCAGCACTGCCAAGGCCACCACTTAGTCATGTCCCTAAGTGCCACATTCACTGCCAGCAGGCAATAAGATCCAGTCAGGTAAAGATAACCAGAAGAGACCCCTTGCCATGAGATTAAGCTGCTCCCATCCTTTCTCCTCCAGAGCTGGACAACAAGGCAGAGCTCTGCTCTGCTTCATGGGCAGTTTCCTGTTTCCCCATTCAGCTTTCATGTCCCTATGAGTGACAGACAGAAGGCACACAATTTGCAGCTGGCCTGGAGTAGAGAGTGAGGACACAATCATCTGTGAAACAGCACAGCCCAACTTAATGATGCTTTTAGAAATCAATAGAAGTTGGGGAAGGCTTGTGGAGACCAAAACTGTCTTTGCTCTCCCCTTTGTTAAGCACGTGGCAGTTTTGAATATAGACTTAGAAAAGGCAATTTAAGGAGTTTGCATTCATCAACTAACAGCAAAAAATGGGTTATGCCACTGAGTATCTCTGTAAGAAACAGGAGATAATTTATACTAATTATTAAATGGTCCCTTTTTACATGCTGTTCAGTCTTCACTATGGTGTTTCAGTGACACCCATAGAAGCAAAAGTATTATTTTCACTTCAAATTGCTTTTCATTTCAGATTTCACTATTAGAAATTCTTCCTTTTCTTTTCTGAAGACACACCAGCAAAAGCAGCTGTACAACACAAGCCACAGTGCAAGTTTTTGGAGTCACTCAAACACCCTCAGAAGTGCATTTTCTTAAACAATTTAGAAATGTAAGCTAAAGTATTGATAATTAACAGTTACTGAAGTATCAAAGGAAAAGAATCTCATGCCTATTCTGGTAGCAGTTCTGTCTTACACTAAGAGCAGAATAAAAGCTTCTCTTTTTTCCCCAAATAACCATGCTCCAGCTTGACAAAACATTAAATGTAATAGATCAGCTTTCTCTATTTGCTGCAGTAGTCCTGAAAAGTGGAAACTATCCTATTCTTTTCCAGGAATGTTCAAGAATAAATTGATGCAAAAGTTTAAAGTGGCAATTAGGAATCAAAAAAATACAAAGCACATACACAAAAAGGGTTTCTGGAAGTTCTTTACTGTTTCTTGAGATAATGGTACATGAAATGATGCAATTCAAAGCAAATGATACCTTCAAAAGAAATAAGTGACAGATTTTCAGTTGATTTTTTTTATTAACCCACACTCATTTTCAAAAAATCACTTTAGTGCCCAAATGTCAAAGTCACAAAATCATTTGAGACCTGAGACACTCAGAAAGCAGGATGAATTTGGCTAAACATTTCTTAAATGTCCTCAATTTTTAAATATAAAATTAAAAGTTACTTATTACCCATGATCTAGTTGATTACTAGAAGAAGCATCTAAATTTTCTTATGGATAATAGGAGTATTTCTTTATTCCTACAAAAATGAGAGTAGTCTCTATGTCTTTCTACAATAGGATAAGACCAAATCCCAAATTTCCCTATAAATGTTTCTATTGATCAAGAATTGAAGAAAACATAGAAATGAGAACTATTCTTTTAAAATTGTTCTTATCTGATACTTATGATGGAGGACTGATTCCCCCCCAACTTTATAGCAATAAACCCCCTCACCAAGACAGGTAATAAACCTTTCCTAGGAAAAGTAACAAAACTGGACATCACTGGGCAGTAGCAAGCACTAGAGGGGGAAATTTGCTTGTGGTAGGAATTCGTTCCCTTCATCCAGAGAAAGTTTTCTGCCACTGCAGATCACAATCAACTCTTCACTCCTCCTTCTCCACAGACATTTTAGCCTGAGGTAGATATGGGACAATCAGGATAACTGCTGGAACAAGATAATTAACTGAGATTGCTGACACATGGAGTCAAACTGCCAAAATAAATAAAAAAACTTGAAACAGGTGCCTGCTATCTGAAGTTATTTGACTTCTCAGCTGGATTTGGTCTCTGTGATGAATCTATGCTTTTCTTCAAGCAAGCTGCAGAGAGAACTCTGACTTTGGGCATGAAGGTGTCTATGAGCAGTTGGGCTGGGATTGGGTTGTTTTAAATGAAGAACTCTCAAACAGAAAACATAAAAAAAGGAAGTTAGGAGTGAACGTGAGGGCATAGGAGGATGACTTTTTGTGTGGTCTGGTGAGTATTCAATAATTATGGATTGTTTTTATTCTGTGGTCAAGTGCAAGTTCAGTCTTTACATCATGGAATTGAAAATTATGTCCTTCCAAATGTGAGCTAAGGGAATGTATGGCTCTCTACAGGGTGCTGAGAGCATAAGCAATAGAGGAAGGTGTGACTTGGCCTTATTGTTTAAGAATAATAATAGTGATGCCAGAAAGAGATTCCAAGATACCTGCTTGTATGGGTGATATCTAGAAAACTAAACATGCTGATAGTTGGGAGTGTAAATGTGTGTACTACAAATAATTTAAGTGATACTTGAAAATGGTAATAAATTCTACTGGCTATGTAGGATTGGGCTAGACAAGGGCTGAATGTTGATAAACAACTTGGCAGCAAGAGTAGTACTCTAGTCTCTTAATTTTCAAATGTCTTGCCATCATAAAAGTAGTTTTGTTTAAACCTTGATAGAGAAAGGCTTAAATGTTTGAGCAAATCTTTTATTTTTTGGTGGTGGGAGGTTGTCTTCTTTCTTCAGACAGAAGGTGGCAAGTAAAGGAATACATAAAACGAGGAAATTGCAGTCTCTGATTCTCTCACTTTCCTTTTGGTTTTGAAAAAGATGACAAAAGCAGTAAATGGACCACTCAAGAATCCCTCTTCTCTTTCAGCTCTGGGCTGCTTGGAGAGCTTTTACTTTCTTCTAACCTGTCTGTGGCATCCAAGACTTGCAGCAGTGTTAGGCTGTACAAATTCCACTTCTTAGATGAGCAAATTGCACCCAACAAAATGTTAGGGTGCATCTGAGGAGAGAAACAGAAAAGCATAAAGTAATAGGAAAACTGAGTGCACCCTGACACCCTAAGAAAAATGACGGAAAATCGATCCAAACTTTGATGGTTTTTATACTTTTTGTGTTTTTTCCACTAATGTAAAAACAGAAATAGCGGTGCTATTTCTTTTGCTTTTCTAGACTGTGGATTTGGAAGTGAAGTGATGAAATGTGGTGAGTAGGTTGAGGTGGAGCAGCACTGTAATATGCAAATGATTGCCTTGGTTATATCATCTTGCTTTCCTTCAGTCACTAGTGGCAAAATAAGATTTCTTCCAATGCTAACTTTATTTGCGTGGAGGAAGGAGTTAACTTTGTATGTGGTAAGGATTGAAGAGCAATTTACACCTCACTGGGCAGTCTATGTCAGTTCACTTGATGTGATGTTGTTCTCTATGCAGCACCTTTCTAAAATTTGTGGGGCTTCTTAATATTATCTATTACTGCTCTAAAATCCTATGTTGATTCTTTTTTATGGGATTGAAAAAAAAACCCCAAATTTTGTGTTTCTTAACTTAAATCACTCTTGGTCTCTTTCAGTGGTTGGAGCATATGAAATGTTCTCATTCACATTTCACTGAGATTCTGTGGGGTGACAGGAAGGAAAATTTATTTATCACTGTGCTTAATTTCTATTATTTGATGGGGTGTCTTATATTGAATGTAAACCAGAATCTTACCCAATAATGATTTGAGTAAGTTCCAGCAGTTCTACTATTTTTTTCGAATTTTCTCTTCCAATTATTTTTTCAAATTCTTGCCGGTAGCTATAGCCTGTCTTGTATGGTAGGCAGCTCTGAAATCAGTTGGTTTGTTTAAAAACCCCAAATGTTTTCTATTTGTCAATGCAGTCCTCATAGATAGTATTCCCAGGATTCCTGTCAGGGAAACTGGCAAACAATTGACAAGAAACTGTGGTGAGTTGAAGGGAGGCCCCTGTGGATATGTCTTGGATTCATTCTCACCCCTCTTGTTCGTGTACATTGTGAGCAGATGGGAGCTTTTGAAAAGCTTGGGTACCAAAGAGCAGCATGAAATAGCTGTGTTTGGTTCTTTCTGCAGACATGGAAAAAGGTACACTGGCAATGTGTGATAGTGACAGGATGGGTTGGGAGGCAATGCTTGTAGTAGTCTCTGTTTCTGATAGAGTTTTCAAGTCAGAAGGATGTTTTTGTTCCACTTTTCTTCCCTTTCCCCTGCTCCCTTTCTTTCTTTTTTCCATGGTGTTCAGATTATGTGTGAGACAGATGCTCAGCCTCCAGCCACCATCCTCCTGTGGCTCTCATGCCTCCAATTTGATTGAATATGAGCACAGCAATGCTTTTTCTCCTCGAGACAGCCTGACAAACACTCTTTGTGTGAATGGTGCACTTGGTTGCTTTGGTAAACAGAGTTGTCTTTTTATCCAGACGTCAGGAGAAGTGATGACTTCCTCACAGTGCACCTGAATTGTACCATATCTCATTCCTCCAGGGAAGCAGAGGCTACAGATGTCATCTGATATTTCTTTCAGCTGATTCAGAAATATTTGCCATCAGGCTAAGGCCAAATTCTTCCTTGTTGTGGAAAAGCTGTAGATAACTGCTCTTATTCAAACAACTTTTATAATATTCATGTGGTGGGGTTCTCAGGAAATGTTCCCACCTGAAGTGAGGCATTTTCAGCCACACAGCTATGTAGCAGGATAGAGGGGAATGCAAGAGCTCAAGCTCCCTTGCCACAGCCTTCCCAGACTGAACTTTGCTGGGTGGGAGGGAGATGATAGTTCTTTCAAGCTGGAGGAAGAATTGTTTTTCATTTTTGTCTTGGTGGTGAGTGTGTGGAGTTTTGGTTTGGGGATTTTTTGTTGTGATTTTTATATATTTTTTTTTCTAAACCAAAGGTGAAGACTCCTTTATTCAGGGTGCTGTTTTCAATGAAAGGGAAAGCGTTCAGCGTGTTATTGTTAAGGCATGAGCATATTGCTAAGAAATACATTGCTGAGAACAGAAGTCTAGCAAGCTACACAATTGAGGTGACAAGCATAACAAAATCAGAGGTGTTGAAAGGCCTTTGACAGTTTTCATTAGCAGTGTTGTCTGAGGGAAATGCCTCCTTTCCTTCCTTTTGGCAGCGAGTCAAGTCAGTAGTGTAAGGAATGTTACCTTGGGCACAGAGCCAGGTAATTTTTGTTGCAGGATTTTAATGCAAACCACGTTAAAGTCTTGACATAAATTAGAGAATATCACTGTACCTCCTATTTTAAATGTCATGTTCTTGGCTTAAAACTATTAAAACTAACTGGGAGGGTTACATGTGGAAACTTCTTAAACTAGGCAGTCTTCCCATGCAAAGTCTGCAAGACTATTTGTCTTTAAATTGGATCTCTGATTTCAAAGTGTGGCTTTTTCCTGTGAAATCATCTTAAGCACTTGCTTGCTGGTTCTGACTTTGTGCAACAATGCAGTTAAAAGCTATAATTACCAGAGAGTCTCACTGAATGGGAAGGAGCACTAAATCTACTGATAATTTCAGGACAGCATTCAGAGGTTTCCTTTATTTCCCTCAGTCATTTTCCTGAACCCATAAGTAAATAAAGCAGCTTAATGAAATGACTGAAGACACCTTCTAGTGTATTCATGCTGAAATTACTATAAATAGAATAGTTTTATGCTATAATTTGATCACCTCTCAAATATAATTCTTGTTCAACAGAACCTCAAAACTGTGGAAATGTATGGTCAGTGGTTGTGTACATTCTGGAATACCACTGTGGTGATTCAGGGATGACCCTTTTCCAACCTAAGAGCATGGAGAAATGCATTTCACCTCAGCATAACTTTCATTTTCAGATAGCTGTTTTGGAAGGGAAGGCATGAACATCATGCAACTGATTTGGTTGCTAAACTCTGTTAAGATGTTGATGATTTTTCATGGAAATTGGGTGCTTTACTTTTTTTCCACCCCTAAAATTCTGATTGCACTCCCTGCTTATGTAATGTGCATATGTCTTGCTATGCATAAAATATTTTCCCACTGGCTGATATCTGACAGGCTTGATAAACTTGTACATAATTTAGAGCTCTCTCTGTGAGGCAATTTAGTTTGCACTACAAGTGCCTGACTTATTTTCAGTTGTTTGGATCTCAGGTTTAGATCTGGGTGTGGTATTAAAATATAAATCTGTTGGGTAGACACTTGCAAATTCTGTCTTCTACTGTGAATATGTGAATGTGAAGCACAAAATACTAAACTTGGGCTACTTCCCCTCTCTCTTTTCCCACCCTGTGCACCATACACATGTATGCTAGAGCTTTTTGTCTTCTTTTTTGCAGGAGAAATAAAATGTACATAATTGTGCCGCCAACCTGAGTTTTCAGTGGGACTGTCAGCTCCTGCCTTTTAAAATCAAGGGTCAGAGCATGAAATCTGCATCTTTTCAGGAAAATGCAATAACCAGTTAATCTAAAGAGAAAGAAAAAGATTATCCATGTCTGCTTGCTTTTTTGTTGACCGCAATTGCCTTTGACAGAGCAGGATTTGCTCAAGATGGATTCTATATTGCAATGAGCTTCCTGAAACTTTGAATTTTAAACTTGCTTTCCCTTTTTCTCAGTATTAACAGGCAGGACGTCTTCTGTGAATTGTAACTGTGGCCTCGGGTAAGCTTCCTACTTTGGGTGAAGTACAGACAAGGTTCTAAACTGCTGGCACCCTTATGTCAGTATTTTCTTCTGCTATGAGAGCAAGAAAATGGCTGAAGATATCCCAATGAGTTGTGCTGCACTTTTCAGCCTGGTTTTGGTAATACACACAAAGCTGGCAAAGTTTTTCATAGACTTCCTTAGGTTTTCAATGTCTGTGAGCAAAAACCACCTCAATATCTGGTGTCTGACTGATCTTCTTTGGCCAGCAGAACCATTGCTGGGATAAATAAACAAACAGGTGCCTCAGGCTGACGTTTTCTTCACAGTTCCTTGGAACCTGAGGATGCTGCTTGGGTCTAGATAACCCCACAGCACAAATTGTGTTTCACACAACATTTGGCCAAATTTTCTGTTGTGGTACTGCTGTGCTGTTACGTTGTGGAATTGGTGCAGGCCTGATGGGACTGAGGGGAGAGTCTGTTTATGCCACATTTTCCAGCCATGCAATGGAATATGAAAGTGCAGGGACCCTACTAATGGGAAGACTGTAGTGTCATTCTTGGACATCTTCCCAGGTTTCTCACCTTAAAAACTGTTTTTGATAGGTCAGTGTCTGTAGCAGAGAACATACGCATTTTTTTCATCCTGTTGGCGTGGAAGTGTCAAATGAATCTGTTTTTCAGATGAAAATCTAGAAATTATGTTAAATAGCAGTTCAGCTCCTCAGAGGAGCATTTGGTTGCAAATGCTGGCATAAGCTTGTCCCTGCAGCCTTCTGTAATTACAGATGCCACTGCAAATTTACCTATTCAGTGAGAGCACCCATTGTAACAGGAATCTCTGCAAAGACAGGCTTGAACAAATGCAACAGAAACTTTGCATTTGTGTCTTTATGACTTAATGGCTTTTAAGCAGCTATTTTTTCAGTTAATTACTTGTTTCCTATTTTTTGTGCCCAAGTACTCTTATGCTGTTTTTCTGCTGGGGAATCTTTTATACTGGCAGTCTATATTTTTTTTTCCCCTTTTTCAGTGGAAATGTGTCCCAATATAACTTCTTAAGAGCTTATTTTAGTGGTTTTGTTTCATTCCTTGCTGTGAGGAAGCGCTGTAATAAAAGATAATTTTTCTGAAGATGATGGTGCTTTTTTCTTGCAACTGCAAGGCTAATAAAGGTGCTTGATATTAAATGGATCTGATAACTCCAGGAGATGAGGGAGGGTCTGTGCTTTTGTGGTACAGAACTAATGTTGGCTCATGAAACCACTTCAAGCCTCATGATCACGTTGTGATTGACAATCAAACAATAAAGAGAGGCCTGAATAAGTCGTGTGCTAAGCTTCTCCTGTGGAATAATGTGAAATAATTACAAGAGAGGAGACCTAGAAGATAGTTTGGGATTGTGCTTAGTTTGTAGTGATCCTACAAGGAAGACAACCTCTTGGGTATGCCCAGGGAGATCTGGGATCAGGCTAGAGGCTCTGCTGGGAACTTTCTTTTTGAAGAGTGTTCTTTCAGTTGTTCTATGGCCTCAGCTCTTTTACTTATTTATTGTCAGGTACAAAAAGGTCTTTTTGGAACTCTTCTTTAAAAACAAAAGAAACCCCCTTGCAGTATACAGGAGCAAACCCAAATCCCCAAAGATGGAATGCCAGCAACCGGTGTCCTACAGCGCCTTGTGCAAACTCTTTTTTTATTTCAAGGAAGGGGCTTGACTGAATATCCAATCTTGGATCCACATATCATTCTACCTGACTAAGCCGTTTTTTTCCCAACCGCTGGTGATAATAGGTGTGTTTTTCTTTATTGGCTGCCTTCCCTCTGTGTTGGTAGTCTTGCTGCACGAAATAACCAGGATTGTTCCAGAACTTGGCCCTTGAAAGAGCTTCTTGGGTTTTTGCCTGTGTGTGTTAATATTTTATCTTCCCCTCCCCTTCCTTTTTTGGATGTCATAATCCACATTCTGTATTAAAGGAGTAAAACACAGAAACATGACAAAAGAATCTCATTATTCATTTTTCAGTGGGTGCATGACAGCTTGGGGACTATATTATCTTTTTTTTCCCCTCACAATTTGCCTTTTTGTTATAAATATGAAATGACTGACCATAATGGCTCTTTCCCCCAATATTCTAAGCAGTATTAAGGCAAGAAAGGTGTTGAGTGATGCCTGCCTTGCTTGCTCTTACTGGCTTATAGGTATTTAGCAGACATTTGTGAGCATATACAGATATTTTACTAGTATTTCTCAGTTTAAAATATTATGAAAGGAAATAGCCTATGAAAAGTATAAAAACCTGATTTTTCTCTGAAATGTCAGTGTGCCAGGTAATTCTTCATGATCAAATACAGTAAGAATAGAGAGCCTGAAGTATTTTAATCTGAGTGGAATTCATTTGTTATGTAAATTAAGTGGGAAAATTGTGCAGATGTGAGAATAGGAAGTTTCACATTCTAAATCGAACTGCTAATGTCATTGTACTAGTCCATCTTTTAATGAAAATTTTAGTAATTTTTTGTTAAGCTTAATAACAGGTATGTAGGAGAACTTCATAATGTAATGACTAAAGGTTTTTCCCTTTAAAACTACATATATAGATTGTGTATATATAGATAATTTTGTATTATTTGTCTGTTCCTTTGAGTTGTTAATTATTTGAAGTAATCAAGGCTCTGCAAGATTTTAGTGTCTCAATTCACTCATAATTTCCAACTAGATTTTTATATAGTAAGCCTAATCTCCTCCTATTTATTTAAAACAAACTGTTCAATTTCAGCTCCCAAATCAAGAAATCTTTGAAGGCTTTGTAAATTTGACTGTCAAAGCATAGCAATTTCCAGGAATTTGCTTAAATGTGTGTCTCCCAATGACCTCTCTCTTTCTGACTCTGCATGTGCAGTACTGTTTTGCATTTCTAACCTGTAGAATTTTTCAGGCTATGTAGAATATACTCAATTTAAAATATAGAATAGATAGGATTTATAAGAAAACTTCACCTCACCTCCTCCTGTAACTCTACAGGGCTGAAAAGTCTGAAGTAATAAATCAGTAAATGTTTGTTATTAAAGCAATGGCAATCTGTAAATTGAACTAAAGTAGAAGCTGTGCAAGGTATAGTCTTCTAGAAATTACTAATGGTTATTTCAACTGGTTTAGTTGCTCAATTAGCCCACAAATACATTAACCACAGAAGATTAATCAGTGTTTCAGGCTTGCTATCCTACCTCTCCTTTCCTTATGTTTTTTACTTTTCTCTCTTTCTATTTATTTATTTTTATTAAATTATGGGAAGTATTTCTCTGTGTTTGAATACAGATGATAAACCTCTAGAGGTGTTTTTGGGAGATGAAGCTTCAGGGGTTGGAAAGATAGACATTTACATTTAAAGTGCAAATTATTTGGGCTAGTGGGTTGTTATGTCTTCAGGGCCATTTCTGCCAGTGTTTCTCTAAATGTGACACATGGGACTGACTACTTCAGCCTTAATAAAGATGAAGGTTACCAGAGCATGAAACTTTACAAACAAGTTCTATTGATATATGTTGAAGATTTTACTCATTTCCATTTTAAGTGGAAACCAGTTTATAGCCTTGTAAAATGGAGGATCCTAATAATTGTTTTTAGCACTAAAAATAACTGATGCGCCTGCAGAGTTACACAGCACTTCACAAATGCAAAGCAGGAGTTAGCCTGAAACAGCTGTGAGGCTTAACTGCAAAACACAGACCTAGTCTTGGAATAGAAAACAATACAGGGAAGGAGAACAGGAGATGGTGAGGAAAAAAAAAAGTACAAAAAGGTTTTTTTTCTTTAAGTAAGAGAGCAGTTATGGAGAAGGAATAACCATGAAGAGCAGAATATGTAAAAATAAAGATGAAACAGTCAATGGATTCTCCAGACAACAGCCAAGGGTTTTTATCCGTAGTTTAGGAAAACAGAATTTGAGGTGAAGAAAACTCTTGAGGATGATGAGACTAAACATCACATAATAAACTTGCATAAAAACATCAATGAAACATGAGAGAAAGGTAAGAAATGAGGATATGTTTTGCCCCAGTCTTAGGGGAAAGGAAGCAAAGACATTTGGTTAAGACATTTGGCAGACATGTCTGCCAAAGTGAGAAGAAAAACTGAGTGGTATTGAAGCTATAACAACAAATCAGCTTGAACAGTTTGAGCAGTCAGTCTGCAGACTGCCATTTGCATATCTGATGCCTTTTGCTTTTTTGTGCTGTATCAGTGGTATTTTTCTCTTTCTTGTTCAAGATAGACAGGGAGTTAGATTCAGGTTATTGATACCTGCTTTGACAGTTCACATTTGGCATGGTTGGCCCTTCAGTGGAGTAAGAGGAAATTTAGGAAAGACTGAAGGGATGCATTTATGTTTAAAGAGCATGGAATAATTCCTAAAATTCCATTAATGTGTATTCAAAACAACAAACAGAGAGAGAGAGACTGAAAACCACATTTGACCCTATGCCTTTACGTATTAAGTGTATCTTGCTCTGTTGTGCATGAGAATTCTGGGATATAGGGAACAGTCAAGCTGTTTTCACATTCTTTCATCTGTGAAATCATGCCCAGAAGGATCAAAGGAAAAATCTGGACCTAAGGTTTTCCAGTGCAGACTGGTAACCAGTCTCTAGCCATGGTGTCTGTGAAAGTTTATAGGTATTTGACAGGATTGTATATGAGTCTTACAAGCTCCTTTACATTATCCTGGCCTTCTGAAGGTCCTTTTGGTACAGATATGGCCTCAGCTCACACACATGGCCATTTGTAATTGTCACCTTGTGAGGCAGAAATGAAATGTGAAAGCCTTGAGGCAGGAAGCCTTGGATGTTTGATGCAGGCTGGGTCACAGAAGGGAAAAAAGGTGAGCAAAAACTCCTTCCTTTTGTCACAATACAAGGAGGAGATTTCCCTGCTAATATAAAACTCCAAAGAAAGACTGGTAAGAATGTCTCTGATATTGATATGAAACTTGAAAGAATGTAAGTTATTTTGCTGGCACTCTCAGCTGGGTCTGACTAGGTCTCAAAAGTCTAAATCAGTGTAACAATCACACAAATTCCTGTGATGAATATTCTAGATAGGGTGGTGGGCTGGCGTTTTTGGTGGTGGTTTGGGGTTTTTTTTGGTGTGGGGTGTTGGTGTTGTGTTTACTGGGTCTTATGGGTTTTTTTGTTTGTTTGTTTTTCTGGTGGAATTTGTCTACTTATGTCACTTGTCTCAGTGATTTCTGAGAAGCAGTAGGAAGTGTAGAGCTGCTACAGATGGTTGTACACATGCCTTCCTCTGCTGAGTAGGCTTTCTGCTCCTGGCCAAACTTTCTCCTGAGCTTTTTCAGGGAAAAAAGAAAAAAAGGAAACCCCTCTCCTGATGAGATTTCTGTATTTCTCACATCAATAATTCATAATGTTCACTCCCTTGCTGCTCTGAAGAAAGGCAAGGAAAGAAGGAAGATTGCGGTAGAGGGAGGTGGAGAAGCAGATTATTTCAGGAATAAAGGACTGAGAGGTAATGTAATCTAAAAGTGGATTGTAACTGCTTTCAAACTTGTCTTTATTGCCCTGAAGCCTCTAAATTACCTTTTTATAAAAGCCTGCTTCTGTAAGATGTGTGTTCTATTCCCTTTCTGGTCAAAAGGTCTTAGATTTCTGTGCTGCAGAATTATTACCTTGACAATCGATAAGCTCACACTAATCCACCTGTGGTTTCCCATTTGAAATTATTTACTTACTGGAAGTGTCATGTAGATGACAAAATTGAGCTGAAACTGGAAGAGTTCTGTTAAGAATGCATTCATTTCCATTAGTTCTTTCTGAGTTTCTTAGACCTGATCTTTTAAGCGTTGTGTGGTGCGCTGCTCCAAGGAGCTGCTTCGAGAGGGAAGGCACACTCGAAGCTGACGAGTGCGAGGGAAACTTTTCCCTCACTTCTTAGGGAGAACTGTGTGACTGCTGATGTACCAAGTGATCCCTGCTCCGTGGAGGCTTTGATCAGCTGATGCTTCCTTCACCCTCCCTCAGACACATTTTCCTAGGAGAGAAGTGTGTGTGATCCCATTTCCATGGCAGTGCCACTCATCACAGGCAAAATCCTGGCTCGCTTCCCTTTGGCTGCCCCTGCTGCAGGCAGCTCTCTCCACAAATGCTCTATGCCAGTGTTTCTTCATGGAACTTAAAACTGCAATGATGTAGAGTGGGCTTAGACTTGCTAACTATATCCAGGAATTGAATGCCAAGTGAGAGAAGTGTAGTCTGACCAATATTTGTTGTTTAAGAAAGCATTATTAGTTGTATTTTCCTCTACAATACTTTAGAGTGAAGCCCTGAATGGAAGAGAGCTCTTAGCAAATCTTGTGTGCTAAATATTTGCAGAATGTGGTTTCTCAGACTCTGCTTTTATATTCCAACTCTGTTATTTTTGTGAATTTATATTTCTGTCCCAAATGCAATAAATGCCCTTGGTTAAATGGCTTGATTTCCACTGAAATGTTTGGAGTCAGGAATCTGACTGATACCAAGCATTTGTGTCAGTCAGGTAGCAATATTCTTATCTGGACTTTAAGAATTACCTTATGAATAAACTGAATGTTTCCATACAATGTAGCAAGCTTTTTTTGACAGAAAACCTAAGACTACAAGGCTTAGCTCAGTTGTTCAGAGCATGGTGCTAACAATGCTGAGGTGATGGGTTCAATCCCTGTGTGGGCCATTCACTTAAGAGTTGGACTTGATGATCCTTGTTGGTCCCCTCCAACACAGAATCACAGAATATTCTTACTTTCTCTAGTTTCTGAGGGTTTCTGGCAAGTGTTCATGTTTCAAAGACAGGAAGAACTTTTCCCTCCCACCTTTTCAGCCTTCCGTGTTCTTATCTGAAGCTCTCCTGTTCCTATTTGTTAAAAATTATCTGCCTCTGTCCCCCTCTCCTTACAATATTTTCATGGGAGAACTACTATGACAAAAAAGAGGGTGCTTAAGAAACTTGGGTGAAGTGTCATTTTTCACTCTCACTGGTCAATGCTGCTTGCCTTGAGTGGTGGTAAAATTATTAATATTTAAGATTATTTAAGCTCACAAGTTTATATAAATAAAAGAGCATTCCTTTTAACTATGAACTAAGAACTTGTGACTGTTTGCAGCTTCCCACTACTGCACTAAGGTGTGTGCCACTCCTGCAGGCTCAAACAAGAGCCATCTCAAGATGTCACACTAGTTACTGTTTGCCTTTTTAGAAGTGTTCTTTTTCTTTGTGTGTGTGTTGTTTTTTCATTTGTTTAGTTGTTTATTTCCCTTCTGAAACACTATATAGGTTGGGTCTTTGAAATCACTTGGCAGAGAACAGAGGAACAGAAGGGGAATGCTGTTCAAATGTTCTCTCACTATGATCATAGCTAAGGAGGATTTTGTCTGACCTATCCTGAATTATATTTTCATTTGGAGTGCTCAGATCTCCAGCACTTGTAAGCTCAGTTTCTCCATTTTTGAAGAGTCATTAATAGTCAGATGTTCTAGGGAATATTTTGAGAAGTTGGTTGAAAAATATTATCAAAGTGGTAGTAAGTCACTCTTTATCTTTTTTTCAGAAAAATAGAGGAAAGAACAAGTATTTTCATTAGTATTCAGGTGTGAAGAATAAAGAATGGAAAATAACTGGTAGGGTTTTGTATATATAACTTTCTGAATCTGCTATTTTGGACTTGCATTGCTGTGACTTATTTGTAAATCAAGACTTAGAGACAAAATCTCCCTCTTTCTGTGTGTAAGACAAATCTTGGATCATAAGAATTTTGCTCAGTGCTGAAAAAAATCAGGGAAAAGTCCTTCTGTTGCCTGTGAGCAGTCCTGGGTCCATAAACAGGTTTCACCTGTCTATGGCTTGATGGACGATAATGTTGCTCTGAGCTGGGATCGATCCAGGATAAAGCAAGGCCTGCTCTGGGCATGTCAATTCAGTTTAAAATATGACTTGTTTCAGCCAGATAAATGCCAGGCAAGATACTGCTGACATCTCAAATGTAAATAGCTTTGTTTTTGTACAGAATGTGTCCACTCCACACTCCCTTCTATGCAATTTTTATGTCCCTGACACCTCCCTGGATGTTTGCTGGCAATGAGGTTCTTTGACATGACCACATGGATCACCCAGTATTCCACCCATCCTTGTTAGTTAGTTGCAGGAACATCTGGGTGCTTGGAGGACAGTTTTAACACTGTTTCTGCCAGTTCAGCTTGCACGTAACTTCCTGCCATTCCAGTCAAAACCAATATGAATAATTTTGCACATAAGTCTGTTTCAAATTTATTTAGCATCTGTTCCAGCACTTCTAGACCTAAATATTGAGCTTAAATGTAGTGAGACTTTAAAACTGGGATCTTTATAACTGACTGTATAAGTTTTGGGATTTTTATACATCATTTAATTTTTTTAAGGAAAACATGAAGGAAAATCCCATGCTGGTTTTGATTTTTTGGCTCTTAGTGGTGGAACTCAAACAGTCAACATCAACACATGATCTTATTTAAGCTGCAAGATATGGCACCCTTGATAGGGAAGAAGTGGTGCAGAGTGTGTTTAGAGTCCGACACCTAACAAGTGTTTGGCTTGTATGTTTCATATTCTATAAGATCTTCCCTCTATATATTTATTCTCATGAAGGAATGAGAGGTTTTGGTCCCCTCTCCATGACCTTATCTTTGCTCTCCTGCCCAAACTGAGGTCGCTGCAGGTGCTTAAGGCAAGTTCTAATGGTATAAAAATAGACAGAGATGGTCCTGAAATGCTTCCTGCAATAGCTGCCACCTTTTGAGCTCACTTTTAACAGCCAGGGCTGTTTCTCCTGACTGGGTGGGATTTTGAGTTGGGAGAAAACAAAGGGCTGACATTGTTTAAGTGCTGTGGTGAGGGGACTGTGAGGGGCAGTTCAGATGAGTCGTGTTGCTGTGGGAAGCCCTGTGGGCTCCAGGGGAACTTCTGGAGCTCAGTGGTAGTTGATCAGAGGAGAGCTAAGGAGATGTCTCTCAGGCAGGTTTTTATCAACTACCACTGAAATGGTGCAGGTTTGTACACCTTGTGGAGCACAAGGGGAGCCAGCCTTCCTGAGCTCGCTCCCTTCTCTGTGGAGGATGGATTTCCAATCAGAAGGAGCACTGGATTGGGTATTTTTCATTTATCGAATTGGTAGTTTTGATCAAATTATTTTGTCTTGTTATCTCCATCTCCCTGTCTTTGATATGGTGATACCAGGTGTTTTCTTTGCGGTGTCATCTCATCACCACAAGTGAAATATAGCTCAGTAAAGACTTGTTTCTCTGCTGCTTGCTGATGATGTATAGGAGTTTTCAGATTTCCTTCTAATTAGTTGCACTCCAGTGCCACAAACCTGTACTGGTACATATTTTTTTGCCTTTGCAGAATTTCATTAACTTCAGGTCAGTTTGCAATCTGCCTGCCTGCATAACAATGGAGAACCACTGTACCTTGAATTTGAGGGAAGTGCTTTTAAAAACAAACCCAAAATGAGAAAACAAGTTTTAAAATCAGTTTTACATTTGAATATTATTCAATTTAAGTCAACCAGTAGTCCAGAAAGAGAAATACAGAATAGAAAATTAGTTTTTATTGAAAGTTTTTGTCTTTGGGCTTCTTGTTATGGGAGTTGCATACAACAATAAGGATGCCTCTCCTACATACTTCAAATGTATTATGAATGGATTTTTTTTCTCTATCACTATTAGGATGAAATAAATAACCTCAGTATTAGGGGGTGAGTGTCAGAGCTGTGCATGTGGAATCACATGCTAAAAATGAAAAGGGGGCAAGCGAAAATAGGTTCCTTCAGGAAAAGTCCTTGAAGACAGAACAAAATCTGAGACTATTTCTCTCATTCTGTATTTTTATGCTTTGTGCTGAGAGGTGTTTTGGGGAAAGCCAGCAAGAAGAGTTAATATAAATATGCCAATACTCATTGAAAATCCCAATTTCATCATTTCACTAATAGTATGCTGGAAAGCACAAAAGCAGTCATATGACTATTTCTGGTTCTTAAAAAACTGCTGTGTATGCTGAAAAGAGCCCTAATTTGTAGACTGAAAGCAGAACATTCCAGTTCTGGGCCTATTTTATAATCACTTACAATTTTGACAGGGTTAGCCTGGAGCAGAATGAAAATAAATGTTGAATTCACTTCTTGTGTAATTTCTCTGAAATAAGCAGGTGTTTTCCATGTGGAGTCAATGGGAGAGAGAGGGGAAAAAAGGCCCCAACCTCTCCTTTGAATTTTTTTATATTTCCTGTATTTTTCTTTATCTTAATGTGGGCAAGTCATCACTAGAAAGACTTTCTTGTAATTGAGTCAATGGGCAGGGGGAAAATACTGGCCAGTGTAAAAAGGCAATCTAACATTGCACTTAAGGAGACATGTTGTTAGTTGAGCCTTTCATAATGAATCTTCAAAAATGTGTTCTATTCAACTTATTAAAGAACATCAGAACTTTAAAAGAAATGTAATTATGTTGTTAGATTTGGGTATTTCACACAGAATTGCAAGAAAGTTCAGTGGCCACTGGTTGAGTTTATATTAAAAAACCTTGAAATGAAAATGAAGAATCCTGCAGCTGAGCTTAATTAAGCTCAAAACTACTTATTGCATGTATAGGCTGTAAGAATAAGATCTCTGTTGGAATATTGAAAGCATCAACAACAACAACAAATCATCTTTAAGTAAAACCTATTTATTATACTTTAAATTAGATCATGGGGCAAAAGCCAAATCATCAGATTAGATGATCAGTTTCTTTATGACTATCAAATCAAGGCCCTGGGAGATTGATCACAGTGACCAGCAGACCTCTGGAAACTTTTCAAGGTAAACAAATACTGACTTGTTTTATTTTACACAACGGCATCCTTAAAGCAAGTCTTCCATATCTCTTGGAAATGTCGTACTTTTTTAATGCCTTTTTTTTTTTGCAGTGTTCCTTCATATCCATTCGTTTCTCTATAATTTCTTCAAGATTTTTTTTTTTTTGTAAATATTTTAGTAAAAATTTCTTTCTCTGTTTGGTGCCATATCAGACAGCTTGCTGTGGAACTCAACCACGTATTCTAAATTTGCTACAGGCAATAAAATATTTAAAAACAGGGTGGAGGGGAAGTAAGTTACTTTAAATATAATTCTGAAAATAAACAGCTTTTATTTTTTTCAGCCTACCCATAACGCTGAAAGTATCAAGAGCATAAAGTTCTGCTGGAAATATGTAAATTGATGTGGTTATGTGCATTATGAGATGCATATGCTTGTCCTTCACCATTATCTTTTACTTTCCTCTCCACCTTTATGTGAACTCTTGACTATAATTCTGCAGGACTTGTGGATTAATAAACGTTTTTGGAAAAATACCTAAAAGTTAGGTTGTTTTTTGAGCTTCCAAACTGTGAAAAGCAGTGCTTATAAAAATTTCTGCTGTTCAGAATTGACTTTTCTCCCCTTTGGATTTTTATTGCCTCTGGACAGGTTAAAGCAGTAAGGCCTAAAAATGAACCTTCTTTTGAAGCAAGCAAGTATTATTGAGTGCTTCTAGGGCATAAGATGATTTTATTCTCTACATCATGTTAACTGAGACATCTTTATGCTAAAAAAGAAAAGTGTATGTGCTCCTTAGGTTGATCAAGCAAATATTTCTGTATATAATATAATGAGGCAGCAATATGCAAAGAAAAAATACCAGAGAAAGAAACATGAAAGCTTGTTTTTTTTAATTTGATGTTGGTGACTAATTTAAAGTCAATAAAATAATAATATGTAACAAAATATTAATTTTAATCAATAATGGGTTTAATAAAAGCGGGTTAATTTGCAATGAGTAACACTTGGTGGAGAATGGGAACCTGTACACTGGATAATAATGAGGAGTGGCTGCCTAAGCTTTAAACTTGCTCTCTGCCTTCATCCACACTAACTTGATTTTCTTGGCATGAACTAGATGAAAAATATTTTCAAAGCTGTTTCCTCAACAGCAAAATGTTTTCATAATGAAGCACTTGTAAAATAGTGTAGCATGAACTGAAGATCGCAGTGCTATGAGAATATATATATACATGAGGGAAAAACCCCTGTAATTTCATTACTCTTTTTGGTGGCAGTATATAATACCTGGTTATTTGTTTGCTTCTGCTTCCACACCTGATCTATGTTATTTTCATTATTTTAATTTCATTATAAATAATTTCATTATTGATGTAAACTTGTGTGTCTACTCAGATGTCATTTGATAAGTAAGATTTCGCCGTCGCGTATGTCTTGATAGGTTTAATTTTTGTTTCGCACTAAAGATGACTTTTTATTTCTTTTAGCACTACGGTTCCTCATTTATTACTGTTTTTATCTTCACTCCAGTGGGTGGGATTGTTAACTCTGAAGTTGATTTAGCTGTGTAAGCATGTACCACACTGTTCTCCTGACGTATGGGTCAGGGGTAAGATTGTTAGCTACAAAACTTATAGGACTGCAAACCCTAACTGGCTTGCCTATGTCAGCAAACATTCTTAGATATATCAACTAAGAAGCTCTTGTTGAGTTAGTATTTCATAGAAGGCTTTGGGTTGGAAGGCACCTTAAAGATCAACTCGTTCCAACATAGCCATGGATTCGTTCCACTATCCCAGGTTGCTCAAAGCCCCATTCAGCCTGGCCTTTAACACTGTCAGGGATGGGGCTTCCACAGCTTCTCTTGGAAAACCCTTTCCAGAGCCTCATCACCGTCACAGTAAAGAATTTCTTACTAAAATCTAATCTAACCCTGCCTGCCTTCAGCTGAAGCCACTTCCCCCTTATCCTATTGCTGCATGCCTGTGTGAATGGACACGTGCAGGTAACCAGGTGACCATCAAACCACAGCTGAAATGCAAAGAGGAGATTTATTTCATTACCTCTCTAACAATGCTGGGCAGCAGAGACTCACAGGGACTGGGACTTGGGCTCCATTAGGCTCAGTTCATCCTTGGGCTGCTGCCTTCCCCAATACTCAAAGAGCTTTGTTGCACACGTGGTTCATCACAAGGCTGTGCCTTTATGATTTCTCTCTCCCAGCAGGAGGCTCAAGCTTGTGTTTCAGAATGTGTTATCTGCACACAGGCATTCCTCAAAGCAGGTGGAGGACGAGCAACAGTAGGTGTAATGAATGAAGGTTTCCCACAGCAACATTGTTAGCATTCTCAGCTGCAAGGTAAGTTTGAGCAAAACTATTCCCTCTTCACCAAATCTTCTGCTTTTAACCCTTTCCTCCCAATGATGCCCTAATAAAAACTCCCATCTTTCTTGTAGCCCCCTTGAGGCACTGGAAGGCTGCTATAAGTTCTCCCCAGAGCCTTCTCTTCTCCAGGCTGAATGATCCCAACTCTCTCAGCCTGTTTTTGTAGGAGAGGTGTTCCTCTGATAAATGTTTCCAGGCAGTGGGAACTTCCCTGGACTGTCATGACTTCTCAGATGCGCTGGATGGTGACTTAGCCACTTCCTCAGGCAGTTCCCTCAGGACTCGTGGATGTATCTCATCAAGACCCATGGATTTGTGCACTTTTTAGTTCCTTAGATGATCTTGAGCCTGGTTTTCTCCTGCTGTGGGCATGTCCAAGTGAGATGTTGCTGTCCTACAGTGAGATGTTCAAGTCCTATTCTCCCTCGCTCTGGGGCCATCTCAGGCATCCGAGAGAGGTGAAATGTTTCTGTCCTGATCAGCCTGGGGGGTCAGGAATCCTTCCCATACTTGGCAGGACAGCTGTGGGTGCTCCAAATATCTGAGACCCCTGATAACATCTGTGCATCCTATTTCTTATGGCTGCTGCCCTGGCTCTGTTGGGAGATGAGGATGGCAAGCTCTGCAATGCTCCTCAAGGAGGCATTCCCTTGGTCTTGTCACTGTCACCCAGCTGCAAATGAGTGATAGTCCTGGGCACCTTGGGTGATTGATGGTTCTGTTCATCTCCAGCAGCCTCACCCAGCCTCTGCTCTTCCTTCCTCAGCTCCTGCTAAATAACTCCAGCAGCTTCTCAAGGATTTCCTCTCAGATGCATTTTTCCTGCCTCCAGGCCATCCCTAGCAGTGAGGGCACAAGGATGCTCCCTTTTATCCTGCCCTGGAGCACTCTGAGTGCTGCATTGCAGGATGTGGAGTGGATGGGGCGCTCCTGTGCAGAGCCCTGACCCCAGCAGCTGAACTGTGCTGATCCTGATTCATCACCTCTCTTTTAGCCAGCTCCACTTACATCAGCTTTCTGTTCCTTGCATAAGATCAGTGAATATTCCTGCTGCAAAGAGAAGTGCCACTGAAATGTCTGTGAATTGACAAGAATTCTGAATGCAGCAGTGAGAACTGTAGGGCAGGCTGAAGAGAGATGTTCTCACTCCTCGTAGACAGGAACAAAGTGGCAAAGAATTCTTGGAAAAATTATTTTCTTCTCTATGGTGAGGGCCTGACCTTTAAATCACTGGCATTAAGTTAGTAAATAGGAATAGAAACAATCCTTTCCCAGGTCCATCTCTACTGCATATTCACCGCAGATTTGCTTATCGTGAACAGTCAAGCATTAAAGACAGTATTTCCTTTATTTAAGAGTATACCAGATATCATATGACTACAGAAAGTGACATGGGGGTAGTCTTTAAATGCTTCTTTTTTCTCGGAACTGATCTCTTAATTTTTTCCCCCATCTTTATTAGACAGGCATTTCACAAAATTCTGGGTAAAAATGTAAGATTAGGAAAATAAATCCATGCTCAGCTTGATAGTTACATCTTGCTACAGCTTTAAAAGTGCTGTTGAGATGATTCGTGCCCCCCCCCCCCCCCCCAGATCCTCTGTTGGCATATTGAGTAATACTGGCCTGGGTAGCCAGGAGAATCCTGTTTTGTAGGATACCTTTCAATCTTTTTATGTGACATCATTTGTAGTAATTGGTGTTGCTTTCCAGCACCATCTACCCCTTATTGTGGCATGCTCTTCTTTTGCCAGGTTGCCTGAGATTTCTGTGTGGTGCTGGGATAAAGCTACTGCTAAAATCCAGATGAATTCACACCATCTTCCTTTATCTGCCCAATCTGCCCCTGAGCTGTAAAAACATTTCTGGTTATATTGTGCCAATATCTGTTTCTCAGGTTTTTTTATTCTTTTCTGTGTCTCACTAAGTTCTGTAGAGAATGTTTAGAAGTACAGTCATAGGGGTGTTTTTTCTTTATTTTTGTGCTTACCTAGCACAAAAATTACTTTGTGCCTGTGTTGCAAAGCAAGTTCAGAGATTGAAATGCATTTCTGAGTCATCAAAACATGAGCATAAAGAGAAAGACTTCTGGAGCTGCCTAGGGGATCCAAATGCAAGTGTCCCACTAAACTGAGAAGGAACAGGATATCTTGATTCCTTAGCATCATTGGTTTGTACAAGACTTAATAATTAGCCTAATAGCAACACCATCTTACTTCTCATTAAATTACATTTGTGTCAGCAGAAAAGGCTTAGAGGTTTTTGCACATAAAATGCCATATGCTGAAAAATACAAAGTTCATCTTAAAGGTCTTGTTTCTATTTTGCCTTCAGATCAACTGGAATTCTGTTTTGCAAATGTTAGCACATTAGAAGTCATTCCCCTGTTTATTTTTTTTTTCTCTTCTTTGTTCCTGAGATTCCTGTTCCTTCTTCCAAAGTAAGCATCACCTTAGAGCAGCAGCAGCTGCTGTGGTGGGGACAGCATCTGTGGGGAGAAGATTAGAAACACCAAGATGTGTGTTCAGCAACTTCCATAAATGTCAGATTTAAATTTGTTTCTGCATGTAAGTCAGAATCTTCAAACCTAAAAGACAGCTGTTGCTCCAGGGGGACTGGGACTCTGCCTTGGGATATGATGGAGAACTGAAGAAAATCTGGTTTTGGTCCAGAACTTTGCTCAAATTCTGCCTGGGGAAGGAGCTGTTCAAGGTGGCAAACCTACAAACCTACTTTCTTTCTATCTATCTATCTATCTATCTATCTATCTATCTATCTATCTCAAACCTATAGAAAATACCACCTTGATTAACAGCTGTTTTTAAGATTATCTTTCAAGACAATACAAACCACTCTGGCAAGCTGGTGTTGAGAATCTTCTAAAATGTATTTTTCAAAGTGTTTGTGTGGGTTGATATTTCATGGATCAAACCCAAGTCTTCTGAGTCCTGATGTGTCATCAAAAGTTGATAAACATTCTTAATCCTTATTAGTATTCTCCCATGCTTCCAAACATTTTTATGGGTTGAGATTTATCCATGTGGGTCTCATGCAGATCTTGGGACTCCATAAAAAGTCCAAAGCATCACTGGTAAAATACAGGGAGTTTTTAATGAGGAATAACAGCTTTCTGTGCCTCTTTGGTGTTTACCACTTACAACAAGAAGATGAGCAAAATACATTTATTGTGCCTCTTGTTACACAATAATTTTTAACAAGTGCTGTTTTAAAAATATGCATCTCTACTGCTAAAAAAACCTATTTTCTTTCATTCTCTTTTTCTAAAATAGTATGTTCAAAATACCTCAGTCTTGTTTGTTATAAAGCTATTGGCAAGCATCTGGATTAAAACATTGGTTTAGGTGATAAAAGCAAAAGACAAATATGGATGATTAATAGGTTTTTGCAGCTTCTCAAGTACCAGCAGTCTTCCAGGTGACTTTTATGAGGGAAATATGGATCTAATCCAGTATTTCTTTAAGCTGCAGTGCATGAAAACTTAGCCAACTCTCAAATGAAGGACATGTGATGGGGTGTACTTTTCATTTTTTGGGTTGTTTATTAAAGACACCAGTAAACAGAGAGTGGTCTATGACTGAAATCTATTTTTGATAGGCACTGATTGTTAGAAGCATTTCTTCAAGCTTGAAACAGATTTAGATTCTGAGCATCGTCTCTACCACAGAGCCAGAATTTATATCTAAAGAAGACAGAGCACAGAAAATAGAGCCCATAGCTGCTACAATAGATCATCTTATGTATTTTTTATTTAATTCTATTCACTATCCCAATTAGGGTACAGAAAAAAGGCATTTCAAATGGAACTTGTTTTACTCTTCCAGCCTTGCTCTTGTAAAATTTGGAAACAGTGCAGCCTGCAAAGAGCAGTGGTTCATTTACAATTCTATTAAATCAGTCTTTGTATGTTTGTATGCACACAATAACACAGTAGCTGTGTGTTATTGATGAATACAGTGAAGCTGCTTTTTAATATGTACTTTACCTTCTTTTCTCCCCCCCGCCTTTTATTTTTTAAAGTCTATTTAAAATTCATTTCCATGGGGATAAGAAAAATTAAAAAACTCAAATTCCCTCTAATTTGTAGTTTTCCACATGTTTGCTGTAGTCCTTCCCCACTTAGTGGGCAAATATTCTTGAGATAAAGTATTGTTCCATATCTAAATATAACCAGATTTTTTTGTTTGTTTAAGAGCATATGAAAATATTGACAGTACTTTTAACTTCAGAAATAACTTATTTGTTTCTTCCTACTTCAGAAAACAAATCTCGTGGAACTAAATATTGAACAAATATTTTAAAGGCACAAGGCATTTATTTCTGCCTGAAATTGTAACCTCCAAAGACTGGATCTGACAATAAGTTTCGCTTGTTATTCACTTAGTAAAAAAAGTGTGTGGGGTTTTAGTTTGTTTGGACTGGGTAGGAGGAGAGGTTTGAATGGTTTGGTTCTATCATTTCCTTGTTCTTGTTCTGTGAGAGTAAATTTCAGATAAAAAAATTAAAATAGGTAAAATTAAGGGGTAGATTTTAATTTTTCTCCATGTCATAGACCTTTTCATTTATTTAATTTCTACTTAAGGCTGCTTTTCCTGATCTGCAGAACATAGAAAACAGAGGCAAGTCTGTTTCAAGGAAGGTCTTTGCAGCTACCACAGGCAGCATCAAGCAGTTCCAAACCCATTCAAAGAGGTATTGTCTTGTTTGTACTTACTGCAAAATTAGACCTGCTTATTAAACAGATTCACGATTCAAGGCTCTCTGCGAGCTGCAAGAGCCAAGCTCTATTCTCTGCTATTTTGATGCAGTAAAAAAACATTCTTTTCTTACAGCTTCTGATTTCATGGACTAGTAGGTTTTGCTATAAATGGTGTAACAGTGTGTCTGCTTTTGAATTTCTCTCCCAGAGGAAGGATAACGCTGACAGTAACTACCATATCCAGATTTCTTTTCTTCTTTTCAAAAGGCCATGCTCACTGTCAGTGTTTCTACAGCAATTTATTTCCAGCATTTCCCTGTATTTATTTTTACACTGCAACTGCACACAATTGTCTGAGAAACTTAGTTCAAACAAAAAAACTGTGCTTTCAGAAAGCTAACAAGAAATCTTAGGCTGTTCAAAACAGAATGGCACAACAATATGTGACTGGCAGCTAGGCCACTAATGACAGCATGGTGACTCAAAGGTCTAACAGTTTTAAATAGTCTGAAAATAGAAAGCTTGGATTTGGAGGCTTTGCTATGTGTTTGAAGAAAAAAGAAGGTAGAAAAACCTATGGTAATCTATTTCAATTAAAAGCTTAGGCTGGGGTGGTGGTTGTGATCTGGTCATGGAAGGTTTACTGCAGATAAATAACTTGCTAAAAGGATTGTATCTTCGTTTTTTTAAAGGAAAGGGTATGTGTGTGGGGGGGAAAGACAACTCAAGGCCAAGGGTATTAAACAGATAAATTCACCCTCAGAAACAGCCTTGTTTGTTATCATAGGAACGTCCAGTCTCTCCGATTTTGGGTTGTAAGTAGGACATTAGGATATAAAAGTCTAGATTAGTTGAAGTCTACTGAATCTGAGGCAAATATAACAGGTAAAATTCCTTTGCATGCCTTTGTAGTTTTTTTTTTGTTTGTTTGTTTGGTTTTTTTCCGTTTGTTATTTTTCTTATTGACTTTACCCAGGGATTTTCTTTTGTACAGGAGTGTTTGGTTAGATGGGTTGAGCTTTTTTAAAATTATTTGTAATGCTGTCAGGTTTTTAGGCATTCTCTACTCAAGGCACTAAAGGAAGAAATTTTTTCGGGGCAAGACAGCTTTGGAGGATGCTGTGGGTTTCTTAAGGATAGTCAAGGACTTCAGAGTCATTAAATATCCAGAGCAAGAGATTGTAAAGTAGAAAGTCTTTGATTCCTGTAGGTACCTGGCTTGAACCCATTGCAGGAAGCTCTTTAGCATTCATGATATTCAGTAGAAATAATAATTAAGAAGCATTAGGCATGCCACTTGGCAACCATTGCCTAATAAATCCGAAATTCAAAATTCAGTTTATTGCAAAGCAGCTGACTTGTTGGATACTGTTTTCTTCTTATGGAAAGCAGATAACAAACTTACTGTTCGTTTCCCAGAAACTGGACTCTGGGCCTATAAAGCATGGTTTTGGTAGAAAGGACAACAATTCCATCACTGAGTTTTTTCAGAATTGCTAAAATTTGTATGACTTAAACTATGAAATTTTCACCTTTTTGTTTAAAATTACCATCTTTAAAAAGCCAATTGAATCTGGATATTGTGAAAGAAACATTAGACTATTAGTTCTCAACTGAATGATCTTAAGTCAAAACCAACTTTTAAGGTTTGGACATAGATTCGCTTTGATTGAACTCAGTAACTCAAATGTCTCTGTTTGTGGTCAGTGCTAATCCATAAGCATGTAGCTAATAATGTAATGGATGTTTATTGTTTTTTCAATAACTCTTGAGGAGGAGGTATGTTGAGTCAGATGGAGTGGGAGGAGAAGAGTTGGATCCTGAGGTTTATCATATTTATGTGTAAGAGGAAATTGTCATATTGTGTAATATTTTTGGCTTTTGATATTTTCATCCTGTGTTTAGCTATGGTAGAGCATTGTATTTTTATCAACTTGGTAGGAGTAGCTTGTATTCCCCTGCTCTTTTTTGTTTTTCTGCTTTTTTCGACTTTTATCTTTAGGCACAATGAGGGTAGAAATGAAATATGTCTGAGGGATAGCACTGACAGCAAGACCCCATTTACACCTGCCAGTGAACAGCATGGGTACAGCGTTATTGAATCTTCTTTTAGAAAAATGAAACTGTCAACAAATGGAACGTGCTGCACTTCTTTTTATAGTGTCCCTCAAGATTCAGGTGTGATAAAAAAAGAAAGAAAAACACAGAAGTTATAGGCAACAATGCAATGTGTTGGGAAGGGGAAGCACTTGTCACGAAATCTGTGCTCAGATATGCACATGCAAGTCCCATAGAATTTTAGCAAATCCAAAGGCACAAATTAGCTTTAGAAAAAAAAAAAAAAATTTGGTTGGAAGATAGTTGGAGTTTTGGTGATTCTAGCCTACAGAAAGGCCCTAAGGTCTCTCTGCTGTGCTCTATAGCATAGAATAACACTTTTTTCCTTGTAATGGCTTTCCACAATAGAGACAAATTTGCGTTGCCATGTCCCTTCCTACCTAGCAGGTGGAAGGAGTGAAAAGTGAAATTGGAAGTCTGTTAAGGGTGACCAGAATCTCTGAGATTACCCCTGTCAATTCTCTGGGAGGATCAAACAAACAGAAAAGGTAAGGTCACAAATCCTTCAGGCTCACCTTTGTAAAAAACCCAGTCAAGTTTGCTGCGTAACTACTTCAGGAGCATTTTCATCTTTGGTGGGGGACATGGTACCTGCTCTAGGAATGTCTTGTGTCAGTAGGAGCACTCTGACAGTAGCATAAGTGCATCTAAGCAAGAGGCTGTATCAATATGGAGCATATATTCAGGTACAGAGAGTGTTTACCTAATAGGGATATGCATGGATTTCAGTGCTTGTGAATGACACATTCAGATTTTGGTGTGCATGTTACAGCAGTAAGGCCTTTAACTTCAGTGTAGGATTATGTGGGACTTGAAATTGCAGTACAAGGCTTTTACTGGCATGTGTTTGACATAATTGTACTACTTATTATTTGAAAGCTTAATTGCAACCAAAAAATTGCCCTCGGTCTTTCCTCTTTGCTGCACCACAGTGTGTTTGGGGAGAAAGCAAGAGGTAAAGATTAGAGGAGCCCCACTTCTGAGCTGCCTCAGAATGAGTTTTGTGTCATTCTACCATTTTAAATTGTATGGTTTTCAATTTCTAGAAATCTAGCTGTTTGGGTCACCACAATGACCCAAATATCCCCGTGGCTCTGGGCAAGCTAAATTGTCTCTTTCCTCTGTAAAAATGGAAATGATGATATTTAACTTAAGTGTTTTGAATTGTTCTGATGGGAAAAGGCATAGTGAGCTAAACATATTTACTATTTCTGATCCTTTAGACTGCTATCAGTTATTTCAAGTAGTTTAGATCTAAAATCTAAAGCAGTGTCTGATTTGAGACAGGCAGCATTGAGGAGTGAGGAAGAGAAAAGGAGAGAGCAAATAGTGCTGTTCTTATCCGCCCCTCCCTGGATAAATGAACAATGACTGCTCTGAGTTCCTTAATCTGGGATTTATACCAGTCTTAAATGTGCTTAGTACAGCACTGGTGAAAAGATGGGCTGTGTATTGCAGGCACCTCATAAAGAAATGCTGTGAATGGCATGCAGAACTGGTGTGATATTCTTTAACTGCAGTAAATCATCTTAACCACGATGCCAGTATATTTATCCTAAGGATATGTGCTATACTTGCATGAAATATTTGGTTTGTTAAATTTTATAATCTTTTGAATCCAAAACATACGATATAAGCAATGTACATTTTCTTCAGTGCTTTGTAGGCTTGAGCAACTGGTTTGGATTGAGTAGAGTATATTTACTGAAATCCAACAGTGAATTGGCAGAACTTTCATTTATGTGTCATCTGTCTCATATGTGGAAAGGAGAAGATGAAATAAATGACTGAATGATATCTGCTTGAGTTCTGCTTCAAAAGATAATACTCCTGAGGTAACTTGTTCTTCTGTTTTCAAGAGTTGCAGAACTACTGTAATAATTTTATTATTTATTTGGAGCTAGAGAGGTTACTTTGATTCAAGATAAGTATTTTAGTAGACAAGCCAGAGCAGTAAGTCAGAATAGATTGAAACATGTCGCAACACCTGTATTCCTAAACTGCTCCCACAAAGTTCGTTGTTCTAAATCCCCCAGGTTGCACACCTATCTCAGTTTCCCCTTTCCCATATGGTGGTGTTGTACCAAATGCAGCTGATTTGCAGGTCTGTCAGCCCTTTCAGACTTTCACAGCTCTGCACCCCAGTGAAGTCCCTACATCTTAGGGTCCCAGCAGCAAGTTCCTGTGCTTGAACATATGAGCGTGTCGTTCTGTCTGCCGACTGGCTTTGGTCCCAGCCTTTTTTAGCCTTCCACATTCCCCTTTTCTCAATATCTGTTCTTTTCATGGCTGATACCTGAGTTTTTAGTTTTTGATCTGGTTCAGCTGCTCCCACATTTCCTGCCTGGATTCTAACATGAGAGTACTTAGTTTTCACATTTTCTCATGGAAGAAGCTTTGTTTTTCCCTGATAGAAACCTCCCTTTCAATTACTGCTAGACTTCCACATCTGATTTTATAGCACCAAGGTCATGTGCTTCACCAATTCTTTCCTTATTGTTTCCAAAATTCTGGCTTGTTTTCAAATTAAAGATTTTCAGTAGGCTGCATCTATGTCACAGCACCTTGTCTTCATTCACCTTCTCGAGGAGATTGCTCCTTTGCTCCAGCAACTTCTCTAATCTACTGGTTCAGTTTATTGCTGCATCAATGTGCAAATAAACAATCATGGTGGTGCCACACCTGTTTCAGATACCTGGAAAAAAGGACAAAATTAGACAAATGAGTCTATGCAAAGCAACTGGCTCAGCTGCATTTCATCTATTACTGTGCCAAAGAAAGCCATTACCATGACATAACTAAAGATTTCTGAAGGGATTTTAACTGGCCTCTGCAAGACATGATTTCAACTTGTTTTTCAATACAAGTAAAGACATTTTCTGTGGGATGGACTGTCAATACAGTTCTAACACCCTGAACCCAGTGAAAAAGTGAAGGCACGAAATCTACATGCAACTATATGGTGTTAATAATGATGGTTTTGCCTTTGTGTGGCTGAAGGCAAACTTTAAAGGTATTCAAATCTTGTGCAGAGATTATTTCATGCTATGCTGAAAAGCTGTGAAACAAAGGGACTGCTCAGCTGCACAGAAACTCACTCTGATCTGCATGGGAAATTTAGGTCGACAAACTGTAATTACCTGAGGTTGAATCTGGCCAAGACACTGAGATTAACAATTTTGCACTTATCAGGAGAGCCATGGGAACTTTAACAGCATCTGCAAGCAGCTGGGATCTTGGTTTTACATCTTGTGTTTCTTCAGAGGGAGATATTGTTGTATCCCCACTGACACACCAGCAACTGGACAGCCACAACAGCCCCCAGGCCCCTCTGTCTCCTGTGCTTGGCTCACTGTCATAGGACACAGGAAGAGTGGCATTTGTGCACCCTGGGAATTAGACTGTGCAGGCTGAACATGAATCTTGACTCCCACAGCTGTACTGAAAGCAAAGCAAAGGGACAATTGTACCAGTGAAGCTGGGTTCTTGTCACTGCAGTTTTTATCTGAAAGAGGGATGAGCTTGAGGCTCATATCATGATGCAGAATTCAGACTTCCTAGCAGGGCTGATGTGCCAGTGCAGAGGTCACCTCCTGCTTTCTCTGCAGGACCCTGTCATTCTCTCAACCTGCTGCTGCAAATGCTTCATTGGTCTCGGTCAGCACTAGCCCCATTTCGCAAAACCCAGCCTTTTTGAGGTGTTCAAGTACTCTGTTCCATGCCAGCTGGAACAAAATCAGAGTGGTCTCACAGACAACTCGGTCTGCAGGTCAGGTGGAGGGAGGGAGGGAAGGCAGTGATGAGCAGCAAGGAGCACTCCTTTCCAGGCAGTGCATTTCTGGTGTGAACAAAGTCACCTCTCAGGATACTTCCTATGCATTGTTCCAACATTTACCTGGGCTAATTTGCCTGGTTAATTGCCAGTTTGATTCAGTACGAGGTGTTTTGTGGCTGAATCCCAGAGGACTTCAGGAGCTGCCCAGGGAAGTGGTGGAGTCACCATCCCTGACGGTATTTTAAAGACTTGTAGGCATGGCCCTTAGGGACATGGCTTAGAGGTGGGCTTGGCAGTGCTTGGACTTGATGATCTTACGTGTCTTTTGACAATCTGAACAATTCTATGATTCTAACGTTCAGACATTCTAATTCAGCATCTAATCAGCTGGGTCAGTGATGGTTCAAAATAAACACAGTGTGAAAACAAAGTAGGTTTTGTGTATTGAACCTTAACTGCCTGTAGAGTTTTACATGCTTTGCTAAATTGAAATTTCATACGCAGAGAATACCTGCAATACCACAGTGGCTTCTCAATCCCATGCTTTTGTGATAACTTCCTTTCAAGAGGGGAAAATAAAATGTAAACTTAATTGCTTAAACTCTGAAAAATGCTTTTCTTTGAACTCAATGAAGCACAAAGATGAATAGTTTATTACTAAAGGGAATTTAGCTCTATTTACAACTGCTTGTACTGTGAAATTGGTTATTTGTGATCTCTAAAGACTTGCTTTCTTTTCAGGGATATTGCTTTGTAGCTCAGACTGCAGTGGAAAGCCAGACTGTAAGAAAATTACAGACTCTAGGACAGCCTGTTTTGGTTTTTATGGAAAATAGATATGAAGCTTTACCAACTTTAGGATTCAAAGCAGGGAACTTGTTAAAAATCACTGAAATGTAAAGTAACAAGCACTGATGGTTTTAAAAGCAATTATTCTGAAATAGTAGATAAATGCTGTGCTATTTGTGCCTGCTACCTCATTTACATCTCCAACACTGCTAGACCAGCTTTGAAAAACTGTCCTAAACACAAATATATATAACAGATATAACGAAGTCAGTTAAGTGTGATGGACAAATGCATCCCACACAAAGTTCTTCGTGTATTGTGAAACTGATGATCACTGTCTGGTGACCTCCTGCACAGCAGCAATGTAGGCCAGTGATTTAGCACATGCACAGGGACTTCTCAGCTGTTCTGGAAGCTCCCAGCCAAGCTGGCCAACTAAAATAGGAGCTCTTCCTTGTGCAGCAGGATAAACCAAGATTTTTAGATGTATCAGCATTTTCTGGGTCATCTTGTCACATAGAAGGATTGTGTCCAGCTCTGAGCAGCGTTGCTCCAGAGCAGCTTTCAGACTGAATGGAATTGAGGAAAGATCATTGGAACACTGAGATTCTCTTACCCAAAGAGAAAAAACCTGATCTGTTCAGCTCTGGCAAGAACTGAAAGGATCATCTTTGCAAGGTTTTTTCCAATAGAACTGTGTGGATGTGGGGATATTGGAGGAGGTAAGAAAGCTGACACTTCTCAAATAGTGTTTGATGGCTTGATAAGTGGGATTATATAAAGAGGGTAAACCCACTAAAATAGCAGAGCAGGGAGACTGCTGAGGCAGGAGGCACATTCCAGGTCTCTGTTCTTGTGAACAGGTTGTCTTTAGCAAATAGCTTAACTCTGCTAGGAAAAATACTGAAGGGCTACTTAAAAACAATTTTTTAAGATTATGCATTTCTGTTCTAAAACGTAGCTCTGAAGGCACAGAGTGGGTGATGAGGGTTTCTAGTTAGATTTTAAAACTCAGGTGGAACTAACTGTGGTCTGCATTGCAAAGAAAATTAATTGTTTTCATCAATTATCTATGAATAGTAGGTGAAAATAAATGCATGGTTTCTAGTGTACCTACCGTGTTAGTTACTAGTCTCAATAATGCACAATACTTGCTAAATTAACTGAAAACATCCACGTTCTAAATGTACAGATACTCCCTGCATGTCACACACACATTCAGAGGACCTGAAGGTCTTGGTTTTACTGTGAAACAAAAACCTGTGGTGTTTAGTCACATTTCCATGAAAGACTGGTACAGCAGGTTTCATGCAAGATGAGCAGCTACTAAGATCATGCCAATAACACCATTTAGGTACAAAACAATTTAAAAAATGCATTAAACCATCCATATCATGCATTTTAAGGGCCACCATTTGCCAATACCTTGCCGGTTTATTACATTTAAATTAAACAGATACACAAAAATGATGGCATCTGAAACCTGATTTTGAAGACCACTGTTGCTTGGTGTATTTATGTTTTTTTGGTGTATTTTCATCCTGCATCTTGGTTTTGGCAAGCAGCTCCCTTGTTTCAGTTCTGAGAGGGTGGATCATGTTGCCAGCACTATCCTGACTGGTTTGGTCTCAGCCCCGTGCTGTTGCGAGCACCTGCTTGGTGTTTTGGCTCAGAGATTGTGCAAATCTGTCGAAGAGATGTGTCACGCTTGTCTGTGGTAGAGTGCTCTGAGTATACTCATTATAAGTACATCTGTATTACTTTCTACTTCTGACCCTCCTGTTGTGAGCCATGGAGTTGGTATTTTAAGGCATTTAAATCCAGTATTTTAATCAAGTCATATACAACATTTACAGGGAAGGGTGAAGCAGTTGGAATTACCTTGGAATCTGAAGCACTTTTTGGTGTAGGGGTTAAATGCTGTTGACTGCCATATTCAGTTTGCTTAGAACTCTCATAAGGAATGTTTTTGCCAACTTATCTCTCTTGCAGTAGGAGTTATGCCTTGAAAAAGGGGTTCTCTTGTCTAATAGGAATCAAGGTATTTAGATGGGTATACGAGGCCGTTTGCCAAATGAAAACGCTGAAGAGATTCTAAGTTTGCAACTGGTATTTCAACAGTCACATTTCTGCATGCTCAAAATTTAAGTTTTTGTGTTTCTTCTGGGGAATTGCCAAAAAAGAAGTACAAAAAAATCAAATCTAATCACAGAAATTACGTGAACCTCTCCATCATGACAACAGAGCTCCAGTTCTTGTGAAGGATACTTTATGACAAGATATCAGTTTAGTATGATATCAAATAGGACTGAAGAAAAAAAGAAAATGGAGTGCAAATGACTTCTCATTCATGCCCATGTGGAAATGAAAGAATGTATAGAATACAGCTGAAGGTTTATCTTGGACCTAGGAGAATCCAATGTGGTTTTGTTACTTTTAGGTGAAAATTGGCTGACTAAAATTTGCTTATACCTTCAGGTGGATGAGAGAGCTTAAGAAAGTTTGCAGATGGGACTTGGAGTTCAGGTGATCTGGACATATAGGAGATGTGGACTTTGACAGGGAGGTTTTGCTGAGGTATAAGAGCTGATGAACACAAATAGAGGTTGAGAAACAGACTTTGTACCAATTCTCTGTGCTATATAGTGAATTAATTTAAATTGTCACCACTAATGTGGCAAGGAAAACAAACTGGCCAAACCAGAAAACCTATAAAGCAACGCCTGCAAGGAAAGCTTGAGTCAACTTCAATCCTGAAAAGAAATTCAATATTGAAATAAGCTCCTCCATGAAACCTGTTCTCCCTGTACATGGTGAAAAGGACAAGAGCAGATTTTAAGAAAAGTTTTCCTAGAATTTTTCAATGCTATAATCACCCTCAGCTCTCTTGTTCCCAAGGTCTTCTCATGTCACAAATTATTTCCAGTGATCTGTTGGATTTGTCTTGTCAAAGGTTTTCTTTCGTATTCTGAATAGTTTATAAAACAGTTGAAATGAAGGACAGAACTTGGTTTTTGGTAAATCTAATATTCTATGTAAAAAACAAAAAAAAATTCAAATCAATGAGTGGATTAAAAAAAACCCCCAAAATAACAAAACATCTTCTTAAGCAGAAAAATAGAGAAAATTGGGTAAATTATTTGTTGTGAATGATTCATTTTAGCTTGATTTCTATGTTTTGCTTATTATTAATGCTTAAATAGAACAATGGTGCAATATGCAAATTAAGTTGTTTTTATTGTTGCTCTGAACACAGGTATTCTTGCATTGCTTTAAAAAAGTGCATCTTTAGATGTACCTTTGAACAGTCAGTTTACATATTGATAGCTGATAGTTTCGTGCTAAAATCCATGCAGTCTCATTCTGTGAATATTGGAAAAGTAAGGGCAAGTAAACATGATTAACTGCAGGCTGTGATGCTAAACATATTCCATTATTCAAGCAAATATTTCTCTCTCAGCTAAAGAGAGATTTATGGATTAGCCTCTTCCCTTCTTCCCTGGTGGTTATTCCCTCCTATTGTTAAGAATCTAGGGGGCAATATAATGAGATGCTCACTTGGTTACTATCAATAAGACTTCAAATGGGTTTTTTTAGGAAGAAGCAGCCAAATTCATCCCAAGTGCAACATCAACAAAATCAATAATATAACAGTAATGAATGAAGAAAACTGCCTACACCACTGCAAAGTGTCTGTCTGATCATTTTGATTGGGAACATTTTTTAATTTTCAAACACTTTTCTTAATGACATGAAATCTTGGAATATTTATCCAAAAGCTCAGCCTGGAAAAAGGGCCAATCTACTGAAAATCTGTGTCAGCATATTCATGTCACACACACCTTGCTGACCTCAGGAAGGGGCAGGGCTCAGTTCATGGGTGTAGATTGTTAAGGGCTGAAGTGAGAAATTCCCAGAGGTATCCAAAAAGCAGCTGAACTTCTCAAAGCCAAGCACCTCCTTGGAAACCAAGCATCTCCATAGACAGCCTGATTTCATAAGAAAGGTTTTATTTTTTAAAGTCTTTCCCTCATTTTCTTTCTTGGAATTTCATTTTAACACATGGCTTATCTTTAAAAAAAATACTAGAACTGTGTGCTCTTTCTGTTGATATGAAACAAATCTATCATGATCTTATTGCTCATTTTTAATTAAAATTTTCTATTTTGTAATGCATGAGTCTTAGGCTGACTGGCAATCATTCAGGCTCTTGGAACAGAAGATCTTAGCACAGCTTCATAGAAAATTCAGTGAGAACCTCCTGCAGGAGTTCCTTTTCCCACAATGAGATTTCAGTAAATTACTCCATCCCTTTCAAGAGTAATTGCAATAAATCTGCTATTACCAGCAAACATGAAATATGTCAGTGCATCACAGTTCATTACAATAGGATCTCCATTGTGCACTAATAATAAATAGTAATGCTCAGATAACAGACAAGAAAATGTAACATCTGAGCATTGAAGGAACATAAATAAGGATCCAAACTCATCGGATGGTGTTCAGAAGAGAATAAATGGATGCCCTGTGGACTTCTATCAAAGTGATGGATGAAGGGTTTTCTTTTTTGACTACTGAAAATGCAAAGAAATAAAAAAGTATCCAGTGCCTAGAATTCCAATGGTTTCCCTGCATTTTCAGCAGCTCTCCTCTTCGATGAATAATTGAGGGCCGTGAGCCCAGAGTGTGAAGGACAACTGCTCTGGCAGGAATATCTGAGATCATAATCCACGTTGTAGCAGTACCTTGGGCATTTAAAAGGAAATGGTCAAAGAATTCTGCTGTGGGTTTTGTTTTGCTTTACTTCTCAGTGTTTGTAAAAAATCATGATTTCTGGAAAGCATGAGCATATTTCCTTTTGTTCTCAGTTCGTCCTCATTTGGAAAGTCTTGATTCCTTCTCTTCATTTCTTTTTGGAGCACGATCCTATTCCGTATGTTTTTTCTGTAGTGCTGATCCTGTCAGTCAACAGCTAACAGTTATATTCATTTTTAATACTATTTTTTGCTCTTTCAAGCAACTCTGTTGAAGCACACTGCACCACAATGCAGCTGCAGCACAACACACTTTATTTTAATCTTTCACTGATACCAGCGGATGCACAGAAAATGCGACTTACTTGCAAATTATAACTGAATAATTTAAAGCATGGCCAGATTATTATTGTGAGCTCATGAAGGAGAAAATTAAAGGTTTAAGGGACAAACTCAATTCTGATCTAAAACTACCGTAACATGTGGAGATAATAAAACGTACATCAGTAGTGAAAATTGGTCCAAATATAATTTCTGAATTGACAGTGTGTGTAGATAATCTTGTGATGACATTTTATTATTTTTCAGGCTGAAACAGAAGTAATCAAATCTCATTTGTCAAGGCCGGTTTCTTATTTTAAGCATCTGAGCATTTCTTTCTGCAGCTTAGCAGGTGTGTTGAAGGACTTTCATTTAGTGAGGTGTATGGTAGAGGACAGAGACAGGGCACCTTGACTGATGAACGTTCTGAACCTTTGTGGAAACTCCATTCTTTCTTTACTCTTTCTTTACTCTTTCTTTACTCTTTCTTTACTCT
>NW_024581130.1:8261145-8500280 GCF_017639235.1 Corvus kubaryi
CTCTTTCTTTACTCTTTCTTTACTCTTTCTTTACTCTTTCTTTACTCATTTCCAGCAATTTATAGTTGCTTGCAACTTCAGAAGCCTTTAATTATTTGTGATGGCATTTTCTTTGTAGAAATATTACTCATGCAGTTCTTGAGTGCATGGTAAATATTATTTACAATGTTTAATTTAAATTTAAATAGCTATGCATTATACCCCAAACAGGTCAAGGATATATATCTATTTCAAACTTCTGTTAAAGTGGCTTCACTTCCATGGCTCAGCAGAAGTTTGAGAGATGCAATGCCTTAATGTTAGAATAAAATTGTTCCACCTGAATCCAGGAGGGTTGCTTTGTTTCTGCAGGAGTTTTAAAACTTAATTATCTTGTCTTCTTCTCTCTTGTCTGAAATAATAACAGCTTTGTTACTTTTAGAAATCAGAAGTGATTGAGACATGGGGCGGAATGGAAAGCCCTCTTGTCTGGGATCCCAGTGCTGCAGCTGATTGTTAGACAGCAGGCCTGGTGATTTCAGAGCTGACATGCATAATGTCTCAGCAAAGTCTTGCCCTATGCTTGCCCAGGTGTTATGATAATTCTCCTGTCCTGCATGTGTAAAGATTTTAAAATGCAAACTGGGTTACGGAGATTGCCTGGTCTGATCCCGTGGGCAGCATAAAGTGTAAAATAGAAGCTCCTGATTTCAATAACAACAACATAATTTTGTTTGGAACTTACACATGCTTTTTTTCAGTTTTGTTTCTGTTTGTTTTTCAGAATGAAAGTAATCCCTGGAAAATGTATCTTTTCCAAGCCTGTTTCCCTTCTACCATTTTCATTCCAATGCTTACAGTCTTAGCACTGGGTAAAATTGCTTTCAATTTTCTGTCTAACTTTGCCTAAATCAGTCCCTGATCTTGTTGTTGCATCTGGTTGTGTCACTCATGAGAAGTTTCTGGTATTAAAAAATTACTTCCTGAATAAGCAGTTACAGGCAGTGAGGACATTTCCTGCTTGCTCATCTCTTGGATAAAATACAGAATGTGAAGCAGGGCTTCCAGGCTTGTCATTGCTCATACAGGGTGTATGATATTTAGACCCTCCTCCCCACCTTTTGAGTACTTCATTTACAGAAGACTTTACACAACCCCAATGTATATTTTAGGGTTCTGACTTCATAATTTGTTCTTTAAACTTACCACTAAGACAGAATTGTGAGTAGCATGCTGTCATTTTGACTTTGAAAGTCCTTCTGCCCATGCCATCATTTAGCCAGGATACTGTAGAAGTCTGAGGGTGCTGCTGCGCTTGTGCTGAGGGATGGATGCAAACCCAGGGCAGTTCTGCCACTTCATCCTTTTCCCATCTTTTATTCCTCAAGTATATCAATATCAAACCCAAATGCAGTCCTTCAGGTTCCAACATTCTTACCACACAGAGCCACTTTTCATATGTTTTTTTCTCCATTTTGCTCTCTGAAGGAAGGGCAGTCACATCTACTGCTTCAGATCTTTATAAAATTTAATGTTTAAACAGTGTCATAGTTCTCAGCAGAGAGATTGAACCAGACTTGCATCAAATTGCGTTCTGACCTCAAGGTATTATCCTCAAACTGAATCCATGGTGCTTCCCCTCATTAGTTTAATGAATGCTACAGCAGTTTGTCTCGGTTGACTTTTTTCATAAATAATTGGAAGTCCTCTTTTGCCATGGTTTAATATCATTTCATGCCCTCTCCCTTAATGATTCATGGCTGATTTGTTAATCCAGAACTCTATTTTCCCTGAAATGCTCCTGTCCACAGTGATTATTCCCATAACTGCACCAAGCTGATTGAGAACTCCAGCTCCTGCCTGTGAACCATTACTCCATCCCCATCACAACAGATGCTGAGGAAATTTACTACTTTACTCTGATGACTCTTTTTCGACTAGGAAATTTTGATCAGGTGCTTATTATGTGAACAGAGGGTTTGATAGTAACTAATTTGCATTACTTGTGTATTATCTTCCTGATCTAGGAAGTTACAGATTCAGTGTGCTGCCTGCTGACTGAAGCTGAGCCAGCTGCCAGTGTGACTGTGGAAAGTGTTCATGCTGAATTTTCTGATTCCACTGCAAGCTAGAAGTTGTTGGGTGAGCAGCAGAAGAGGAAAAATAGGCCCTACTTCTCCTAGACAAATCTGCCTTTGCTTTCCAAAGAGGTCTTTCTTCACTGATGGACTTCCAGAAACTTCCAAACTTGCGTCATGATAGCTATGGTGTGGTGGGGATAGGGATATTCAGAAGTTGAGATTTAGTTGGTTTATTTGGTGGTATTTGCAAACATACATTAACACTGTATTTCAGATCAGAAGTGGGACTCCCTTGGGAGGAAATCTTTCAGTGGTCACCACTCACCACACCGTCCCCTGGGAAGTGCCCAAATTGGATATTATTTGGACCAGAACAGAGTCAGGCACTTGGCTATACCCAGGGATTGTGAAAATCAGAGAAGTATGACCCCTTTATTTCTTCATTTAAAAATGTTTCTCCTGGGTGCTGAGATGATGTAGCTATTAGTACCAGTCCTGGAATAATTGGAACATTTTTAAGCTTTTTGTAAATATTCATTTTTATACCCTTCGGGTAGCAGTGTGGAGAAGGGCAGTGAAGATCTGCGTCCCCACGAATTTCAGTGCTTTTCTTTGTGTACTTAAAAGCCTTGGTGATGCATTTTACAGTATGTTGGGTTTGAAGTGGTCTGCAAGAAAGAAGTGTGGCTGGGAGAAAAAGCAACACCTAAAAATGTGTATTTACAGGTGAACAAATAACAATATATCCTAGAACAAGTAAATCACAAATAATACTCAGTTTTATCTCTGTACAAGTGTGCAGACTTCAGTGACCAGGGATGTAACTGAGGGCTGATTTAGTGCTAACAGCACAGCACAAACCAAAGGAAAATAGAGATGCACACTTGCACTTTTTGTTTGCAGAAATAAATTCCTGAACTGAAACACTTTTGTGGCCTTGTGTCCACAGTATTCCAATTTTTCTTGATGGTAGTGGTGGAGGAGTGGGGAGGAAAATCATGAAGTGAAGCCTCTCACCTATTTATAGAATGTACTGATTTATAGGCAAGGCATGTAGGTGCCCTGTTCTTGCACAGAGCCAGAAAAACAGATCGGTTTGGTGCTGGGGAACACATGGGCTGTGTGCTGGCATCAGATTTAGCGTGAACTTGAGGGGTTGAATTTTTAGGAGGACATTTTGCCATATGGTTGCAGCTTTCAAATGGTGTGTTTTGTTAATGTAAATCATGTCGTTGATTTTTTTGTGACCTCAAATGGATTAAATTCCCAGTACTCTGGCCAGTGGTCTGGATTTGTGTTTTCATTAAAAAAAAAAAACCAAAACCAAACAAACCAAAAAGCAACAACAACAAAAAACACAAACCCACAACAAAAATGAACAAAGCAAAAATTTTTTTCTCACCTATTTTGGATACATCTTTTTCCGACATATCCTGATTTTTCTGTATCCACTGTATTGTCACCAGCAGTGCACCTGGCACAGTTGATCTTAGAATTGAGCTGAAGAAGTGCTTCTTTGTTAGATGATCTTAAATATACTGTTTTCTTTGCTGCAATGTTTTTTTTCATTGGTGTTGGTTTGGGGGTTTTTTGCTGTTGTTTAATTGTTATTGATGGTAACTTGAAGAATTATATCCTCTGTGAAACGGCCAGCACTTAAAAAATTAAGCTATTACAGATCTAAGCATTAATAAAAACAAAGCAATTTAAAAGATTTGTACACCCACACATTCTACACGCAAGCAAAATAAAAAGCAACATTTTATGCAGAAAAGCCCACATATTTCACAGATCAGCACATTGCTATTCCTATGCAAAATATTTATAGACAAGTCAGTGGGTTTTAAATTCAGTTCAATATGGATTAGAGAAAAACTAAAGAAGTTTGAATGAATCAATAAGTTTCTCATTAATACTAGCCTTAGAGTGAGAATGTTTTTTATTAATACAGAACACCATGCTTTGTCTACAAATGAACCTGTCATATCATTTTGTCTTTTGTACTTCTTTCTGCTCAGTAATTATTGATCTATCAACATGAAAATTCTATGGATTTTCTATACAATGCCAGACATTTTTCTCATGTAGGAGTGGCTGGTTATTTTAAATCAAGCTACTGTTGTAAAAGAATAAAATATGTCTAAATTGTGCAAATGGGAATATATTTCACTTGTCTAGGGGTTTGACAGACCTCACCTTCTGTGATTGAAGGTGGGGTTTTGTGTAGGAAGTGTGATTTTATTGAAATTACACAAGTGAGTGTTACTTTGGGTTTCTAAGCTCAGAGCGGTAACTTCACAAACATTGCCAAATTCAGGGATAAAGAAAAAAGGTTGTTCAGCTGCAATCTGTCTGAGTTCCAAGGAAAAATGTCCCAAATTTGCAGCTCTGCTGTTCTGCTGGGCCCAAGCTTAGTGCAAAATCACGAGAGAGAAATAGAAAATCACTGGTCTCGTCCTGCAAGGATCTTCATCTCATGGGCCCCCTTGAAATCACTTTTACATCCATTGGGCTGAGCAGTTTGGCGTGAAGTTCACATCTAAACCCTACATTTGATACTCTTCTCTTACAGCCCTTCTGCTTTAGTGCTTGCCCATGGTGGATTCCAGGGAAGCAGGAGATGTGTTTGGCATCGGGAATCCTGCGTGCTGGCCTGTGCTCTTCTGCTGTGACCACTTGTGGGATTCACTGATTCAAAGAGTCAGCAAAAATCTTTGACACGTCACAGAAATAAATCATGTGCATGTCATTCTGGAAGACGTTGTAAATAAATTATAAAAGGGATTAACAGGAACCAGATCACAGGTGAATCTATTCAACTCCTGACACATAAAGTCAGAGGTGCTGAATCTCATGCTGTGTCCAAGTCAAGAATATAAATTCTCCTGTAAGGCCTAAAACCTAAGGAAGAGACTTTTAGTGTTCATGCTTAGGGACTTGCTTGTATCTTCAAAAATGTCTTCTAGAGAGCCTCAAGAGTTATGCGCAGTCATCTTCCTTGCATGTGTAGGTGGGAAATAAGTCAGAAAAAACAGGGAGTGCTTGAATATTCCCAAGAGAGAAGTTTTCCAGGGAGCCTGGTGGGTTTATAACGAAAAATTACTCCTGAGGAAAACAATCAGTAGGGGAAAAAGGGGTAAATCTTGGGGTATCTCTGGTCATGTTGTTGGTATCTACAGTCTCTAGTGCAAGTTGCACATAGCCTCAGGAGCATGAAGATGCTATCACAAATGAGTCTGGGAAATTTTCACGCCTATTAATGAGATCTGGGTTTGTAACATGCTTTTCAAACCCAAATTGTTTTATAGGTGTGCTCTTGTCACACATCTGCAGCTTATTGCCAGCCAGTCAGAATGGGCTGTGGCCTGCATGAATGATGCTTTAACCCCAGGGGTAACCTCTGCCTGTTGTTGCTCCCCCTTTGAGGGCTGGGAGGGGGAAACTGAGGCAGGGCGAGGGCAGAGCTGTGAGCTCTGGGCTGTCGCTGTCTTGAACTAAGCTGAGTGTGTTTGCTTGGTCACACATCTGCCATATGCTAATCTATGCTGCACCAGAGGTTCCAGAAATATTTGTGGAAGGCAAGAACTTGAAAGAAAGTCCCTGCTTCTCTGTATAATTTAGGCACTGAATTTAGATATCCTGTAGAAAATGTAAAATTGCACATAATGACATAATGGGAGAAAATATATCTGCTGTGTACACAGCTGAACGCGTGTTGTCTAAATAATTCACATGAATATTAGAAAATTTGACAGATTTATAAGTGACTTACCTATTTTTTCCATATAGGTCTTTCCCCTGTTGAAGAAGACATAAATGGGAATATCTCTTTATACAGTTTTGAACACAACAATCATTATCTAGACAAGAAATCCCTTAATTAATGTGCCCATTTGTCATTATGTTATTAGCGATAATCACCTAATGAATGAATGTACTGATCCACAGTTCTATTAGGAGCTGCTTTTGATGCTCAGGCCACTCTAATTGCTACCTGTGCAATTGTGTAGCTCTGGTAAATTGCTAAAGACAGGTTGATGTAAACACAGTGTTCGAATTTAGAAGGAGTGACAGTCCTAATATAGGAAAATAATCAGAATAGATCTATTTGACAAAGCCAGTAATTATTAATTTGAATACCAATTAGTTCTGAGTAGGTAGGTTTATTCCAGCTCTTTCCTTGGACTTGAGAATGCTTGTATTCCATTTCCAAACTCTCCAGAAAAATAAAGGCAAAAATGTATTATGCAAAACCAACACGTGCCTGGCACTTGTCTTTTCAGTGTTTCTATTTACTGCCATGCTGCAAATCCATCTGCTCAAAATAGACAAATTGTCACCCCATTGTTGAATTTAAGTAATAAAATCTATCAGCAAGAGACCTCTGCAGGTGGGGGAAATCGATGCAAGCAGGACAGTGTAAAACACTGAGAGAAGAACTGCTCAGAAGGCTTTTGAAGATATATTGAGATGTACCTGCTTTTCTCACAGCAGTTTATCTCACATTTGGAGCTATTGTCTTTAATGGCATTGTCACTATTTTGGAGGTCTCTGATCTTCTCTTGCAAGTGACACATCATCTATTTATCTGTCTATCTATCAATCAGCTATTTTTGATAGGAACAAAACACCCTGTTTCCCCTCATATTTCCTCCAGTATTACCATGGGGACTAAGCTAAATTGATTAAAATTGGAACTTCATGATTTTTTATTAGCTCTGAAATGCAAATAACTGTCTGTACTTCCTGTAACCAAGTATTAGCAGAGCAAATACAAATTTGCATAACTTGGAAGGTTGGAGCATGGGTTGATTGCAAAACCTGGTGTTGCGGAAGCAAAACTTTTTAAAATAAACTCTCAAGGTTATTTTTTATTTTAGCAACTGAAAAATGTGAAATTAAGTCAATAAAAACTTGTATGTCATTAGCCTTATAGAAAATCTTTTCCTTCCTGCTTTTAAATATATATATCTGAAAAAAAAAATTAATTCAAGAGTTCAAGCAAGTTCAATATTTTCCTTTTTCTTCTGAAAAGTAATTTATGTGAGACAATTCCTTGGTCTGAAATCTATAATACCTATTAATTTTTAGGAGAAATAGACACTAAAAGAGGTAGAGTGGTGCAACTGTGTCTCTGCAAAATTTGGTGTCTTTTCTGCCTTCAGCATGTCTTTGGATTAGGTACAAGTATAGATTTCACATTCTTTTTTCTGGGTGTAATAGCACATGCCCTACTGAAAGTGCCTCATTTATTTTACTGTTGGAGTAGTTAATACTGTGAAGAACAGGGATGTTGGAAATAAACACCCTTCAAGGATTTTTTTCTCCCAAACCCTTTTAAAGTGTAGGATAAGGTTTTTGAAACGTGGCATACTGTTGTTTTCAGGTGCTTTATTTTAGGTAAGAATATGAGGCGTAGTCTTATTAAAGTGAAGAGGTTATTTATGATTTACTGAAAAAAGCCAGTGCCTTCACTGGACGATTTTCTGACATTGTTATATATTTTGCCAAGCAATAATTTTTAAAAATAAATTTAAATTATGTTAAACAGGGATTAGCTGTATGAAAGATATGGATTCTCTCAAGTTATCATATCCCAGGTTAGTGAAAGGATTGTTGAAGAATTGGCAAAATAGTATCAGGGAGGGAAAATGAGTTGATGTTTGAGGTGATGGGGTTTAGCAGGCCATGAGAAATGTTAAAAGAAAAATAACTTCATGCAACAGGTCTTTTGAAAGCAGATTTGCAACCGTTGGGCAGATCTGAGAATTTGCAAGGAAATGATGATGAGCCCAAAAGGAATCTCTCTGCTGATTTGCATCTGCCTTTGATGTTTTACATCCTAGCAGAAGCTGTAACTTCAGTTTGATGAAACCTTTGTTATTTGTTGGTTTTTGTTTTTCTTTTTTGTGCACATTGCTGGTGTTTTCTTTTGCAAAGTGGGCAAAATTCAGGAGGCATTTATTGTAAATGAATCAAATGTCTTTTCTTCTTAACAAGAAGTGTATCTTGTGAATATCTAAAGTCTGGAAAAACCACACTGAGCTCTAACTCTTTGTACTCTCAAACACCTGATCCCACACAGCACCAATTATGCCCCTTAAAATCTGAGGCATTTTTTGCAATGCTCTGACAGAAAAAATCTGCTGTAAGAAGTGTAGTGAAAAAGGAACTGGTTAAGTCCAGTGAGTGAATGAGGATCATGTGCTCATGAAACTTTTTTATTTCGTAGGGTCATGTTTTAAGCAGTTATGGGGAGCTCTGGGCTGTCAGGTGTACAAATACACCTGCTAACCATAAAATTTTTCTTAATGAGAGAAGGAGCTAGGTCACTGGAGCTTTGGTACTGGTAAGAAGAATGCCTTTCTTATATTTTAAGGAAATGTCCTCAAAGGGATGGATCTTATTTGGACACAAATGCCAAGACTAAGTTGGAAACCTTCTAATTTTTTGGAAGGCTAGTTTAGAACATGGTCTGTGTGTTAGGCTAATTAGGTGAAACTTGTGTAACAAAGAATGTTTGGTCACTGTGACAAGAAAACCACTCGGAGCTTTGTTCAGCCAAGCTCAAGATGTGCTGCTTGTAGAAAGAGGATACCTCAGAGCAGCAGCATTCGAATTTTTTCAGTTCAGGTCCCTTTTTTTTCCCTTTTGGCAGTTCCTGTAAGGAACACTACTTAAGGAATTTAAATCTGACAGCATGTCAAAAGCCATTTGGATCTCTCAAATTGGCAGGACAAAATATAATCTGACTTAAACTTCATTTCATGATCTCATTAAGAATTAAAATAAATAAACAAGACAGTAGACAGCAGTTTGCAGGTGACCATGGCTGCATAAAGGCTCATTAGCTCTTCCTGACCTCCTGTCCTGCTTGCCAAGCCCAGCTTTGATCTAATGGTGCTGTTCCCAGCACACATCAGGCCTTAGCATGAGCTGGGGTAGCCAAAATATCAGTGGGAATTGAGTGAACAGTCCCACAGCACCCTTGTTTTCCTAATTCAGTCGTTCATGTCTGTCCAAAAGCCCCTGACCAAGGGACTGTGGCCTAATACCTTTGGCCAATGTTTTTGTGTAGAAAAGGGGACATTTTGAGGAAGAAAAAGATAAATAGATATGGGTGGTCGTCCTCATCACCCTGTGTGCAGGGATCTCAGTGCTCTCTTTAATTTTCTGTGCCAGAGAGCAGTTTTATTGTCAGTAACAGTCTTCAGCTCTATGTTCACTTTATGCTTGCTGTCTTTCTCTTCCTAGGAGTTAGCACTCCAGTCAGGAGAGCCTCCTTTAATTAATAAAATGCAACCCCAGGTGCTCTGCTGTGTAAGAACACTCAGCACCTGATTCAGTCTCTACAATCGTTGCTGATTGTACAATTTGTATGTCAAAGCAAGGGACACTTGAGATGTGCTGGCCCTCACGAGGGAACATAAATGAGAGACATTAACAAAACAAACATCAAATTTGAAATCTCTTGTTGATAAGAATTGTTTGGGTACTCCTGAGACCGTTTTTCCTTGTGTTGTCTCCCGGCAGAGACCAGTCCTTCCTTCAGCTCTTAGCACTTACAGGTATCCCATGGGTTAAAAACAGCCCCACCTTTACATTTCAAATTTGTTTTGCTTATCTATTTCCTTCCATCACAATTCCTTTGCTGTCTCTAACTTTTCTTACCTAAACTCAGGCCTGTATAGTCAAAGGTAGGAATAAAAAACATTTGTTAATAAACAGACACTGTTTTAGTTAAAGAGTTCAAAAACATTGGGTTCCAGTGAGCCTCACCTCTGGCAGTTATGCATATTAACTACCCTAAATTGTCTTCTTTTAGATTTTCTGTGAAACTCCAAAGAACAGAATTAAAACAAGAACTTCTAAGAGATTTTATCCTTGAAATATTAATTATTAATGACATATTAAAATTTCTATGCTTTCTATTAAAATTACTTTAATCATCAAGACAGAACAAAGAAGTGCCTTTGTAGTTGAAGATATTATTCAGGTGGTTGTTTCAAATAAAGCTGGAGAATTCTAAGGTATAAGTCTAGAAGATTTTGAAAATCTGTTTTGCAATATATTCGTTAAGGAGTGGAAAGGAGTGGAAAATTGTTTACATGGCTGATGTTGTCCTTGCACACCACTGTTGTGTTGTACTGAACTGTACTTGTATTGTACTGTTGAGGTGGTGAAACTGAAAATTATCCATTAAACTGCAAGTACAGGCTTCATCTGCTGGGGTTAGGAAGAAAGTGGGGTTAATTAATGTCTGTATTCCCATGGCTTTCACTTTCAATTACTCCTTTAAATTCTATCTGGGTTGTTTTTTTCTGAGAACCAGTCTTTTAAAAAAAAATCATGTCTGATATGTTCATTCCTGCAAGATGGTTAGTGCCTTCATTTCTCATCAGAGTCATTGCAAAATGAATGAATGCAACAGATTAAGAAATTGAATCTTAAATTATTCATTCATTATTCAGAGGGCTGGGAATCTCTGATGTAGCCAGGAGGATTCATAGGGGAAAAAAATGCAGGATCCTGTGGGAATTACTCCTTTTGGACATGAACTTCAAGTGACAAGGTCAGATTACCAACAAACTGGGCAACCTTGAGAACTGTAAGAAAAGTGTGTCAGAATATATGGTTGAAATAAAGCTGTAGATAAATACAATTTTAATGCATATTTAGTTTTAACTGCAAAGTTTGGGGAATACCATTCAGTTGTTAAAACCAAACAAATTATTTGAAAGATAGTTGGGGATGGAATTAGTACAAGATTAATCTCTGTTGTTCAGTAGCTTTTGGGAGCTGTGAAATAGAGTCAACACAATATTTATTTATGGACAGCTTAGGGAATTGAATTTTTTAGTTGGAACATTCATATAAGGCAGATGGGACTACAGAAGGTTAAATTAAAAAAAAAAATGGTGGATGGAGAGATTGAGGACAAAAATAAACTGAATGCATCAGTCACTTCTAAAGGATGTTTTAATTATGGAGATCCATGGCTGGAGAAGATACATAATGTTATATTAATCTGCTAAAATTTGGTATCTACTTAATGAAATTCTTTCTTCTTCTGTCTTGCAAGAGGGAAATCTCTTTGCAACCCGAACTGTAGGAGGAAGTTTTTATCATCATCTCAGTCAAAGGTCTCCAACCCTTAGATGCATTTCAGGTTACTTCTATTAAGGACTTCTGTGTACATGTGTCCAGTTGTAATTCCATAGGTCTCTACAACTCTGATCCAAACTTTAGGGTCAAGATTGATGTTTTAGAGCCAGTACATTTTTCAGTAGCCTGTGAATGCAAATTGCTCTCTTCTGCAAGGTTTTCTTCTGATATGGGGAAAAAAACTTTTGGGTCTTTAATACAGAAAATTACTTATCTTGTGAATTTTTAACAGAGAAAAGCTCATTAAAAAAACCCCACTGTCGCGGGTTCGGTTTGTAACCAGGCAGAAACACCAATTTAGTGTAGTGGTTTGGTCCAAAATACTCATTACTGTTTATCTGCTGTGAGATAAGAATTAGGAGAAATGCAAAACAGGCACCAAACTTGAAAGAATATAAAGAAGTTTATTAACAGACCTAAAAGAAGAAAAAAAAAATACCACCTTCAGAACTCTCCTCCTCCCCCCACCTTCCTCCCTTCTCCCACTGACGATGTGAAAAGACAACCCTTAAGATGTTCAGTCTGTTTACCACTTCCATAATAACCTTGTTCAGTCCATTTAGAAAGAGAAGTCTCTTCTTGCTCATGCTATGAAAACATTATCACAACGAGACAGCCGCCCACTTCCAAATATTGTTCAGTCCATTTAGGAAGAGGAGTCTCTCTGCCTGCGTGTGAGTCCTTTCCCCCGACTTGCAGCTTTTCCCGCAACTGCCTTCGAGGGTCCACTCTTGAAGTTTTTTGGGGTACAATTTTAAGGTTGAGCCGTTCAGAAACAAAAACAGAGGCCCTTCTCCTTCCCTGGGAGCAAAGGGTCTTCATCATCTTCATCTTTAGGACTATCTCTGGGAGCATCTCTACGGACTGAGGTTTTCTCCTTTCCCGTTTGGAGCAAAAGTCCTCATCTGGTTCATCTCTCCCTGTCCAAACTTCTCATGAAATTACAGCTGCGTCAGCATCTGCCTATCTCAGCGCAGGTGCTTTTGCTCACGAGTTGAACACTCCACCCCCCATATCTTCATGAAATTACAACAGGATACTCTGATATATCATAGCTTCACAACAGAATTTCAGCTTTAAGCATCTCCTCTCTCTCTTCCCTCAGGTTTTCAGCTCTTCACAGCAATAAAAGGGTTAATCTCACCTCGGCCTTGCAGCTTTGCAGCTGGAATGTTGAATGTTTCTTATCGCAGTGGAGAGGGGGGAGAGCCGAGCCGCTCCGGCTGCCCACGGCAAGGCAGTGGGGGGGGGTTCCACGGCTGGAACAGGTCCATGGCTTCAGGATGGCCGTGGTCCGGCCCGGCCTGGCCCAGGCAGGGCCTGGCCGGGCCCGCTGGCCCCCACACGGGGCCTGCAGCCACCTGTCCCAGTGCCGGAAACGAGAGAGAGCTTGGAGGGGGAGTTTGCCTATTCTTAAATGTGGATCACAGAGGTGATCACAACTTTAAGTGGCTTAGAGAATTGTCCATATTCAAACTGGCCAGCTGATAGGTTCTATCAGTTCCCAGAGGAAACTGTAAGCACCCCTTAGCAAGGACGTCCCTTCCGGGACTATGCTTGCTAACCTCTGACACCCACAAACTTAGAAAATCAGTGATTTACCATGCTTGCAAAAGTAAAACTAATATCTTTAAGATGAAGTTTTTACAATTAATTTAGAGAATTTTATGCTATTTTATCATTACCCAGACCTATAATTTTCATTGGAAAATAAATATTTCTTCATAGAAAAAATTTTTAGGGCACTGAATGCAAGTATAGTACTGGCAATTTAACATAGCCACTTAAAACCTGTAATAATTATTTAAAAAATACAGACAGGTTGCAGTCATATAGGCAATTCTTCCACTAAAAAAAAGTGAAAGAAAAAAGAGAAAAAAGGCAGCTATTTTTCATAAGGGAGAAGAAGAGTAAGTTAAAGCATAAAGGTTAACTTGATTGACCTATCTTTCCTGGAAATATGCTGAAATTCATGGTTCAACAAAATATTTGTTTGCATCCAGAAGACAAGAAGAAGATAAGAACCCATATTCATTTATCAAGAAAAAAGTCACTTGAGACTTACTTAATTTCATTCTAAGACAGAATCATAAGTCATTGGAAAAGGGAGAAGAAATAGATGTCAGAAGCCTGATAAAGTTTTTGGCATTTTCTCAGATGACATTCTTATCCACAACATAGGGAAACATAAATAAAACAGGAAAAATGTAAGCTCTGTGTATTTGGAATTCCAGAATGAGATAATCATTGAGGTTTGCTGTCAGAATGGAGGGATGCCCAAAATGAGGTTCAAGAGATCTCAATATGCCTTAAAATTCTCATGAGTGACTTGAGTAGCAGAATATGGAATGTACTTATGGAATTTGTATGTGAGATGTAACTAGGGGTGCTTCAAACACAGTGGAGAACACTTTTCAGATTCAGGGTGACCTTGCTGAGGTAGAGGAAGGCACCAAAAGTGCACAGTACAATAAGAGCAAGGTAGAAATATTAGGAAACAATTAGCTGCAACGATATATTGGAAAATGCCAATTTTGCAGAAAAAAGTGCACAATTATCAGGTGAACATGAGTTAACAACATCACGTTCTTGCAAGAACGACAGACAATGTAATGATCTACATAAACGGGCCTAAAGGCATAAAAAATAATCCTTTTGCTTCACTTGTTTCTACATCCTTAGCCTCAGCTGGAGTTCAGTGTCCACCTTGCTGCAAAGATGTGGAGTTGGGATTGTTCCAGCTGAAAACATGACCAGTTTTCCTCTCCTTCCTCCTTTCTTAACCTTTTGTTCTCTAACTTTTGTTATTTTATTTCCCTGGTCTACTACTTAATTGTGGCCACGCTTGTTTCTTTGGCTACTCCAGCCCCCAAACCTCATGGGTGACAGCACAGAGGAATTCCTAGAATGAAGCCTCATTGTTTCCAAAATGTGATTCCTGCCTGATCCTTGCTTGATGCTTTCTCTGATCAGCTTCAGAAGTTGGTGATGCTTGAGCACTTGCAGCTGAGGGATCTCTGCTCCATGCTGAGCAGTCAGAGCTTTTCCCTGGCTTTTAATGTATGTTAGAATATAGGCCTTAGTAATTGAGTAGCTGTTCAGAGGCAATATTTACAGAGAAAAGCCTGGGAACACAGCACAAGCAGACCTATCTCCCTTTAAATAGCTCCACAGATGGAAACCTACACGAAAAGTGTGTAACTGGGCAGAAAAATCTTCCTTTCCTAACTGGCACATTAATGTCACTTGTTAATCCTGGTTGCATCTTGTTTAATTGAGTCTTATTTCACTGATTAATGCTAAAAGAGATTTAACTATTTCTGACAGCCCAGCAGCACCCTAAGTACTGTGCCACTGTCTCACTGCACTTGTTTCATCTCCTGTAGGCTGTTCCCAGGCAGGTGAGAGCCTCTGAGTGCCCAGCTGTGAGAGCCCAGCTCCTGAGCTCCTGCTCAGCTCCGGCATCCCACATCCATCCAGGGCAGCTGCTGCCTCACACCAGCACCTCCAAACTTGGAAAACTTGCAAAAGTCCATATCTAACCAGATGGAGCTCTCACATATCACTAAGAACCATTTCCCTTCTGTTGCAGCTGCCCTTGTTCCTCATCCAACTAATGACCATCTTTGCTATTGTTATTATTTTCTTTTTTGTCATTTATATATTTTCTGGAAAAGAGAGTTTTCACATTGTTGACTAGGAATTTTGCCTGTGTATCTGTTCAGGTGTTTCTCCTGATAGTAGGAAGACTTTCCTCAGTTTGTCATTCAGCATACAGTAATTTCCCCCTTATATTCTGAGTTTCTTGAAATGGGTTGAAATCTAAAAATATTTCTGACAGAAGCAGTTACACCAGACATCTTAATTATTATGTTTCCAAGGGGATGACAGCCAGAGTAAGGAAAGCTGACATGTATCCCTGCAGCTATGTGCTTTTTATACTGGAACTTGAGGCTGTTATAAATTACCTGGGAGTGAGACAGCCATGAACACCTTACATCAGATTTATACCACCTTGTGTGGTATGAGAGCTCACCCTTGCCATTCTCGTTTTATTTCTGTGCTACTGAACTTATTGATGATCACAGATACCTCAGGTAGATATCCAAACATGACAAAAGCAGCTGCTCTGCAGCCTGATCCCCTACAGTGACTGCAGGAAAGGCAGGGCTCAGGAGCAGTTCAAAAAAACTCCACCTGTTTTCCTTGATAACCACTGTTTGATTTCGAGGCACTGATGATTTCACTTGCTGTGAATTTTTTTTATCTGTCAGGGCATGAGAATTCTGCACCTGCTGTCTCCTGGTTAAATGGAAGAGGAGGAGTTCCCCACACCCCACACTGTGCAGCTTACGGGACAAAGAACATAAAGAAGGAAGTAAATTTAAAAATAGACCCTGCTGATCAGGTGTTGAGTTGCCATGTCGCATTACACAGGTTTTAAATCTATTTTAAGATTGCTTTTGCAAAGATATGCTCTATTAAAGAGAAAATCTTATCTTGTTACAAAGACATCTAATTGTTCAACCAGTTCAGAAGATATTGTTTGCGCAGGAAATTTTTGACAGGAAAAGCATACGGGAAAATATTTTATAGTATAATATTATGTGCTAGGGTTATTCTGCTAATCCTAAACTCCTCCTAAAAGAGGGAAAAATAGCTAAAAGGGACAAACAGGTCAATGCTAAAATGGGCTTCTTATGTTGCCAATGAAAATAGAGTGATCTTTATATAACTGAATAAATTTATTACTAGAGAAAGAAAGGATGATTTGAAAAAATTGCTATATCATATTTTATGTAAAGACTTCTCTGCAATTTTGAGCAACAAGCAGTTGTCAACAGCAACTGAAACATCACAATCATAAAACAAATACTGACAATCAGTGATTTGCAACTAAGATATATTGATGTCTGATGCTCTCCAGCAGTTAAAAGCTAACTTACCTACTTGTCACTCAATTCCCTGATGTTTTCATCAACTCTGCCTTCCATGAGCTTCATGAAGTCCGTTTGCCTGAATATTCAATAAGATATTAGGTTTGTGTACTGAGGTTTTGAATTTATGAGCTGTTAGGTTTCTTTTAGTCCTAAAAAGAAATGGCCTGATGGGAATATATTTAATTTTAGGTGTCCTTGTAGGGATCTGCAGACCAGCAGTAGGACAATTTCAAAAGTAAATGTAAGAAGTGATAACAGCATAGAGATACTTGTCACCATCCCTGAAGTCTCCCCTCTGCCAGGAAACCCCAACAAGTTTTCTCGTGGATGCAACTTCCACTTCCAGTGTCATGAACTTAAGAAAAATTAAATACCAAAAAGTTAAAAGCTGTTGAAGGTCACTCAGGGACAGGATCACATGAAGTTGAAAGTTCCCCAGAGATATCTGAGAGAGGGGTTAGCCCACAAATGAAATAGCTTTTCTGAACTAAAAGTGGATATTTAGACTCAAGGAATAACCCTATTTCCAGCAGTGTCTAAAGACACTGATATTTCCTCTGAGTTTTTATGAAATGTCAAGTTTAATATTTCCAGTGCAAGAACACTTTAAAACTATTTTGAGATTGGTTTTGCAAAGATATGTTTTATTAAAGAGAAAATCTTTTGTTACTGATGTTCCCAAGGCATTGGTAATTTCCATCATCACGTTGTCCATCATATTTTATCTTCTTTAGAGTCCCTGACAGTCTCTCTGCAGACCCTTCACCGAGTGGAAAACTAGAATTTAATAGTGAAAACCAGGAAATATGTTTCAAAAAGTATTAAGAGCTATAATTTCTATACAGCTGGATCCCATGAAATGCAACTGCAGTTTATAGACTGTGTGAAGTTTGAGGAAGACTTAAGCAGAAGAACCGTTGTGGTTTCTGAAAACCTGATTTTCTGGATCTCAGCTCATTGCTTTTGAGTGAGAACCATGTTAGGAGGGGATGGCTGAGTGATGTGGCTGTAAATAGGATGAAATGGGTGTCAGTCATGGGACAACCCCATAGTTTTGACAGGACAGCTGTGGTTGCCTGTGCTGAAAAAGCTGGGGAACAGGTCAGCAAGATTTTGGGAAGCTTCAGAAACATTCAACTACTCAGGGTTTTACTGCAGATTGCCTACAGAGAGTGCTCCACCTACCCTGACAGATGTTGTGTAAATATTTAACTCATGTTATATATTTGATATATTTTTACATATATTCATTTTTTTGTATCTGACCTTGCAAAGTTGCCTGTGAATGTATCATGCACAGAGAGAGGAGGCTGGGGGCAGGAAGGTGAAGCAGCATGAAAGAATAATTCATTGCACTTCTGTCTGGATAAAGGCATAATGAGACTTTATAAGAACTCACAAATGCGTGAAAAAAATGTCTTTAGGGTGACAACATTAATCTTTATTGCTCATTTTCACCAACCATGAGAAAATCCTATGTGGGTAATTATAACTACACATACACCACAGCATATTCTAGCCTCTCTGTTGAGTATAATTCCTTATATTTAGTTAAATTTTAGTGGATTCATTCATGAAGAGACACTTACTGTCCTTACTGCAGCAGATGAGAGTTCAGAGACTGAGAATCAACCTGTCTGCATTGAAGAACGGCTTGAGTAAGAGAAAAAAAGAAATTATATCTCTGATCTCACCTGACAGATTTTTTATCTGCCGATTCAATTTAAGGTTTCTGACCTGGTGATCTCATTAGCTCTGTGGATTATTTCTGTATATCCAGGATAGTGACTAAATTAAGAGGTTTTTCTCCCCCCCATATTTTGACAGGATTTATTGTTTTGGGAGAGATTCTCTGCACTTATATTTACAAGCACCAGTGGAACACAGCAAAAAATGTCAAAATAGAAGGAAAGTGTCAAAGTTACCCATGCATTTGTCAGTCAGAAGATTAATTACTGAGCAGGGTACAGGTCAAGGAATTTCTAAGAGGTTTTTTTTGAACAAAACCACAATGGGTGATGCTCTGAGAAGCACTGATGTCATGGGGAATGGTGTAGCTGCACTCCACTCAAAAATCACTGGACAGATAGTGCCAATTTTGAAGCCAGAAGAACTGTGTAATGTTAAATACTTTAAATTTTGACTTCTGTGGGGAAAGAGTGTGCCCCTCAGGTGTCTGCCTTGTGCTGGAGAGTTCACACTGAGACACTTTATGTGGGTGGGTGAGAGCATCTGTCTCGTGTTGAAAGAGAAGACAGTACTTTGAAGGTCCTCCCTAGTGTGGCTTCTTGGATGCAATTTGATGAGTTAACATTTATCACCAACAAGTGTGCCCTGTGTGGGTCCCCATATGGGTGGGAGGGTCGGGTTAGGGGCAAGAACAGATTTCCTGGCTGTGCTGGAGTAAACAGCAGCAGCGGAGGTTTGAGAAATGTGGAGGTTTGAAAGCAGTGATGTTGTCATGCTGATGGGCTCACTGGAGCACAGGGGACCGGACTCTGCTGCACATTCAAATGTTTCTGCTGGGATTCTACCACAGGACAAACCCTTCAGTTTTTCTCCGCCTTGGTACCCAGCTACAAACCGGAGATAACAATCAATTTTTCACATTTCAGTTGTAGGGCTGTTAAGAAAGAAAATCTATTTCTCTGTGTGTAAAGATGTCATCTGACACCTTTGGTGGAGATAGCATAAAAATAATCACATTACTTGAGGGAAAATGCTGATTTCCTTTATAGCTTTCTCTTTCCTGGTAAAGTCAGAACCTGAGGATCCGTGTTGGCTGCTGACTCTGGAAGAGCTAGACTGAGGTCTTTTGGAAGGCTGCCTGTGTTTGACTTACCTTCTCAAATTCACAGATATAGAGAAGTTAAATTGAACTTGGAATCTGTTTGGGTATTCCATAACTATTTGCTTAAATAAGACAGAGAAAAGAAGAAAAAGAAAGTAAAAAGCCTCCCCAAAACAACCAGAGAATTCAAAGTGAAAGGTTTTGGTAAGGTAACTGCAACCTCTGCCTCACCCTTTTTTTGGTGCTGCATTTCTCCTTAAATATGTAAGGCTTTTCCAGTTGCAAAATAAATTATTGTGCAGCTTAAAGCATGTACAGGTTTAATTGGCTCAATGAACTACTATGAAACAATGCCTAGGACGTTGTTCCTGCTCTTTCCAATTGGGAGCAATGACCATTCTTTAAAAATCCTAAATTTTTAATCACAGATTTCAGGCAATTAATACAACCAGTAGTGGATTTTACCTACATGCCCATTCTTTTTACAAGGCCTTAATGTTTATCAGCATGCCGGAAAAGAAAAATAAAAATCAGCCTTAATGCTGACAGTAAGGCCATCTGTCAGGGAGCAGTTCCAGGAGGGCAATGTAGGAAAGGCATGGCTTTCATCTGTTATACTGTTTGACAAATTTGGTGGTTTGTATATGCTAATTAAGAAAAAAACCCCTCCAAACCCTGAACAAAGATCATAAGTGTCTATTAATTGCTTTATTTGTATGCTTAATTTCAACCCATATCTTCTCACTGTGGCTGGACATTTTACAAGGGGTAAGAAAGAAAAATCTGTAGTATCTACCTTATCCTTGGAGCTGGTTCAACAAGAGATTTTTGTGTTTGAACACCATGAAACTGCCATCAACTCTTCTGTTTGATTAACTCAACGCTACACAAATTTTGCCAGCCTTGTCAATTATCAGCTCTTTGAAATGTATTGAATTTGCAAAGATAATACTGTCCACATTTTTCTCAATATCTTCAGGTCAAGATGTTATCAAACCCCTTAGGTAACTAAGATATGTGAAAAAACAGGATTGAACTGAACTCATCTATGTTTAGCAGTGGCTTTAACTAAAAGGAAGACAAAAATCACCTTTTTGTCTCCATTGGCAAAGAGCTCTGCAAGTAGTGGAGTCCTATTGTAGAATTCTGTCTATCTTCACAAATATGTATAAATTGAATTCACATTGAACAGGGTATAGAGATTGCAAAGTTAAACATTCACTCACATTTATATGACAATTTTTGTGTGAAGTCGACATAAAATAACAGAGGACAAAATGACACTTGGTACAAAAAAAAATTATCCAAGCAGAAAAAAAGTTTACAGATGGTGTCTAGGCTGTTGTATATAGAGTCAGGTATGAAATGATCTGAGTTCATCTTAGTAAGTTCATACATTTCTAGGCCTGAATTCTTAAAAAAAATGTTTACAGGGGTCTTTTTGGCTGCTTCTTTTAAGTTACCTCTAGGAGTGTTGGAATAGAGGCACACAATTTGAAAACTGCGGTCACAGTCCTCTTAAAAAAATTAAAGAGCTTAGCTTTAAAATCAGCTATTCAATTGGAAGCATTTATACCGATCTTTTAACAAGGCAGGAAACAAAACAGGTAGATACCTACTGATAGATGCCAATATAAACCTATTGTCACTTGTAAATAGGATAGATAGAGATGAGGATTTTTCCCCTTGAGAATCTTGTGAAATCCCTCAAGGTTGTTACATCACCAATTTTTCCAATGTCTCTATCAAACTTGGGGAGATCAAAACTGAACAAGATATTCCTGGTATGACTTAAATGCTGCATATCACTTCATCTTCTTCTTTCCTCAACACTAGCATTTCTAAATTAAGAACTTCCACTGAATATCCCGATGGATTTTCTATTAGATTCTTCTCCCAAATCAAGGAATTTTTAGATTTATTCTCCTACTGATCAGTGCAAATTTTTAAGTTTCTATTTCGAGGAAGCTCAGAGGTCTTGGGGCCAGCAAATCTGCTGACACCGAAGTTAACAAGATCACAGGATAGCCTAATGATGGAGTTCAGTGGAGATGTAGATTAGATAATTTAGCCTGTTGGGTTTTATTTTAAAAGGACAAGTTGTAATTCATAGTTTTAGTAGCATATTTGTACAGCACAGATGAAATCCTCTTACAACCACATTCATCTTCTAGACTGTCCAATCAGTCAGAAATCTGGGTGCCTTTATATGTTTCTTGCCCATCAGGGATATAAAATTGGATTTTGTAGAGGACTCTACAAAACTGCTGAGCTTTAGCCACAGTTTAAAAAATCTACAGTAAATCTTGGACTTTGATTCCATGTCTTACAGGGACAGAAGCTTTTCAGAAAACCCTGATTTTGATTTATGTGCCTCATGACATTTGTAGACGAACACATCGGATATTTTATTAAGGATCCCCTTCTAAGATCTCAACATCTGTAAGTTGGGAACTTCAACAGGCAGATTTGGAGGTTATGACTTTTCTAGCATAAGGCTAAATTGGGGTATAAGTTAAGGAGAAAAACAGAACTGCCAGATTTCTTTACAGTCATTTCCATCAAATAGGTATTATATTTTTTTTTCTCTCAAATAATTTTTTTTCATACTCAGCATATCCAGTATATCCAGTTAAGAGAATGTGTCTAAAAGAAAAATACTGCAGTGACTAGCATATTAGGTGATTGATCCTATCTTTCATCATATTTTGAGAGAGAGAAATTATACCTGTAGTGGACTTGATCACAATTTATGATTATGATTAATAGAACCTTTTTTTATTATCCCTACTATGTAGATCCCATTCCACCTTTTCAAAAGCTTCAGCAAGCAAAAGTCTACCAGAAGAAATATAATTGAAAAGTAAAAAGAGTGTTTTTAGCTGAGCTAAAAAGCAATGTGAAAGACAGATAATTATCCCTAGATAGAACATCAATTACTTTTTCTATTTTAGCACATTAAATCTTCTTACCTTACTGTGGGCTGATAAAATGGAACAAATATTTTCCAGAAAAATTGAAATCCTAATGTCTAGTCTGCTTTTTAGACAAGGGGAGGGGGGAGAGAGGGAAGCAAATAAACATCTCTGGGTTACCCAGCAGAAGCAGGAAGGGTGAGGAGATGCAGACTGTGCATTGCCCCAGCCAGCCAGGCTGCACAGAGCTCTCCTGCCTTTTCCTTTCTCTTGGGCTGCTTTTTGTGACACTGGTGATGACTTGTCTGACTCTTCCAATCAAGGGCAATAATATTTTCTGCAGAAGCCTTGAATAAATTTGTTTCTCTTACACAGAGAGCTGGTTAGGAATCAGAGGCTGGGGAGGATGAGGACAAGATGGCAGGAACTGTTCCGCTCACTCCCAGGGTGTGATGAGAAATTAATTCCTAACAGATTTTTTCCCAGCCAATTTTTTTTTTTACCTCATGGAGTGAAAAGCCCCTAACATTTCCTTCAGTCTATCCTGTCACTGTGGTACTCTTCCCTCTACCTAGCCCAAGTCTAGCTCAAATATAAACTGTTTTCCTCATGTCTTTATGGAGAACAGGCTGCCTCCTACCTTAGCAGCAGCTGTTTGTGCACCCCAAGAGAAGACCCAGCCTACTTCTCTCTCTTCTTTTAACTGAACAAAGCCAATTGCTTCGATCTTGCCTCACAGATCTTGTTTTCTAGAGCTTGGATCATTACTTCTGTCTCTCTGTGAATATGAAGTGGTCATTGTGTTTGTTTAAATATCCCGTATTACACAGAGACATTAATCCAGCCAAGGTCTCACAAGGGCTGAGCAGAACAGAGAACTGGTCTGTGTCTTATTTAGCCTGGTTATATTTTCCAGGATGGCTTTCTTTTCCTTTTCCCAGCAGCATGACACTGTTAGCTATAGTATTGTTTAAGAACCTTTTCTGTAGAACTGGAATTAAATCAATTACGCTTGTCTTGGTGGTTATTTCTCCTTGAATATAATAAGTTGATTCTCTGGCATAGGTCAATACAATTTTTCAGAACATACCTATAATATATTGAAACAGGGTTAGAATCCAACATTTCATCTGAAGCAGTTGCAGCTCCTTTTGCCCTTGTATTTCATGCATACTTAGTAGTAGGTCTCTTTATGGAAAACCATCAGTTCTCCAACACCAAAACACTTGATTTGGAATGGCTCATGTTTGACAAGCGTTCCCCAAATTCAGGGCCAAGGTCTGAGCTTTTGCCCAAGTACCTGTCCTCACTGGGGACCCCTGGGAGCACCAGAGTGGCCTGGGCCAAAGGCAGTGGGGGTCTGGCACTTTGGGGGAATTGGGTGCTCTATTCCTGACAACTACAGTAGAGTTTTAATGAAACACCCCAAGTATGGGAACTAAGAGCTCACTAGAAATCTTGAAGAAAAACAATTTATTCTGGTTTAGACTGATTAGGCATTGAGAACAGTGCCGTCCCACTGGAAAGGTTGCCAACAAGGCAAAGACTTTAAAAAATACACCTTACTGCTGTTGATAAAAAAGGGCGTCTCAGATGAAATGAGAAAAGATGTGTTCAGATCACTTGTAAATTCTGCTCTGATAGCAGCTGTCCTTTCCTCCCCTTCCTGCCCACGACACTCTCTGTCAATGACCTACAATGTCAGACCCCTGCCTACACCAATTCCTGGTGGACAGATAGCTGTGCCAGTAAAATACAGAAGTCCAGCTCTGCTGAAGAACACAGGTTGAATACACACTCATGCAGAAACGGCCTTCTTAACCTGAGGGGGTTATATTTCACCAAAGTGGTGTCAGGAGATGTGTACAGCATCATAAAGAAACCAATGCTCTCACTGAGAGGACCTGATCACAGAGGATAGTGCTCTAAAGCTGAAAGGCTCTCTGTTGACATACTGGATTTCAGTTCTTGCCATTCTCACCACAAGTACTTAATTTGACATTGAAGGACAAAAAAGGATGCATTTAAAAATGCCTAAGAATGACTTTCTTTGTTAACATGCACTGACTAAGAATTTGACGTGACCTTGGTTTCTCATTTTTCCCTTTTGCAGTGTTTCACTACTAATTCCTCCTTTAAAAGCAGGCAATTTCTTTTCTTAAAAGGTAATTCTAATCTTAAGCCTCTTTTCCTAATGTTAGAATTGAAATCATGTTGATATATTCTCCCAACCTCTTGTAGCCTACCTCTAAATTATTTCTTGAACAAGTGTTATCTTTCAATCCCATGCTTTTACCCTTTTTCTTTTCATAATTCAAGGTTCAAATATGTTTATTTCCTTACATGAACCAAACTCCTCCAAGCCTATCCACTACCACCCACTCAGTCTACAATTTTCTCCCTTTTACATAGCAAAAATCTGGTTTTGAATCTTGTCTAACAAATAGAAGTATCAACATAAATTCTTTCTCATTCAGATGCAACATGGCAGCTATTTGATTTGCATTTGGCTTTTCAGCATAGTTCTCATGTCTTCACTGATTGTTTAATTGGTTTTTAGAAAGAATTTAAGGATAATGTGTTACAAGAAGTTTAAAACTCAGCCTTCGCTGGCATCTGTTCCTCTGATTTATGGGACTCTGCCCCCACTTCTGACAGTGCAGAGATCTGTGAGATTTCTGTGTCACCCAAACGGAGGCTGCTCACTGCAGATCCTTCTGGGCAGACACTTCTTAGACATTCATGATAATCTTGGCAAAGATATTTGAGACTTCTTATTTACAAAAGTCTTCTTATTTATTTGCCTGCCTTTATGATGAAGAAATTTTCACCTGTTACCTTAAGATCTCTAGGGAAAAAAAAAAACCAAAAACCCCAAAAAACAACTAAAGCCTTGCCCCACTATTTCTGTTCTTGAAGAAACAAACATTGAATGAAAAAATGAAAAAAAAGTTCTAGAACTTTGGAGCAACAATTGGACTGTTTGCAGTTGAAAACCCATTAGTAAAGCTATAACCTATGTTTCCAGTTGCTGAACATCTTGGGAATTATCTGGATCTCTTATCCATAAAGCATTTAGACTTTATAATGAGATTTTTGAAAGACATGGATTGATTACCTCTTATCCTCATTTAGAAAATGATACCCTCTTCTGGATTTTAGTGTTTATTTCCACTAATGTCTACAGTTTAGAATCCTAAAATGTATTTAGCTACGATCTGGCCATACAATATCTGCAATGCAGGAAAACACCATAAAATTTTAAATGAGCAGGATTCCAATAAGTTTTCTCAGCTTTATGGCTGCTGCTAATGCTAAAAGGTTATAATATTTCATGCCTCTGTTTCACACAGAATATATTGAACCTCTGTAATCTTTTGCTTGTCTCTTTGCCAACTGCCAATAATCCAGCTGTGTCCCATTCCCAGCTTGGGCTGCATGGCTGCTTGCTTTCCCTGCATCCCTACAAAATATTTGTTTCCAGGAAGCAAATGGACAGACTTGGTTTGCAAGTGCAGGGTTCAGGCTGAGCTCTGAGTTTTGTGTTCTTAACAACATAAACAATTATTCTTAACAAAAGAATAGACATATTCTTAACAAAATAAAAAAATAATGCAGAGGCAAAAAAATAAAAGATTGGGTGAGGAAGATTAGGAAAAGGAGTGTGAGGATAGGGGCAGAAGAGCAGGGCAAACAATATTTTACTTCAGAGGATGCACAAAAAATTCTAGTAATAGGTATGGGCAAAGCAGAGCAAGATAAACTTTTGAAATTCCAGACAGGAATAGGAGACGTAGATCGATCCTGTATTTCATTCATCAGAGGTGGGCAACTTTCTCTCCACTGGCATATAAAGAGTGCAAGTAGGTAAAAGATTAATAAAGTCACGGAGTACTGAGAGCCAAATACTTATAGGAACCTACTTTCCCACAGAAGAAAAACTCTTACTTACTGTTGGGTTTATAGGAGCAAAGAAGGACTCCAGTGGTGGCTGAGGTTTCTGCTTGTGGCTGTCAGAGAAAGGGATACAGGACAAATTCTGCTTTACTGAAGAGAGGCCAAATAGAAACCCAGTCCTGACACCTGCTGACCTGACCTTGAAAGCTTTGTCGTGGGAATGTGAGTGCCCTTGTGTGAAACACAAGAAAAATTAAATTCATATTAGCTGATGGTCTTGGACCTTTATCATCCAGGCAAGCTAATTAATTTATCACTTTATTAAGGGGCTTGTAGAATGTAAAATCTTGCTTGTTAGCATGTTAACAAGGCTGTAAACTGAGCACTCTCTTTAGATTGTAATATAACCAGCTTTATGAGAGCAGGGGGATTATAAAAGCTTCCTCCACAGCACACATCTGATTTAAATTAATAAAAGCACTAATGAAAAATCATCTTGGGGATGAGATAATAGACCTGCTCTGAGACCTGCAGTACCCAGTCCCCATGGAATACAGACACCGAAAAGCACAGCCTAAATTGATTGCTATTTACTCAGGTCTTTAGCATCAGAACCTTAATGTTTAAACCAAGGTATCACCAATTCAAGGCCTTAATTTGCATCAGCAGTCCCTGTGTGTTTTGGAGATTACTCAAGGTTAGGAAATGTACAGTATTAACGTTATTTCTACTCTAGAATAAAGTTTTGTGCTTTCTTTGATAAGCAGTTTTTTATTTCATATTTGCAATTTTTTACTGATGAAAGGTCATGTAATCACCTGGCTTGCTGCGTGCCATCAAATCACATATTTTTTAAGTAGTTCTTATTTCCATCTCTCAGTTTTCTTCATTATTCTTTACCAGCTTCAAGGAATTGGCCTTGCTAAGCCATTCAGCTTTGGCAAACATTATTTTTAGTTCTTCAGTATGGATTTGACTGATAATCTTCTGCATTTCAGACAGGTACCTTTTCTAATTTTCAGAAACATCCTGGGGATTAGTGACAGTAAAAAAAACATTATATGCTCTCAATTTCTTGTGGTTTCTCTTTCTGGAAAAGGTGGTTAAAGGTATTTCTTCTTCAGTCTCTGAACTGGATAACACTAATATATCATGATTCTTAAAATAAAATGGAGATTTTGTCTAAGAGATTTAATCATGCCAGTAATAGGAGTTGTTTGTAATTTAGCCCAATATGACCTCATTAAACTTTATTTAAAGTGTATATCAACAGCAACATCCCCATCCCCTCTTCTCAAAGCCAGAAATAAAACCTTACCACACAAATCTTCATCGCTAACTAGGCTGGTGAGAAAAAAAAACATAGACTAAGATATTACACCTGGTTGGGATTATTTTCCCGCATAGGAAAAAAAATCAAAATTATTAAAATAACTTACATAAATTTTAAAAGCCTGTTGAAATAAAGAAAATCTCAGAATTTCCAGTCCAGGAGTACAAAATTGTCCTTTTCATTCCTCGTTGGAAATAGTGAACTTTGCTGGGGATAAGTCCAGTATCATTCTCTTCCCTTCTAATCACAGAATATAAATTAAAAACAGGTCAAGGAGCCACCAGACTCCCCTTCAGACCCTGAAACAAATGAAACAAAACACTCCCAATGGGTTGGGGGACATGAGCTGAAGCTTCCCTGGCTCTGGCAAATGGGAGGCGTGTGGAGGAAGGGATCACAAAGTTAAAATTATGACAATTCAAAGAAGGACTGGGAAAAGTGTAGGAAAAAAAGGCAATTGGGGTAGGGTTTTAGCAGTGGAAAGCAGAAATTGCAGTGCTGGGAGTGGGTTTTGTAGCCAAGCACCTAAAAGGTGATGAATAGGGCCAGGCAGTGTACTTTGGTGAAAAACACAGCCTTAAGGCAAGTTTGGGAGTCTCCCTTTTTATCTTTGAAGATCTAGATGCTATAACTGAAAATAAATTCAGAACCCTGCAGGGAAATACTGAATTTTTATGGGAACAGCTAGGAAAGGCTCAAACAGTATTTGTCATCTGCTCTGAGGAAAATAAATCTGTTTTGAGAATAAAGTCATGGTTCCTCTTTTAAAATTTTATTTTATTTTGGTCTTCCATCTTCTGGAGGCTTCTCATGTCTCTCAGGAGAATTGGAAAAACTGGAATTCAGACAACAGCCATCATTTGTCTAAGAATACCTCTCACTGTGCATTTTAAATAGCCCTCCATTAAACTCTTAACCCTTTTCATCTAATTTCATATTCTTTCCATGTATTTCACATCCTTTCACTAGACTGTGCTTTATCTAAAATCTGCACACGCTGTAAGTCAGATATTAGGGGATCTGTGGCAAAAAATGGAAAGAGAGGAGCAGTTTTGCCCCTGAATTGAAAGAGGAAACCAAGAGTAGACACGAAGGTAAAGCTAAACCCAGAGATCTCTGCAAACCTGCAGCAGCAGCAGCTGAGGGGTGCAAGGTTCTGCCTAAGTGCTCCAATCAGCAACCCTGGACTAGACAGACATTTGTTTCCTTTCTCCTTGTTTGAGTTACCTGTTTTTATTCCTCGATCACTGGTTTTTAATTTCTTCAGACTTCTAAATAGCGTGGCAGCTTCTGCAAAGAAGGGTTTAAATGTTTTTGAGGCAGCAGGTTTTCTTTGTTGCCTTTAAATGGGAGGAAAATTGCTGTGATATCCTTCTGGTAGTTTGCCAGAAAAGAACCTTTTGCACACCAGGAATCATGAACCTGACCAGAGGCTGGTCCTCTGCTGGCCTGAGGCAAGCACAAGGGTACAGGCAGAGGTGTTGCTGATTATACTGTTAGAAAGTTAGTAAATGATGTTTCTTTAGATTTAATTCTCTATATAATTTAATTAATAGAGTTTTATCACCTCTCCTGCCAACTTTTAGCTAGAATTGCCATGTATTTCAGAGAAAAGACAGCAGTGCTGAGATCTGCCTCCGGGCAGCTGTTGTAGTCAGTCTTGTTGTTCTGAAGCAGACGTAGCCCTCACAATGCTGCTGGCATCTCTGGAGAAGCAGGAGACAAAAGGAGGAAAAATGTTTAGGTTACAGACCCAGAGAAAAGCCTTCCACATGCTGTGCATGTTTTCTTGTTATTAAGAGAGGTTTATTAAAGGTCTTATATTAATGAAAATGCTAGTACAATTGGCCATTGGAAGTATTTCTGAAAGAAATGATAATGCATCCTTTACTGTGGCTCAAAAGGGATTCTCATTTTAAACTTCTTGTGCTAATAGAGCAACCCTGCTTTGAAGTCAGGGACCACTGAGAATATCAAACATATTTATAGAGAGAGAAAAAGATGCATTTCTGAACTCTCTGTCAATTTGCTGTCTTTTAGCCTCTCCCAGGGTTTAGGGAGACTGCCTGGAATATCACCCTATTAAGTAAAATACAGTGAGAGCTGGCCAGCTTGTGGAGATAAAGCACCAAGAGGATGGTGTTTCACTTCACAGCAGTAGCTGATGCAGTCTCTTAAGTTTATTTTTCTTTCTTTCACTTTGTTTTTGTTGTTTTTGTTGCTGTTGTTGTTGGCTGGGTTTTTTTTTGTTTTGTTTTGTTTTGGTTTTTTTTTGTATTTCATTGTAGTCTCTTCAGCATGCCCTATTCCTCACAAATCATCCAACTTGTTTTATCATTCGGCAGCAGTGAGACAACAGAAAGGAGCTTCCCTCTAAAACATAATTTAACTCCCAAGGGAAAAAAAAAATGTCTTATTTGCATGCAGAAATTCATTGTAATAAGGAAAATATCATGGGATAAATTCCAGGAAAAGAAGTCTACACCTATTCATACCACTATTTTCTACACTTTTGTAATTTTTATTGTCTTCAGTATAATCTCTTTCTTTATCATTTCAAGTGACGCTATTCTAAAGTTCTGTCCTAATGGCCAACTTCGATAGAAATTTCTTTCTGATCATCTCTCTTCCTGTCTGCCTGCCCCACAACTTGCTGAAATCAACAGTTTTTCTCTGGCTTCAATGGACTTCAGGAGACTGTTTGGATTTTATTGGCTTATCACTGCCCAGGAGAGAGTGAACTGGAACTGCCTCTTGCTGGGTCAAAAGGAAACTCTCTCACTGTTTTTTTCAAGACAATGATTACATCTTAGCTTTTACCAGTCCTTAGTGAAATATTCACATCTTATGGACTCATGCGTTACTGTTTGCAACAAGATTTGTAATACGTGACAAAAAAAATATGAGGGTTGAGATGAACATATCTGCATCTCAGAGAAAAATGAGAACAGTTTAGCTTGTAACCCCAAAGCCGTGAAGTTTCTTTCTCTCACCCATCTTTTTTTTAATCTTTGGGTAAATTATGAGTTATATTTAGTGGGTGCTTGTATTCTGCTTTCTAAGCCATCCAAGCTCTGCAGAAATCAGTGAAGCTCTAAAAGTTTGGGAGTGTGTAGAACAACACAGACACAAGGCCTGCACTCTGAGTCAATGCAGGGCACATCTATGCAATAAATCCATGCCTGCTGTGTATGATGGACCTCTCAAAATCAAGACAAACATCTTTTGAAATAGCTTGAAGAATTAAATGTTTTCCCCATGTCCTCTTTTCCCCCTACTCTCCAAGATTTTTAGTCAGTGCCTCATTCCCTTCATGCACCGCATCTCAAAACACATTCTTGGAATCAGAGCCTGCTTTATCATTCATCCTTTTCAGAACAGCCTGCTGATAAACGTGAAAACAGCACCTCAACCCACACCCAGAGTTTTGAAAAAGAAGTAAATTCTTGCAGAGCTGCAGAACCTGTCTCTGTTCTCACAGAAGTAGTAAAGTGGGTTGAATGTGCACAACGGGATTCTGAAAAATGAAACAAACTGGAAGAAATGAACGGTGACCTGCACTGATCAAAGCAGTTTTGTCTCTCTGCCATGACATGTTTACACTTCTAGATGCAGCACAAGTTGGCAGGATTTTTGCTCATCACAGCTATGTGGGATTTTTCTGCGTATTTCAGTCATCATGAATTTTCTGACAATAATTGAAAGTCAACTTCTGTTCCCATTTCTGCTTCAAGTTAAACCAGAGCAACTCTGGAGTAACTCTGTGGAAATTCTTTGCAGTGTTGCAACAGTGGATTTCTTGTGTTTCCCATTATGTAGTACAAGAGAAAAAGCCTCTCTTTTTAATGTGAGTGCAGCCACAACACTTGATGTAGCTTGGACAGGTATTGCCTCCTGCCAGATGCTTTTTAAAGCAGATTATGAAAAGAATCCTGCTTGTTTTGTTAAATATTCATTGTTGCAGCCTTTGCAAAATGAAAATGCAGATGAGCATAATTTTCCCAAGTCATCATGTGGTTACTGAATTCAAAGTCCAGAGGCTGTGGATGTTTTCAGCTCAGGAAGGCTGAAGATGTCAACAGCCCCACTGCAGAATGAGTAGTTTTCTGTCTCCTTCCACCATTTCTGTGAGTGCAAGGAGGCGCTTCTGTGCACTTGGAACTTCAGCAGTGGGACAGGAGTCAGCATCTCCTTCAAATAATCCAGAAAAGAGGAAAAAGGCTCCCCCAGGGAATGCCAGAAGCTCAGAAAATGCACACAGAACAAAAGCCTTTGTCAAATGCAAACTGTTGGCTGCCCACCAAAACACATTAAGAAATACGGTTTGTGGCTTAGAGCAAATTGAATTTTGCTGACTTTGAGGTCCAAGAAGGCTTAGAAATTGATTTTATGAAATTTTAGTGAAGTTATGTCATTAGTTTTTGGCCTGCCTCTGAGTAAAAATACTCTTCCGACAACAACACATGCAAATCCAAGTTCACATCCGGGATCTAAACCCTGGCCTGTTCTGCCTTTAGGATCAAGAGTTTCTGATGGAAGGCTCCAGTTTTCATAATTCTTTTATTTAATTCTGAACAATTTGGCTCAGTTCTTTCAAAAAACCACAAACAAACAAAACTCCCCAAAGCAACAAAAACCTTCAAAAAATATATATTTTGATATTTTATTTGCTCTACCTTGCAATCCAGAAGTGCTGTAGCTAAGACGAGTGTTCTCCATAGCACACAGATCCACAGTGCAGTAAGATCTTTTCTAACAAATGCTCTTTATGAACACACCAGTTACAGAGGCTTTTTTTAATTTGAAACAGCTGCTAGAACAGTGTCTTTATGCGAGTGCATAAAAAAGAGTGATAAATATATATGTGTACACCCTCATACAGATTGCAGCCTTTCAACAGGGTGAACTACTCACTGCTGAAACAAACCTCCTCTGGCTTTCTATTCATCCTGTGAGCCAAATTCCCATTAGCACTCTTTCAGGTACATCCTTCTGCCAGCACAAATCCACACAAGTACATCTTGGTAAAGATGCCTGGTTGGTTTTTTTCAGTAACTTACATTTGAATCTTTGTTTCCTTCAGAAGAGCTAAGGAAGAGGTGCTGCAATAACCTGAGATGAGCCTAAAACCCCTGGAAACAGAAATATTGATACAAATAACAGCTAAAGACTGGTAGGATTACAGGAGGGGGAGAGGCTGGGGAGGAAAGGGATTGTTTTGATAAACCTATCTTTATATTGCATGTTAAAAGTCCCTGTCCCTAAGGACTGCCAGTGTAAATGCTCAAGGAAACAAAAGTCAGACAAGGAGGAACCACTTGCTCAAGGACATGCTGAGCACCTCTATGGCAGAGCTTGGAGCTCCAACATCTAAGTCCCCCAAAGTGCTTGCTGAAGCTCAGTTTTGTTGTCAGTTCTTGTAAAGCAGAAAATACTATTTGAGCAAAATATTTCTAAATAGATATCTCAGTATTGGAGACAGTGGTTCGTTTTAGGCTATATTATATTATATATGATATATTATATTAATTATGTTAGCTTATGCTGCTTCTTTCTGGCCTGTAGAAATGACACCCTCCCTACATCCATGGCACTTGCCCACATTACTCCAGAAAACAGGAACACGTGCAGCATCTGCCTTTTTTGCTTGACTGATTGCGATTATTTCGCTTCACTCCATGCCACTTCTGCTTCTAATTTTCTAGAGAACACACCTTCCCAGGAAGGTCAGATTGGCAGCTGATGCTAAAGATGACTTATATTTCCAGTAACTAGCAAACACTTTCCACTTCAGTTCGGTCGGAAGCCATGCATGGACCAAACAGACCATCCAGCTGCTTTTGAAGAAAACCCATATTGCTCTATCACCAAAAGAAAAGAAAAAGTATATTTATGGATAAACAGTTATGTTTCTGGCACATGCTCTAGCAGTGGCTGTTGCAGCATCACAGTGAAATTACCCTGTTAATGAACTCCTGTTAAGTGCTAATGACAGGTGATGTACAGCGGGGCACATCAAGCTCTGGTGGCTTGCAGCAATTCACACACATCCAGATCTGCTGTGCTGTAAGGTTAAGGGGCACCTCTGACATGGAGACCTTTACCTAATTATGGCACAACAGAAACCCTTAGATTCTTACAAAATGAAAACCTACTCACAAAATGCCTGGTTTCTCTGATCAGAAATTCAACATTGTGTTTCTCAGGGGTGTTATTGACCGCTGCCAATAGATTCCCATCAGCCGGATATATCTGTGTCCTGCAGCTTTTCCTTATATTTATGCTTCGCACCCTTAGCCAAGCACAGGTTTAATTGTGACACAATATCAGTAATAAAACCCATAAATTAATATATTTTATGCCAATTTTTGTGGGATAATGAAGCAGTGCCTTGCAGTACCACGGGGGAGTGCATTTTTGCATTGTTGAATAAACCTTGTGAGCAGCAGAAGGAATTGCAAGGGGATCACATTTGTGACAGCTTGAGATTGTGCTTCTGAGCTTGCAACAGGTCCTGCCAGATCAGTGCTTCAGCTGCAGAGATTTGTGTTCAAGCTGCTACTTGTTGATCAGGAGTTTTCCCAAGAACAAATCCCAAAGGAAGCCAGTAGCATCACGGCATTTTTTTGCTCCTGATAAACAACGGGCTCTGAAGTGGCAGCTGGGTACAAGAGGTTTCCCAGAGAAACAAAAACAGTTAAAGGACACTGTCAGGTGGGAGACTGTGCTCTGACAACCACAGAATCCTGCTTGGGCTGCAGTTTGAAATCTCTCCACACTGGTGCAACCTGTCAGGGGATTAAACATCAGGAGAGTCTGGAGAGCTGGACGGGACAGGAGCTGCTTGGGTGATGTGGGTGTCACGGCAGGGACACTGTGGCTCTGCTTGGAGCCTCCCTTTGCAGAGGATTATCAGCAGGGAGTGAGCAGCCAAGGACTAAGGATTAATTTTTTTCCTGACAATGTTCTCTGACAAGTTTCCTTCTGTACCATCATGTTGCTGGGGCAGTTTTTGCATCCTTTGATGATCAGCCCTGACTGAGTTGCCACCAGGGCAGAGTTAGCAAGACTGGTGTTTTAACTGAACTGAATTCATGATAGAATGCACCCTCATGAGGATTCTTCTCATTTTAGCTTCTCTGTCTCATATTTGTTACTTCTTTCTTTCAGTGTGGCTTCTTTCCTCTTCTTCCTAAAGCTCAGCAGTGTGTTTAATTCTCTTTTTTTTCTTTACTAATTTGTTAAATACAAAAGAAGTTAAAATGCATCTCTAATAGTCCTCAGGCTAATTTCTCTTTCCAAGCTTTCCCAAGCCCCTCAAATTCACTAAAAGACAATTTTTCATTTTTGAAACTGTTGAACTGAGACAGGAAAGGCGAACAGAAATACCTGATAGCACACCTGACTCTTGACTTCATTTGCTGCCTAAAACGTCTGGCAAACAACTCAGCTGGTGTTTCCTCTTTAGCTTCTGGTATTATGCCTCCTATGAGTTTTTCCTGCTGAACACATTTTTAGAAAAGTGTATTTTTTTAGGATATATTCTCGCTGAAGTAATAGAAAACTAGTTTTTACTTTATAGTAAATAGTAATAGAAAAATAGTTTTTACTTTATATTTATAGTATACACATCTATTTATTTACACACACATTTCAAGAGAGTAAGATACATTTGTAGGTTCTTGTTTTGAAATAAAGAGTGGAGAAAAGTCTAGAAAAGACAGGTTTATTGACCTGCTCCGGTAGATGCATGAAGCCATCTCCATGAGAATAGTGGGAACCATGATCAACACAACCACTGCAGAAAAATCATTGATTGCACTTTTCCCCACCAATGTAGTTTAAGTGATATTAGAGTACAAGAGTAAGTAGTGAAAGCTGGGGTCTTCCTCTTGGGTATTTTGAAGACCAAGTGTTCAGCTAGAGGTAAGTGAATTGCTTTTCCTTTCCTCGTTATTCTGTTCGCCGCAACACAGGGTTTTGCAAAGCCTTAATTTATCATTTGGAAAGTGCTTTAAGATCTTTTCACAGAGCTGGCTATAAAAATGTGAAGTATTAGGAAGCAAAATCCCATGAACAATTAAAAATTTATCACCTTCAAGACAGAGCTTTCAGAAAAATGTCCAGTGGAAATTAAAAGACAACCTGGACTTGCTGGAGGGACACTCTATTAACAGGAAAACTGAAGAAAAACAACCACTTCCAACTGGGTGATGTTTTCTGTCCCTTCTTTTCTTCCTCTGTAGCCCCCTGGATGTTCACACCACCATGGGAAGCAGGAGCATGGAGGACAAAGAGTATGTCCTGAAGAATAGCAATGTGGAGATACCCAGTGGGGAGCCATGGGGGAGCATTTAAGAGGAGGTTTATGGAGCTGAGGAGAAAGAACAGTCAGAGGCTGCTGGAGACAGGGGCAGATGTGCCTGGGGGAAGGTGTGGATGGAAAGGGATTGATCTCTAGAGGCAGGGATGGGGAGGAGTTGGCATTTGGGGCTCAAACAATTACCTGGAGGCCAGTCATGGGGAGTGGAGGAGGAAGTTCTTGTTCCTTGGGGCAGGCGGAACAGTGGCAATATGAGGATGTCACACTTGTGTCAGTCCTGAGGTAACTCCATACTCTACTGTGTCAGCGTAAACAGGGTAGTTTTCCTAGGAAATCACTGAGCAAGAAGAGCAGAACAAGCACCAGGAGATGCCAGAGGAGATCCTCTCTCATCATAAAGCATTTTTGATCTGTCCCTGAACATCTCCAGCTGAGCCTTCTTGGAGAGTCTCTCCCAGGGCTTTGCTGGCCTTATCTTCATGTGGCTCTTCCTGAGCTGAACCTGCTACCTTTTAAGCCCACTCTTATCCTACAGTGCTTGTAACAGCTACTCTGAGTAGTAAACTGACAGAAATACAACATTGGTCATTAAAGGGAGGAGTGAGATTATGTGTATGAAACAAGAAGGATTGTACATGACCCACTGGACTGCAGTGCTATAAACAAAGGAAAAAGAGGTACTGGAGAAGAGTTTATTGTTTGCTAATTGAATTTACAGACACAGGAAAAAGTCTGAAGTAAAGTAATCTGAAGGCAAAGACCCAGCATGGCAATTGAACTAATATTCAACACTATAGATTATTTTAGCATTTAAATCAGTAATAAAAGTCCCAAGGAAAACTGACTTGGAGCACAGAACTTCTGACTGCAGCTGCTCCAAACTGAAAGTGTTCGTGCATGTGGTCTGGTTATCTGCTGAACTGCAAGACACTTGCCCTAAACTCTCGAGAAGTTTTATGTTTAAAAAGTTTCTTTTGGCATTTGTTATGCAATGTTCTTCTTGGCCTTTTTCCATGGAAGTGAAAAACTAATAATTTTATCTGTTCACTTTTTTTTCCCCCAGCTTCAATTATTTTTAATGGGTGTTTCAAGTTTTCCTTTTACAATATGCTGAGAGCTACTCACACACAAGGGAAAAAAGAAACCATTCAGCAAGAGAGCTATAAATGCCACATTTTTCAATGGTGAAAAAAACTAACTTTCTGAATCTTGATAGCAGTACTTTGGAAACCACTTCACAGAGTGCCTTTTTTTTTTTTTTTTTTTAAACAAAAGTCAAGCAGTCCACATGCTGCCAGCCCGACAGTGTAAACAAATCTGTTTCTCCGGATTCCCTTTGTCAAATCAGCCTCCAGCTGAAATGCGTTATCTCAGATGAAATGTATCAGGCACATAAAGCAATAATTACAGCTGTCTGGCTGCATGTTGAGAATAAAGAGCCAGTCTTTATCAAGGTCAGCAAGAGAGGCTGCAGAAAATACACACAATTTTTGTGTAGAAGTTGGGAGTGGGGTTTCTCCACAGACACACAAAACAGCAGCAAGCCCAAGCCTAGGGAATACTGTGCTGACAGGATCTTAGGAAGAACACAGCAATCAACAGGTTATAGAAATTCTCTTTACACATTTCTCTTTACACATCTGGAGAGTCATTTTTCTGGCTTCATGTTGTTTTTGGGCACTCTGAACCAGATATCACCTGAGAGCCACCCTTCTCAGCCTCTCTCTTGGTGTTCAAACAGGGATCTGCAGAGGCAGGGAGAAGCTGCCTCAGTGGGATAGTGCCTGAACCAGCCTCCCAGAGGACATGGAAATGCTTGGATTAACTTTCATACCTTGCAGGAGGACTTTGCACTAGCTGTTCCCAAAGGACCTTAGTAGAGGGAAATCTAGCAGTGGTTTGTATGGAAAAAAAAATCTCTTTATCAAACCCTTAGCACCAGGTCCTCCAAGCTGTGATAGCCTGAGAGTGGCACTATGAACCTCAGAGAATTTGCTCTTTCTGAGTGGTTTTTAATGTGTCTCCAGGGCCAAGCACCTTTGCCATTCAGGCTTCCTGCAGCCTGCATTGAGCTGGTGTCATGGAAAATTTCTGAGTGGCAGGGGGTTAAAGTTGTTTTTGCCTTGGCCAAGAGTCATGTTTTGGAAAAACACAGTGAAACTCCTTAATAGGAGTTGATTACTTCTTAAGAGCCACTCTAGCCTGTCTCAAAGGGCACCACAACAGTGACTGCCAGGCATTTCAAACCTTCTGAAGACACCCAGGCAGAGAAACTCCCTGCAGATTTCCTGTCAGTCCAATGCTGCTGCCAGATCCACGGTCCAGGAAACATACTGAAGACCCCAAATAGCCCAATGAGCATGGCCTGGTGCATAATTCCCCATTCTGGAACTGGGTATCTTGGCAGGAAATCTGAGCTAGGCCCCGATGCAGTTAAAGGCTGTAGAAGAAATCAAATTTCATAGTGCTCTCAAGAAATGAGGCCATGCTCACCAGGAGAAAAGGAAAGCAGAGAATAAGGATGAGATCCTACACAATGACCATTCCTTAAGAGCTCATCCCAACCATTCACTCAGGAACAGCAGATACCAATAGTTTGTGCACTTTTCTTCAGAAAACAGTGTTATGAAAAAAAAAGCAACTGGTGAACCATGACAGTATCTTGTTTGAAGACCTCAATTCTAAGAGATGTTAAAATACTGCACTCAGCACTGCTCCCCAGAATAACTTAAGAGCGTTAAAAATTATACTCTTTTTTTGGATTATCTTTTTGTTCACTAAGGTTTAAACCTACCCTGAAAATCTGTGGAGAAATAGAGCAAAAGCAAACACCAAAGAGCAGAAATATCCCCATTTTATCTTCAGTCATTTTGTTTCATATAGTTTTTTACTGCAATGTTGAAGAAAGTTTTCAGTCTGAATATTTATTTAGGCATTACTTAGAACATTTCTTATTCAGACTATCATTGTTTGTTCTTTGAGAAAAAAAGCAACCAAACAAAACAGAGAACAAACAAAACCTCAAGCCCATATTATTTGGTTTAAAAGTGATAAGTTTTTATTTGGTAAATAGGATTTCTTTTGAATTAATCTGAAATGAACCCTGCAGTTTTTAAGTTGTCAACAGTCATCTTTTGATTGTCAACAGCTTCATTTCTCTATACCATTAATGTGCAATAGCATAGCTAATTCATATCAGTACAGAGACAAACTTATTTGTTGCTGTACACTCAGAGAGGAAAAGTTATGGATTCCCTAGAAATAAGGGGGTTTAGATTAAATAATATAATTAAAACGATTTTTAAAGAGCATCAAACTTTGGATACATCCTTTTCTCATAACTGAGGCGTGAGTGGGTTTGTATTCGTTGGTTGATATTTGTGAAGTTATTATTCACTTACAGACAAAATAGAATTTCTACTAAGATTGTATGGATTCACAGATTTATTTGAAGAAACAAATTAAGTTGTCTCATCATCTAAAGCACTCTTAACTAAAGGGAGAAAACAGCTGATGTCCTATAGCAAAAGATTTTTGCTGTTCTGTGCAAAAGAAACTCTCACAGCTGGCTGTGCAATGACGTCCCTCTCAGCTGGAAGATTGGCATCAAGGCACCTCTCTCATACATTATTCTCATCTACTGTGCAAAACTGGAATTTGTATCCAGGTGCTCTGGCAGGGAAATAAATAGTTTTGCCTACTGAATGTAGGAATTTAATTGTCAAATTAACCATTCTGCACTATTTTTCTCCATGCTCCTGTTCACAGAATCACAGAATCAAGGAATATCCTGGGTTGGAAGGGACCCACAAAGGTCCTCGAGTTCAACTCCTGGCCCTGCACAGGACACCCCAAGAGTCACACCATGTGCCTGAGAGCGTTGTCCAGACACTTCTTGAGCTCTGTCAGATTTGGTACTGTGACCACTTTGGAGAACCTGTTCCAGTGCCCAGTCACCTTCTGGAGGAAGAACCTTTTCCTGATATCCAACTTAAACCTCCCCCGACACAACTTCAGGCCATTCCCTGGGCTCCTGTCACTGTCACCACAGAGCAGAGGTCAGTGTGTGCCCCTCCTCTATCCCTTGTGAGGAGGCTGCAGACTGCAGTGAGATCTCCCCTCAGTCTCCTGTTTAGAGCTCCTTGTCTTTTGTCTTGTGGGCATGAATTCTGTACTTAATATATTACTATTTTTATTTTTATTAATTTGGGGGGGAACTGGTTTTTTGTGGTTAATTTACAGCATTGCCAAAAGAAATGGCTCCCTCCCTCTGGAAGTAGCAATGCTGTGTTTGAAATCTTATTTAAAAAGTTAAGGTCAAAGTATTTTAGCAGAATTTTCATTGCAGGAAAGAAGACAGAACTGAGCACTTGGCTAGTTTTGACTGCTCTTCTTTAAGTTTGCATTTGCATGTAATGAGATGCACTCTCTGTATTTCCAGTGGCACCGTTATTCCACTGATGGGTTTTGTTATGTTTAATTGGGAAGACCTTTTCCCCTATTTTTCCAACACGCCACCAAAAAGTTACTTGTGCCATTTATTTTTTGTTTGAAACTGCATTTTGTCTGTCAAAACACTAAAGAATGATGCTCTCTTTTGACTTACAGTTTTTATGTGGCTAGACAAGTCTGCATTTAAGCATCTCAGATCCTCTTTTTTCCCCAAAATAAAAAACACCTCAAAAATAATTTGATGGGAATAAGAAACATTAAAAACCTCCTCAAAATATTTGAGCAGGTCTGAAAATTCTCTTCTTGGTCAGTAATTAAAGTCATAAAAGGCCATGAAGCTCTAATTTTTTAATATTCGTTAGAGCTTTTCCCTTTTTTTGTTAAAGATACTGCCCTTGGTTTTCAATCTATTACAAATTAATTAGACTATAGTATTTAGTGGGGGTTTTTTCCCAAACATTCCCATGGATGTTCTGCCTACAGGCAGGAATTTACACCGGCTGTGTTTGTGTGTATGATCTGCTTTTTATTTCTTTATTTAAGTCAGCTAACAAACATGGTTTATGTTATCAGTGATGAGAAAAGCATTCCAGATGGATTTGTTGTTTTGTTCTCTATTAGCAGAATTAAGGAGCTGGGAGGGTGCAAGTTCCTGGTGACACGTATTTTTATCTAATTAAAGAAGTGCACCAGCAGTTTGTACAAAATAATTTTCTGAGCACACTAATAAATGTGTAGAAGAATTTGAAGATAGATTGGAGGCTTTTTGTCTGGATCCAAGATTACTGAAGTTTTTTTTGTTTCTTTTTAACTGTCTCAATAGTCAGCAAGCATTTACTTGCAATTATTTTTTTCTCCAACTGATGGCATAAATAATTAATATGATAAAAGATTCTTACAAATCAAATCAGTAAACAACCTTCAAGAGGAATTGGTATGCATCCAATCCCCCAGACTCCCAGCAAGAATAACTTATGCCAATTAGACCTGTGAAATGGATTGATATTTTTGGCCTGTGATAGTTAGCCAAGCTCTGGGGGTTCAGTTGCCCCCAAAATGTTCAGGAAGATAACTCAGATATCCTGGGTGTTGGAGATAATTGAACGCAGATCTAGGCATCGTTGGGCTCAGCTTTTTTCTGAAGATCTTAGGGGTGGGGGTGCTCCCCAAGGTGCAGGCAATCCTAATTCTGTCAATTCTTCAAATCTGCCTCTCTTCCCTCCTATGAAATGCCCCCATGGTGAGGTGGTTCTGAGTAGCAGCTCTCAGCTCTTTCTGTCAGTGCTGCCAGACTTTGGTGTCCACTGGAGAATGGCCCAGGTGAGTGTCCCAACCACTGCTCCTCCCCACTGTGGGGGGAAATTTTTATCCAAGTGTTGCTCACTCAGTGTTTACTCCTTGCTCTAATTATTCTCAGATAGCAAAATAGTGTCAGTAGAAGAGGTTCAGAGGTGTCCCTCCAAATACTTGCTTTGCTTCATGGTTAGTATATCCTGTCAGATATTTTACTTTGTGGGTTTTAATTTTTTTTTTTTTTTTTTTTTTTCCCAAATGTTGCTCTATGCAATTTTGGTCAACTTGTTTTCTTTTCTTTTTGATAAAGAAAATATTTATTTTTTAACTGAGGTTAAGGAAGGTTTTCTAAACTTTGCAGTTTAGAAATATTACATAACTTAATATTCATGAGAAAAGCCATTGCAGCTGAAACTTTATGAGGAAGAAATGCACAGTTGTCATTTTAATTTTTATTATACCAAAATTTTTATTTTCACAGTGCTTTCATTTAATACCTGTTAGAGAATGTCTGATTTTTTCTGTGGTTCTTAGCAAAAATTTACACTGGAAGAAAAATCCATGTAAGAAATACATTACAGCAGAAAGCTGAATTGAAAGTGGAAGTGGCAATTCACACACAGCTGATCCTTTGGGAACATCTGAAACAGGACCTTTTGGTATTTCTTTTGGAGGAGGGGACAAATTTTTCCAGTTGACTCCAGCATGAGTAATTTGGGACTTGTTGGATTTGATTGTGAGAAAGGACCAACTCCTTCCAGATCTGTTCTGTTAAAGCACTTTGCTCCAAGAGCACGTGGAGCACATTCACCCTCAAACATAAAGCTGGGTGTTTGAATTGGCAACTGGCAGAACTGGGCAGTGGACTTTGCCACAATGCAGAGCTCTGGGCTGTCAGAGAGTATTCCCTATTTCCCTCTACCTGGGAGATAAATGGGTTTTCCCCACTCTTCATCATGCAGATGATGGCTCCAAGGCAGTGTTATTCACCTTATCAGCTGTTAGTTCAAAGGCTCAGGACTCTGCTCAGTGTTGTGTGTTGCTTCCCACTAGGAAGTTCCCAAAGATGCTGAACTTTACAAGGACTTTTAGTCCCAGCAAGGGACTGCCAGATACTGCTGGGGCTGTTTTTCCTGGGGGTCCAGTCAGGTTCAGGTCAGAAAAACAAAACAAATTAACATGGTCCTTAACCATGTAAGCTTAACACTTGAGTACATTGTTTCTCAAGCTTGGAAGCAAAAAAACCCAAACGTTTTTAGCTTTTTTTTTCCTTTTCTTTTCCAGCCCACTCTCGGTGGCAGCTGACCCAGTGGTGTCCACAGGTGTGTCGTGGAAGGCAGATGAGAAAAACTGATCTGATTCAGTTTGAGAGGCTGATGAGGGGCTCTGGCAGGACAACGGTAAGAGCAGTGTTGTGGGGTGGGCGAGCACTGCCCCACTGCATCCTGCATCCTCTCACCCCATGTCTCTGCCCTGGCAGTGCCACAATGCCACCCTCTTTTAGGGCTGCCTTCCAAACATTTTTACCACACATGAGCATTGAAGCAACAGAGGAGACTGTATTGGAATTAATTTTTCAGCTGGCTTCTTTTTTTTTTTTCTCCTTTTTTGCCTTTTTTTTTTTCCTTGAAATACTTATAGGAAACTGCATTAGAATCCCAAAATACTGGAACATTAAAAAACCATCTGGAGATCTAAACCAACTGTAAAGAGTTAGAGTAGCCCTGATGCATGACCACAAAGACAGATACGATCCATTGTGGGTGGGGCAGACACCTTGCAGTTGTAGTGAGGACCATAAAGTTCTGATATTAAAAAAAATATCTTGGGATAGCTAAGTAATCACAGAATGAAAATGATAGAAATTAATCTTTGGCTACATAAATATAGCAAGACTTTATTTAGCAAATACTTATTCTGGGAGGGTTTTACATACAGAAACACCTAAACTTGTGCTAAAGAGTTGGGATTGGCTTGATGGAAGTGTTGTGTACAAGTATATAAACCAAAAATACATTCTTTGTCACATATATCTATGTCTTTTTCCAAACCATAGGTTGTTCCAAGTTGCTATTTGAATTTTAGCAAGTAGTTTCAGGATTTATTTTTAGGTTTTGGTACCTTAAAAATGCTTTGTAAAGATATACAGTGTGATATGAAGATACAAAACATTACTTCCCATGGAAATGTGCTGGAGTCATAGAGACTTTTTCTTTTCAGTTTCTTCACAGAAGAGCAGCACTCTGTTTAAAGAGAGTTAGGAATCTTCAATCTTTTTCACACTCAATTATTTTCCAGACTATGTGTGTGTGTATATATCTGTGGGGTTTATTTTAGAACAATTTGGTTGCAATGGAAAGGAGGTTTGTAGTCATTTGGGTTATTATATCTAGAAATACAGCAATATAAAAGCATAAAAATAACACTGAAGAAAATGCGTAAGAAAGGGAAAGGAAGGAAAAGAATAGAAGGATATCAGCACCTGGACCCAGGGATAGGCTGTGGTTATTGCAATTTTGATGTCTATTGGTTGATGGTCCCACCTTGATCCATCTGGGGTGGGGGAAGCCCATGTGACACAAAGTTCAATGGGTTAATAAATGCTCAGGTCTATGTGGGAACACCCAGGTACCTCCCCTGGGCAGGGGGAGTTTTACACAGTCTGATGAAACACTGGGGGTCACATGCAGTCCTCTGGTGGAAGGTCTCAGAAATGAATTTGGGGGCACTTTGGGGGGGCTTTGATGGTTTATGATCCCTTCTAAGACACAAGATCTGGCTCCTTGGGCCGGTTAGGCCCCATCAGAAGGGATGAATTCTTTCAGGCCTTCTTGTGAGTGTCCTGGTACCTGCCAAGGGTGGAGCTTTATGCCTGAGCCAGTTGTGAAAGGGAGGGTATTGGCATGATGAAAAGCACTGATGCCTAAAGATTTTTAGCTTTTTATATATTTTTCATATATTTATAACTTTGTAGACTGTTAATACACAGTTATAATTGCTAGTACCTTTCCTGCCCTCTTGCATAGTTTAACAAACCCTTATTAATACATTCTTGAAATTCTGTTTAGTCTTGCCTTTAGTCTGGCAAGGACACTTTATTTTGCACTATACATCATAGATACAATAAAGTGTGAGGATAAATATCAGGAGGAGGGCTCCAATGGGGCAGAACCTGGGGGAAAATCACCTAACCAACTTCTCTTCTAGTTGTACCATATTTGATAGATATACTTATCAACTAACCTTATAGAAATTGTAGGAATAATGTATCGGGTGTGTATATCAGCATTTTGTGTACCTTGAAGGCTTGTAGTTAAAGATTTGATTGTATGTTATCATTTTAACAGTGTTTGGAAAAAGTTTTGTGTTTTATTCCAGGCAACAGCACTATCCCACCTCCTCTGGGTCATTTTCTTATCAGCCCTCTCCCTGATCTGGCTCAAACCCCAGCCTGTGGCCCCTGCTGGTGGGTTCTCTGCAAATCTCAGCAAAGCACTCCCTGCTTTTGAAAAGTGCCAATTGTTTGGGTCATTTACCATAAACATTTCCCACCTGGATTGCACCCAGCTGCTGCAAACAGATGGCACCACAAATCCAACCAGCCCAGGCCATCGTGTCTGCTGTGGTGCTGCTCTGCTGCCTTCATCCTGCAAGATTAATGTGATCCATGTCACAACAGCCAGACTTAAAATCAATAGGAAATAGTCTCCAGTGAAGCTCTTGAGACCCCATCTCCTGGGGTAATAAGGGAGGTCAGCATCCTTCAATATCCAGCTCTGTGTCAGGGAGATTCCTGCCAAAATCAATGTAGCTGAAGCAGGAACTGTTTCGGTAGGGCCGTCCCCACATGACACCCCTCCAACACATCCTTTCACTGCACTGGCAGCAGCTGACAGAACTGCCAGGAGGGAATCCCAGTTTCCCTGACTCACTGCATATGAGCAGCCCTCAGCAACTCCAAAAAAAAGTCTCCTCACGAGTATAGAATTTACTGCAATTTCAAACCCTGCATTTATATTTTCACTTGTATGATTTCACTTTTTATGGAAAAGTCATTTAGGCTGAAGATAAGTCACAAAGCAAACCTAAATTTTTTAGGTTTACAATAAATGCATACATTAATTGAGGTTCAACAGCTTTTTCTTGAGGTGCCATGCTATCAGCATTGTGGCATGGCCCGAATAATTCACCAATAATTCAAAGATGCTTGGAAGTGTCAGAATTTTCTGCACACAAATAGCAGAAGTCTTGTTGGATGAAAAGGAAATGAAGGTAAGGTGGATTTATCCAACTATCTACCACACAGTGAGATAGAAAAGTATTATCATATTCAGTGCTACTTTAATTATTGATGGACAGCTCAAATATCTTTCATCTCTTCTGCAAAGAATATAAATCTATTTTTTCTTGTTCAAACTGATCCAATTTATAAGGTTGGCAATGTTTGCTACTCCACGTTTGTATTTGCTGAAAAGGAACTTAAATTCTCTTAATATTTAATACTATTTAGTATAAAAGGAGGATCTTTTCCAAAAAAAATGACACAACATTGTTGTTCTAAACACTGTTTCACCAATCCTGTATATTTCTTAAATGCATAACCTTTCCAAAATGGAAATTCTCCTCTTAAAAAATATACTACAATTTGCTCCACAAAAAAGTTGTTTGCTTGCTTTATCCCAGGAGGAGCTCAAGTAGTATTTGTGTAGCTTTTCTTCATGTATGTCAAACTTTTTTGCTTCCTTCTCCAACAGGAGAAAAAAAGAGAAACTCAGGATCTCCAGAATCCTTTTGTTTGAAAGGTGTTTGGAAAATGAGAGGGAAAAGTGAAGAAACTTGAGTGTCCTTCAACAGAGACTTGAAAATTCCTGCAAGCTACTATTTCCACTTTGATGTGAGAGTTAAGAATGGACATCTCAGGCTACCTAATGCAATGGGAAGCGAGTAATTCCAAGCATTCCCATGCTATCAGGCGGAGGGAAATTGAGTGCAGTGGTTTTAGAGCAATGTGACTTTGGGGCTGTGGCGTTTTTATGACTGTCAGGAGGTCTCCAGGAACATTGTTTCATGCTTCTTCCTAGGAGAACCTTTGAAAACATAGCATCATAGAATGGTTTGGGTTGGAAGATCATCCAGTTCCAACCTCCCTACCATGGACAGGGCACCTTCCACTAAACCAGGTTTTTCAGGGCCCTGTCCAACCTATCCATACTCAGGCCTTTAACCAAAGAGTGTCATTTGTTGTGTATCGTACTGCTGGCAAACATCCCAGCCTACAAAAAACACTCCTGTGGGAAATCTCTCAATAAAAACTTTCCAGCCCCTTTTGTTTTCAGCAGAAGGAGGAGCAGGAACTCATCAACGTGGAGAGGCAGCAAAGCTGCACCATCACTGCATTCAAGTTGGATTAAGTGCTCTGAATTGAGCTCTGGAGAAAGCAAAGGCAACAAGTCTGGTTCTAAACTCTCATCAAACGGCTCCACAGAGATGGTAAGAACTGCACAATTTGGATGTCTGTGGCTTATTTTTCAGGTTAAAGCACTAAACTATGCAGAAATCAAGGCACAAAACTCGCTTAGGCTGCAGTCCTGTCCTTAGGACACTCTGAATTACTGTGCATGGAGCACAGTTTGTGAAATTCCTTGCTGTTTGGAGACCCTTTAGATCCTCACACTTTACAATGAGCTACAGAATAAATTTTTATCATGGCCTCTGAGTTTTTCATGCTACAGTTGCATAAATTTGCTAACAAAACATAGAGCAATTCCTTTGGTTGTTCCATTTCTTTTCCTAAACAAAAATAAGCGTGTAAAGGGAGGAGAAAAGAAATACAGGAAAGAGTGTAAAACTGTGCGTAGCTTTGGGAATTCTCTCCTAGTAAAGCAGTGTAAATCAGTGAGGTTGAGTAGAGTGACCCCTTTCCGAGGGAGGCAGGCTTGATTTCAGGCTTAGGTGGACGCAGACCAGAAGAAGCCTTGAGATGACCATGAGAAAAGACTTAGTTCTGCCACCAGGGATCACTGCAGAACTGTTGCCAGAGAGGCTAGCTGTGGAAATGTCCTAATTTATCATCTTTGGGTCTGAAGGGAAGGGCAGGCTGCAGAACGCTGCCCAGAGGGGATCTGGCTGGGAAGAAGCTGGGCTAAACCCATGCCCTTAGAAGCTCACAGATCATGGGAGTGTGGGAGAATGATAATAGAGGACATGACTGAGGTTTAAAATGCGTAAAAATTTAAATAAATAAGACCTAGTCCCTGAAGAATGGGCTCTGAACGAGAATGGCTGGGAGGTACTGTTTGATGCCTCAGTTAGCAATTTGGTCTAGAGGCACACAAGGTTTGTCAAACAATTTAAAAAAGTTTTAAACATTTTCAGGTTTCTAGAAAAACAAAAACTCCTAATAAAAATACCCCCGTAACCCAAAATTAAATAACCCGTATGTTGAGAACTGGCAAACCCCAAAGTTTTAAACACTTTGTGCTGTGCAATTTGCCAAAAGATTTTGTAGGCAGTCACTATCACACCAGTGATGTGCCCCTTTAAAGACCTCAGACATTCCAATAGTTTTAATTATGGTGGGGAATGAGATCCTCTGAGAAGAAGGAAAGAGCTGGGGAGAAAAATTTAGCAGGAAAGTATGAGATATCTGCTAAGGTTTCACAGGTGTTTTTTCAAGACAGAAAGAGAAATCTTCAAGGCTAATGCTGAGAAAGAAAGGGTAAAATTAGGGGCAGCAAGATTAAAATATTACTCAAGGTTACTTAAGATTAGCTGTATGATGAATGGTCTACAGAACGCTGCATAAATCAAGATAACTAAGATAAATGGAAGCCTAATTTAAGGAGTGTGCTGTCTCTGGATCAGAACTAGAAGGAACCAGATGCATGACTGCCAATTTAGGAGGTACAGGAGCAATACCAAAATCAGGGCAGATCTGTACAAGAGACTGTTTCCTCATGTCTTCACCAAAGATGGTAGAGAAAAATCATCCAGGAATTGAAGCTGGGCAGTAGCATCAATTTTTAATGTGCTTACCTTCTCACAGGGGGAAATTTTTGGCTTTTTTTAGACTGGAACTCCTCTCCCCTGTGACAATGACTTGACTCTTTGCTACAGCCTTCCTTTCCTGTGCCTAAATGTACATTAGTCATTGCACTTCCTTCTCATTGCACACTCAAACCTCTTTTCATCTTTTATTTCATTCCTTTCCTCATTCTGTTTTTGAGCAGTTAGGAGATATGATCAGAGAGACCAGGACTCCTCTGCCTATGTTATGCAAGAATTGGGGTATTTTTAAAGAAAAAAAACAACAATAAAATTCTCTACACAAATGTAATTTTAAAGATGAGATGTCTTTAACACTTGGATTTATGTCCAAAAATGCCTCTTCCAGAGAATTATTTTCATTATGCATGCAGAAAGCAGCACCCTGAACACCACTGAGAGGGCACAGAGCCTTCTGACACCACAGAGGAGAGAAAAACCTGTTTCTTGCTGGTAGAGTCTCAGTGAAAATATTCATCAAAGGAAATTTATAATGCACTGACATTGAGCAAAAGACCAAAGATGATGCTGGATCTTCTGAAAGAGGTGAATGAAGAGTGGAAGTTCTGACAGCATTTGACGAATGATGGAGGTGAAAGATCTAAAGGCTGGGACCATCAGCTGCACCAGCCTTGAGGAGGCATTTGAGTCGTGGTCCAGGTACAGCAGGGGTAATAAACTCTACACCCCTTGGGAAGGATAATTTGGAGATGCCTAAAATCTGAGGTTCCTGAGTGTGGGCTGCAAATTGTGATTAGGTGACAGCTGCTAGAAGAAGGAGATGCCAAATGCCAAATGGATGAAGGCTGATTTGGGATCACAGCCAAGGTACTCTGGCACAGGGAAAGAAAGTTCCCATTCCTAAGAGCCTTAAGGAACAGCCACTTCCCAAAGAGCTATTCCGGCCCCACCTGTCTCTTCCAAGACGCTTTCCCTTTCTCTCCCCCACTTCATACACAGTAATGTGTTTCTTTAACTGATGTTAATTAAAATCACCCTGACATCATCAGAACCAGATGAATAATTTAGTTTGATGAAAATTTTAATGAGAAATTAAGATTGTTTGTAGGGGTTTTCAGTGTTTCTTCAGCTTAATAACTACCTTCTCTTTGTGTTCCTTCCACTTACTGTTCCCCCCTCCTACACTTTCTTCCAGCCAGCCACTCCTGTTCTTTTTCCCATCCATGGGCTTGAGGGATTTCAGGGTGAGTCAAACTGCAGAAATGATTGTGATTAAAAAAAGAAAAATAGGAAAAAAAGTAAAAAAGAAAAAAAAGGTTGAACAGCAGTTTTAAATTTTTACTTTTAACTGGATTCTTGCAGGGGCCCAGTTTGCAGAGTACAACATCCCAGGATACTTCCAGGGTATATTAATCTGTCTGGAAACCACTGAGGAACAGATTCAATAATAATAATAATAATAATAAAACTATGTAAAGTGGTATCATATTAGTGGTAGTCTTCTCACAATTATTTTCTTCATTTTATTTATCCTCCTTAAAGAAACTAGGGATAGACACAAATCCAAGGGTGAACAGTGAGAATTATCACTGGCACAGAGGGACTTCTGCTCTTTATTTAGGGGAGTTATTTCTGACTAAAATTCTGCTCTTTCCCAATTCTCAGCATTATGTAACAGGACAATTTGTTCTTTATGAGAGTTAATACCTGTCTCCCAGCATCTGCACCCACCTACACACATTAAATAAGTAATTTAATTCTCTGACTCGGTGCAGCAATTGCTGTAGGCCTGCATGCCAGTAATTTAGGGGCTGGTTTGTATTTTTAGCTTGAAAAAGAGGAGACAAGGGGGTGTATCTACAATCTAATACACATATATGTACCTGCTTCTCCGCCTGGTAGATTATTCAGGGGTTAATGCATTATAATGGAACTGTTTATATTTGTTAGTCATAGATTACTGCACGTTGCGTGAAGGAAATCTGTCACCGTTCATAAATCCTACTTTTATTCTGTGTTCTGCTTAGCCAAAAATATGCACATATGTACAGACACATTTTATTACACAGAGGCACTGCTGAATATAAATAGAGTATTTGTCAAACTTCAGATTAACATAAAAATAACATTGTGCAAATACCTGGTTCTGCCAACCCACTGGCACATCCTCCACATTTTTAAGTGTTCTGCCTAAAGCAGCATAGCTAAAAGATTGCATTAGTGGAAAGAAATAGGTGAAAATTCACCACAAATTACACAAATACAAGTAAGAGAGACAGCAGATGTCACTAATATGAGAAAACATTGCTGACACGCCAGGGGACCTTCCACTTAAATGATATCAGGGAATTAATGATGAAGGAATGACAAGCTGAGGGTAGAATCGAGACAATGTCTCACATACATCATGATGTCTGCTAGAATCAAGAAAATGACAACTTCCCTGTGTGAATTCACAGTTTAAAGTAGAGGATTAAGCAAAAATCACACAGAGTGTTTTAAAATTTACCTCTCTGTTTGATGTATTTTGTATAAGCAATCAATATCAGTTGCCTACACGTGGAAGCAATGATCTAAATGCTTCCAAAATCCTCTGCAATCTGTGTCAACCTAAAGACAGAGAGGCTGTGGGTTATGCAAGAGATAAGGTGCCACCAGGTGCTCTTACCTGAGCATTCACAAAGGTCTGAATTCCACTGGCTACATAAATTTTTTGTAAAAAGTATGGTTTTAACCACAGGCTAACAACACCTGCACCTCGACACTAAGCCCTTCTTGGGAAAAGACTTAGGTGACACTTAAGTGACATTTTTAATGGAGACTATGAGTTCTGTCAAAGGGCACACATCTTCCCTATGGTGCTGCAGCAGAGCTTGATAGAAATAGAAGATAACCCTTTTTTCACACTTTTTCAAACAATACTGAAGGTTTTAATTCATAAGGCAGGCACTTAATGCAGAGGGGATATTTAGCTTTCCTCTGCTCCTTTCTCTATATTCTACTCCCATCATCTGCACTTGTGAAGGGTGAAGGAGAAGCAAGAGAAAAGAGTCAATTATGTGGATTCTAGATGGTTATGTTTTTAGGCATGATTCTAGAAAATAATGCTTGTAGGGGATGAAGTGGGGTGGGACAGTGAAAGCTCCACGGGCCAAAAATAGTTAATTTGACTGAGATTTATGTGCTAAAATGTTGTTAATTATCGCCCAAAACACTGTTGCACTCCAGGGCTTTTTGCCAGGTTCCATCAGATCCAGACCACTTGAAAGAGATTTCACACTATCGTGTCAGTAAGTATCTAAGGGAAAAAATGTGTAAAATTATATCTATTAAAGAGAACATTTAGTGTAGATAAGGGCAAAGTAAAAGTTATAAAATCCTACTTACTGTAGTAAAAATGTCAAATTTCCAGTTTCATTGTTTTATACATTGCTTGGCATCTGCACAGGAATCTCTGTGAATGAAAGGGAACAGATTTTGCCACCTTTCTCTGAGTTGTGTGGGCCCCCACCATGACTGCTTTGCTTTATAGGTCCTGGTGTAGTAAGACCACATCTCAGTCCATGAAACACAGTCCTGTCAAAGCTGAGTAAGGAACTGGGAGTATTTCACACACATTGCAGCTGGAGTCAATTCTTCGTTAGAACACAGCTCATAATTTCAGCAAGTGCACCTACTGTCAGAAATCAGCCTGAAAATATAATGAAGATGTCAATGCTAATCAGAAAAATAAATCTAAAAGGAAAATCCTCTCTTGAGCCTGAGCCCATGATGATTTGAAAGGGAGTAGCAGGTGATAGAAATGGAAACTGTTATACTAACAGGGGTTTGCTCTGTTTTCTTTGAGGTCTGAAAGCATTTATGAAAAGCAAACTCCACAAGTTTTAGCCTGATCTCTCAGCTAAGAAAGTTCTTAGTAGCTGACAGTGAAAACAATTCAGTCTTTATCACCATCCCATGAAATAGATAGGTTTATGTATTATACAGAGGAATTCCAAATCAAAGCTGGGAGTTTTAAATTGCTTTACAATGTTAGATAAAGGGAGTCTGGAGCAGAATTTACAAATGCAGAAGCCAGTGGCCTTGACAGCAGTTTATTTATATTCTGGCTTCTGTAGGTTTTGTGCTCTTTTTCAATAAAGAGCAACCAAGACATTTAACTTTGGTTTGCTGTGGCTGTGAGAGCTCAGCAGTTGTTAGAGCAGGAACTCAGAAAGCCTGGGTTCAGCTTCCCACTTGGGAAGCAGTTTGGTGTGTGGCCTTGGAAGAGATACTCTAATTACTGGTGGCAATCTGGAGGTAGAATTTTATTTCCTGTCTTGCCAAAATAATGCAAGAATTAATTAAAGTTTCCAAAACACTATGAGATCCTGAGGCTAAATATTCTCTAAAAGCACTAATGATCTATCTTGTCTGATTTCGACCATATGCACACAGTCAGTTTGATGTTTTTGCAGAAAAATCTCCTCTTGCCAGAATAACAAACTTGAGCTCTTCCTTATTGCTCCATGCCATGATGTTTAATATAGAACAAAACAAGATGTAAGTGATGGAGATTTTTCTGCAAATATTTTCTTGATATTTCTTCATGATTTAAATAATGGATATAAATTTATCCCTACATTTATGAAAAACTATTTGCTCAGTACTCAGTGTCTTCTAGTCTTCCAAAGAGTGTCTTCTAAAAAAATTGTAAACCAAATCAATTGTAAACCAAATCACCTTATTTTCAGTAACACTACCGCTCCCTCCTTCAAAATATAAAATTATCATTTGAGAAAACTCACATCTAAACACGCATCCCTGTGGATGGCCAATGTCTTTCTCTACATGGCCTACTGTGGGCACAGGAAAGAAGGTATCTCAGAATGTTGTCTGGAAAACTGGATCACAGCCCTTCCACAGAGCACTGATGCAGAGCAAGAACTCTTTCAAGGTAAAGGCTATTTTGTGTGCTACTCCAGCTCCTGGAAGACAATAAGGCTTTTAGTTATTTGTGACTTTCATTCAATAGTTTCACTGCAACTTGAGAATTTCAGCTAAATCTTAAAAAACTAAGGGGGGGAAAAAGGGACACAACAGTTTCATTTATCAAAACTGGGACTTATGGCTAAAAAGTATGTTATTTTGGCAGTGACCTGTGTGAATAGTGAAGTCTGAAGAGCACGGGTCCCTGATTGTTGGATAAAAAATTCAAAACTTGGTCCAAAAGAGCATAGATGGATCAATTCCTATGCTGAAGGCAAGTCACAAGTGGCCAGGTCCTTTCTAGATGTAATTCTGAGTAAGCAGAAACCACTCACAAGCTCATGCACAACTTCTGTTCTCCAGCTGTCTGCTAAAGTGTTGTCCTCCTCAGCTTTCGGGTGTATTATACACTTACAATGTCTTTATATTTAACTGGAAAGATCAATTATCTTACTTTCCTTCATTATTCCAGTGTAGCAATGAAAATTTTGGAGAAAGTCTCACTCACAGCAGCAAGAAGTTAATTGTGCATGTGATAACAGGACTTGGTCTTGACCGAAGGACGGAAAATCATGCTGCACTCCAGATGAGTAATTTTTGTGCTGAATAGTTATTAGTCAGATTTTGTTTTGGTCTCAGGAGCCAAAGCTTCTGCTTTTGTATCTTAGTGAGAGGCTTTGGCCAGTCTTTCCACTTTATCTTTAAGAAGATAACAGATTTTTATGGTCTTCTCCTCTATACGAAAATAATAACTTGAGACATGTGGATGAAGGTATATTGGAGTAGAGCTGACTGAATTGCTTTGATTGAAAACTTCTCAATTCTTCTTGACAAACAGTTTTTCTCCAAATGTGCTTCTATTGCCTGTTTCTTTATGGGTGAGAAAAAAACACCTTGTTCCCTTAAAATTTGTTATATAAGAGCAATTTAACAGTTTTTATTTCATGGATTCTTTATGGTTTATTTTTAGAAATAAGAAGGTAAAAAAGAACAAGCTTGGTGGTGTTTTTGGTGAATTTTGGACTTGCTGCAATAATTTACAGTCTAAAGCGATACAGCCTTTTTTTGTTTAATATTTTTTTACCTCCCCATATCTCCAAATAATGTCAACACATTGAAAAGCTGGATGCCATTAAGTACTTGAGGTGGCTCTGTTTAGTGAGTCAGTACTTACTGTAAAAGACAACACAAGTGTCAGAAAATACAGAGATCTGTACCAGCCCTGAAAGTCTTTCCTGAGTTCTGGGCATAATAACAGATTTTTTTTTTTTTTTAATCTGCTTGCTGTAGCTGTTAAATATAAAATTAGGTAACATTATCCAGCCTGCTTAGCAACTTCAGGATGAAAAAGGTGATGTTTGCGCAGCCATGTGGGAACTGCAAGGCTCAGTGCCTATCTGTTAACATCCTCCCAAGGAAGGAGTTCAGGCTTATATGCAATCAGTAGGCTACGATCAGACTTATTATTACACACAAGAAATTTGGTTGGGAATTATATCTTAGTGAACCATTGTCAGTGGCTGGGGTTATGGCTACAACTGTTTTATCATTATCCCCGCTGGGATTTCACTAGCAGCAGCACACATCAGTCTGTGGATGGCTGTGCTGTATTACTGCTATGCCAGCTTGTTTCCTTGGATCCAGATCCAAACCCATTAAAATATTACAGCAAGGCACACTGGATTTCCCTGGCTCAAGGTTGTAGCATGCATGTTAATCATGCAAGAGGTGATTTTTTCACAACGGGGACAAGCCAAAAAATCGAGCCCAGCATCCAGCTCAATTTTCCCAGCATAAGTGACTCATTTTTTCGATGCCCAGCACCACCGTGGGCACCCCAGACTTGGTGCTGAGCTCCCCCTGCTCCCCTGCCATGCTCCGATGTGGGCACAGGCACCCTGGTCGGGTTCGGGTTGGACATCAGGAGGAATTTCCTCCCAGAAAGGGTTATCAGACATTGGAATGGGCTGCTCAGGGAGGTGTTGGAGTCACTGTCCCTGGAGGTGTTTGAGGTGGCACTCAGTGCCATGGTGGTGTTCGGTCACAGGTGGGACTCGATGCTGCCCTCAGAGGTCTTTTCTGACCTGATTGATTCTGCGGTTCCGTGAGGTGAGGTGCCCCCATGAAGACTCAGAACCCCCCCCGTGGCCGGGCTGTCCCTGCGGTCCCTCACAGCCCTGCGGGGCACACCAGCGTCACCAAAACTGCGGGGAAAACAAAAACCCTCCAACAACATTTTTAGTGTTAGAGAATCAAGGCATTACTTTACTCTGGCCAGGATGTGCAACAGAAATAATTTCATCCACACATAGCCCGGGTTGTGCAGAGAAAATCATTCCACACCACATGAATTTTATTAGATTTTTCGCAAACTTTATACAGTCAAAACCTATAGAAATTCATTGGTTCAATGTACATTGGTCCCAAATTATGCAGTTCGTAGTATTTGGTTTCCTGGATACAGATTTCTTAGCCTATGATGCTAATTAGGTCCTCATTCCTTGGTTCTCTTCTCTCTCTTTTCCCAAACCAGGGGTCTCTGACCATGCCAGGAGTGATGTTTGGAGTTGATGGCGTTATCTTTTGTGTATGTTCTGTGCTGCTCCCAGTCTGTTGAGATGTTAAGGTCGTCATGCCTCACCTGGTGAAACAGTGCCCAGGAAAGCAACTTCATTTCCCTTCCCCCAGGGCAAAGGTGAACATGGGTTGGATTTGATGATCTCGAAGGTCTTTTCCAACCTACTGCATTCAGCGATTCTGTGAAAACTGACTAAAGTTACATTAAAAAAAATTTAAATTTCGTATAATCTCCAACACCTGGGGCAGCGCCGCTCCCTCCGCCCCGGGGCTGGGCGGGCCCGGCGGCCACAGGTGCGGCTCTTTGGTGGTGCCGCGGGTGTCCATCCCGCCCGTTCCCGGCTGTCCCTCCAGGTTTTCCCTCCAGGCTTTGCCAGGCGGAATTTCGGTGTCTGAGCATTCCCCTCGGATGACCGTGTGGAGGTGGGTGCAACGTCACCGGGTGCTGGGGGATGGCTGTGTCTTTTGAGCATCCCTTGATGCTTTAGGATGTGCAGCAGTGATGTGGTTGGTGTTGTGCTGGTGCTTGTAATGCATTGGGGTGAATTTTTAGGAACTGAGCTCATGTCTCAGGAACTTATCCTGTATTCAGCACTAATGAGGGGCACCTCAGGTGCTGTGTCTAGTTCTGAGTCCCTCAGTTCAGGAAGGACAATGAGGGGCTGAAGTGTGACCAGACAAAGGCAACAAAGCTGGGGAAAGGTCAGGAGCACAAGTCCCGTGAGGGAGCTGGGGGTGTTCAGCCTGGAGAAGAGGAGGCTCAGAGGGGACCTTTTCATTCTCTACAACTCCCTGAAAGGAGCCAGGTGGGGTTCAGCCTCTTTTCCTACGGAACCACTGACAGGATACGAGGACTCAAGCTACACCAGGAGAGCTTCAGGTTAGATATTTGGAGGAATTTTTTCACAGAAAGAGTGATGAGATATTGGGATGGGCTACCCAGGCTGGTGGTGGAATCCCCATCCCTGCAGGTTTTTAAGGAAAGACTGGACATGGCAGTCAGGTCCATGGTCTAGTAGACATGATGGTGTTCAGTCACAGCTTGGTCTCAATGACCTCTTAGGCTTTTCCCAGTCTCATTGATTCCATGGCTCTAAGAATGAGCAGGGAGAGGAGGTGAGCTTTGCTGAGGGGCTGTGCCAGGTGACCCAGCCTCTGAAGTGAAACTGAGGAATGGTTTCTGAGGTTTCACCCCAGTGCTTGGTCTGGTCTTTTTCCACTTTCCTTGTCAACACTGGAATGCCAATGAAAAGTGTAACAGGTGCTACCAGAAAAAAAAAAAAAAAAAGAGAAAAATAGATTTGAGTCTGGAGCTGATCAAGTACTGTGATTTACAAAACATGTCCCTCCAGCATTCCTGGAATTTGTACTTAACTCTCTTTAATGTGAGGTTCATGGCCATAGCATAAACTCACTTATATTTCACTTCTGTACAATATAGTTATTGAACAGACACTGGAGTAAATATTTGTAGAAATTCTGGAGGACAAGGAGTTACCACAACAGAAAGGCACTTTACTGCTAGTTTATTTAAGAGTATTTATCTAGTGCCAGTTTGGTTTTTCTTAGATGTTGTACTATTAAAAACTATTTTCCTTAACGTTTGTGATGATTTGAATGTTACTGTGTAATCTGAAAAGTTAAGGAATTATCTGTGTTTATGCATACCTGGAATTGAAAAGTAATGTGGGATAAGAGGGAGGATCTGGTGCCTCCAAAGACACCAAACATCAATAGTGTGGTCACTTTCTCGCTGTATTCCATACACAGTCAAGGGAAAGGAGCAAATAATATTTTTAACTATATTTCCCATTGTTACAAAATGACAGCTTTTTAAAGAGACAATTTCTGGATATAAAGCAGTATACAGATGAGCAGAAAATTATTATTACTGGGAGTGCAGAGATGTTACTGCAACCTCCAGAGCTGCAGTATTACCAGCCTTGTGGACTCAGGAGTTCAATAAACCAGAGAAGTGGTCTCAGTGATGAAACTGTGGATGCAGAAAAGCCTGTTCCTCATATGACCCTTTTTTCCCCAGGCTTGATATTTCAAGTAACAGATTATCTTGGTGCCCTAGGAAAGAGGACATTCAACACTAAAAATGGCCTGGTTTTGCCAGCACAGTTTTTTTTTCTGTATCACAAAAAAATTTTCTTGCTTGTACCAGCTAGTGTTATTCCAAAATACCTTTGAAGTTCACAATGGTTAAGGCAAGTCGCCAAGCATGTTCTTACAGAAGAGAGGCTACAAAGAGATGGAAGTGTTTCTGCTAAGGGTGACCCAGTGTTCAGGAACTGAACAGGAGATGTAACCAGGCATCTAAAATGAAGCCCAGCATGCTTATTCCATTTGCCTTCCTCTTATTGATTTGCCTTTGGCTGATGCCTGTCAGCTTCTCCAAAACCCCTCTGCATTTTGCCTTACTGTTCTGGGCTTGGGGAGTGCAAAACTGATATCTGCAGTCAAATCATCATCCAATGTGATAGTATTCCAATGCCTAGAATTTTTGTTTTTGGTTTTTTTTTTATTATTGCTCAGATTTGGCTTTGAAAGGCTGCACATCACCCACAGGTCAAGAAATGCCAAAGATTGGGTCTTGGGCCATGTTTGCACTCAGCTAAATTCCAGGTGGCAGTGATTCTAGGTGCTCCTTTGCTGTGTTTTAGGCTCTTGGAGTAGGGCAACCATCTCAAAGGTCCACATTAGAGAGTAGGAAAAATAAATACCAACAAGGAACTAAAAAATAAATAATGCTCCTGCTAAGCTAATATGACAGGGTTTTACAAAAGAATCGGACATCAAAAGGAGGGAACAAGCACTGCTGGGAATTTTCTGTTTTTAGAACTGGCAGATTACAGCCCAGAACAGCGCACAAGGAACTGGTGAGTAATACCCGTTGTATTCTTACTGGCACCTGGATGGCTGCCAACATCTTCATTTCAGTAATTGTGCTCTCATTGCTGTGCTGTGTGAGAAGCAGATCCTGGGGACAATGAGATAGAAGTTGGTTTTGGTTTTTTTTTTAGGTATTTATAAACGACTGAGTGTTTTATCAAGAAAGATAACACAATTTAATAAGGCTAGTGGGATCTGGATTAATATTGTACAATGAAATGAATGTAAGCAGCCTTAACTCTTAACTTGAACATTTCAACTTAATCGCTTAAAGTTTTATTAATTTTTGGATTTCATGCACAGCCAGAAAATGGGAACTTTGCTAGAAAAGCCTTTCTTCAGCGTATGGTAATGTGTGTTGGTTCTGGTGTAAATTCGTAGAGTAAACTTAACTATTGGTGTGCAAGGGAGTCCTACTCATATTTACTAAATCCCCTTTTTTTTCCTCACTGAATGTGTCACATAGCCAGTTACTCATGGAGATCAATTTTTAAATACTTGTGCATGTCTGTTTTCAGAAGTAGGTTACATTTGTTCATCCAGTCAGGAAAGGGAAAAATACCAGATTATCTTTTTTTGAACACAGCTCAGCAACCCTCTGAGTACTGGCAGCTGAGCTCTACATGGGGAAACGCTGCAGAGAAATTTGGCTACATCTGAATAATGCAATTCCATTCACAGTGTTCTAGGAACACGATGAAAAGAGAGAGGCTAAGTTTGTCAAACGTATTGTTTGTGGCAAATTATTCATTCGGCTTTAACAAGCACTCAGCAGCTGCTGTGCTTTGGGCCTGCTAAAGCTGTCCTCGAGAAGTGACAGGTATTGGGGAGTCTCCTCCCTGGCTTGGCGTGTGCGCTGCACCATCAGGAGTGTTTTCCCATAGCTCCAGGCCGTATCAGCTGTCCCTATCTCATCCTCAGTTCAATTAAGACATGATGTGCTTTTCTTCCTCGCTGCTTTCCTTTTATCTCCTCTCCTTCTATTTCTGTGACATTTTTCTTCTCCCCATTAGAGTTGCTCCTGAATACTGATAAGGTTGAATTTGCTGTAAATTACTGGAGAAATAGGCCAGCCCCGTGGTGCCTGGTATCTTGCAAACATCAAATCTTTCTTGTTCAGAGGGCTCCAAGAATTATCTGAGTTTTCAGCCTTTATTTTTCATAAGGTTTAAACCCAAATGCTTTCTTTTTTTTTTTTTTAAACTGCTTTCTTACTTGTTCTTGCGAGGCTTCCCTGTGAAGGCTCAATGCAAAATAAAGTAAAATTCTCTCTCAGGCCTGTTTTAATGATGAAGATTTAGAAAGTCTCAGAAGTTGGGCTGGCCCAACAGAGAGGTCCCTGCTATATAGTACTAGTAGAGCTTGAGTTGGTACTTTGCGGGGGTTTTTTTTGGATGTTTTATTTTGTTTCTCTTAATTTTTAATCCTATTTTTTACTTTCAATTCTTTCATCCCCCAAGCTGGCACTTCACTCCACTTCTTAACTTTATGCCAGTGGAAATACTTTTTTATGTATATGTATTATAGTGCTAGTGATGCTGTTTATAAAGAGTTAATTTGAGATATTTCAAACGATTTTTTAAGATTAGTTTTGAATCTGTTCATTACATTTTCATAGCATACCAACATAATTAATTTTTAATATTTACATTAGAAATTTCACAAAAAAACCAGAAGAGATTGTCAGATTTTTAAACTTGGCAGAGAGACTGAGAGTAGAGATGAGCTTGTTTGTCTTTGCCATTTGATACCCCAAGTCCCAAAATCAAATTGTATCAGGGCATTAAGATTGTTTACATTGGGTTTTTCTTGTGTGTGTGGTTTGGTGGTTTTTTTTCTTTTTTTTAAATTCAAGAGCACGTTATGGCTGGGGAGGGTTATAGGATGATTGCCTTGTCCTTTGAGGACAAGTGATGTATTCAGTGCGCCTGTTAATTTAATTATAATTTAATTATTATTGTTTAGTTTGGATTTTTGACTTGACATAAAATAGCAGCAACAAAAGCAAATTGCTCGAAATCAGGATGGCATTCAGTCTTTTCCATCTGTAGTTAATTTTGGTGCTGTATTTTGTTTCTTCAGCATCTGGATATTGCTTTCCAGGAAATGCACTTTTATCTGTTGTGGCTTTTATTGTTGTTGAGCTCATGTGTACCCCTGCATACGTGAAGAAGTAACTTGCTGGTTTTTTGAGTCTTAGATGTCTGTAATCTATAGGCTCACCCTCTTCGGTGTGTATAAAATATAACCCTGTGTTGAAGCTTGCATAATGTTGGAATGAAAATATTTAGTAGCATTTTATCATTGGAGTGTTGCATTTTTATCAAACAGCCCTTCAAGGTAAGGTTTGGGCCTCAACAGAAAGTGAAAATTCAGCCTATCAGTTATAAATGAATTTTCAAAGCACCATAAGAAATAAGAGGGATATGAGAAGTTTTGGCAGGTACTCCATTCTTTCTAACCAAGCTAAAAAAACGTACAAGTTTGGTAGAAATTGTTGACAAAATCTTATAAATATTGGTGCAGTTTCTATCACAAAGTCAATAATAGTCACACAATCTGTTAGAGTGATTGGAGTGTTTCAGTGAAATCTTTGGGAAGTTTTTCCTAAGTGATTCACTCAGTTTATTTGCATTTTCTGATTCATTCTGCCAAACAGCATTTTAGTGTTTCTACTCCAGTGGCCCAAGCTACTCCTAAGTGCTCTGCTTCATACTGCAGCAATTTTAAGTACTTTCTTTGCCTGTTGCTTTTTGGAGACAGTGCAAGGGGCCATACTTACCAGAAAGCAGAGATTCAGCAGTTTATGAAAAACTGGCATCTTGTAGAATTTCTAGTCCTGCCATTTGTCATCATTAGTGACTATTCCTGAAGCCTCTGGCATTTCTGTAGCTATTTCTACAGAGCAGACCGAGTGCTGTTTTGTGATTTGGGAAGCTGCTGGCGTGAATGATGCTATATCTAAGTGTTGGTTTGTATGGAGTAGCTGTGGATTTTATCTGTTCCAAGGTAAGCTACTGTCCCTGAGAATGGCTTAACCAATTGCTCTGCAAATACCACAGATTGCAGGTGCCAGTTTAGAGAATAGTGGGGTCTATAAATAGGGGTTTCATCTTGGCAGAAACATTTGATTCACAGTTTTAATTTTGACTCTTCTCACCTGAATGTGTAAAAGAGAAAATTTGCTATAATAGACCTTCAAATAATGTCTCAGGTAATTAAGGGTCAAGATCCTGTTCTGGCACAGAAGGTTTCATATTTCCATGAACTCTGCCACTGTGGCAAGCAAACCTCACCCGGTGTGCTCAGAAAAAAGTACGCTTATCCCAATTTCCACTGTTCTGAAGATTGAGGAAAGGGTGAACAGTGGCTCCTAGTGCTTTATCTAACCTGAAAGAATTGGCTGGAAATACAGAGAGAACTAAATTACACTTTATATACTGAGTGTAGTGAAATCTGCATGTGACTGAGGGCGAGTGCATGTAGCTTTAATCTTTCTTTTGGGGGCATAACAGGATTCCCATCAGTTTTCTGTATGTAGGCAACTATAATCCATATACTAGAACTATAATGCATAATACTGGAAGTTAGGAAAGTACAAGGGATACTATGGTTTCTTCATCTTGGAGCTTCCTGTGCACCAGTTGACAGTGTTTTAAAATGCTTTTAAGCAAAGCACTGGGTGTCTGCTGTCGTTTTCTTAATTTAGCCCTGTGTAGTTCAATTTTCCCCATCGTCCTTGCTGGTCTAATTAGGAAAATAAAATTGCAAGCTGGACTCCTAGGAAGCTACAGTATCTCTTGTGTGTGACTTGCAGCATCCTGTCACCTCAGTTTAAATGGGAGCTAAATGGAAAGCTGGAATTGTGTCTGGGGCCTGTGGCGCAGTGAAAAGAAGTTCCATGAGTGGCTCCCCTCTGCCCTACCCCTTTGCTGTCCTTTTTTAGAACCATGCTGATGAACTTGCTCATGGGGATTGAAGCCTTCCAAACCCAACACCAGCCTTTGACTGTTTTAAAACTTTTCTAATGGTTTGAAGCAGATTGTGAGACATCCTGTTTCTAAACCTGTTCTATGTGGATCTTTGGAAACCGATATGCTTCTCTGTTTGCTTTTTTAACACAAGCCCACACAGAGAACAGAAGCTTAATGGCTACTCTGAGTTATTCAGTGACAGTTACAGAATCCTCTTGTGCTAAATAGCTGCTGCTGAGGTACTGTGAAAATTGTCTGATAGACCTTGGAACTTCTCTTTGTTGTGCCTGTGAATTTGCGTAGAGACTTTTCATTTGTCCCCAGTGCAGCCAGTACTGACATACATACCAAGATTTAACTAGGGAGGTTGGTACTCTGCTTTTTAAGTGGGTGCATAGTCAGCCTTTCATATTAAGGCAGAATGCTTGCTGCAGATTTTGAAATATTTTCAAAATCCAATTTGTCTGAGTCAGAGCTGTGTCCAAACTGCAGTTGGTAAAGGCAGCTGATCAGATTGGCAAACAAAAGTAGCTTTTGTGAGTACCAGCCCTTTTTTGTCTCTGTTCCAGCTGCATTACTCAGTCCAATAAACTGCTTTTTCCTGCAGAATTTGCTTGCTTCCATTAGATTCACTTCACTGCTGCGGTATAGAAATAAATGGGACTGTTACCTTAAGGGAATAGTTTAAAATAGATAGATATTAAAAGTGTGCAACCATCATCATTATTGAAAATTGCCGATTGCTTGGGTAGTGAGGAGATGTATTTAGGTGAAAAATTTTTAGGAGTGATGCAACTGCATTTTAAATTAGTATAAATAATAAGTTCTACAGTGTTCATTAGGAGATGATCAATATGCTTAATATGGAAGCATGTCTTCCAGTGAATTGCTTCCAGCTTGTCATGGCTAAAGAGTTGGTGTCTTATTTGTTAAGACATTCCTTCAGTTAAACCTTTGTTGTTTTTGGTAATTTCCTAGTAAAATCCTACTAATTTTGACACTTGAGTTTCGCATTTGTGTTTAGAGTTCTACTTAGCAATGTTTTTTATGAAATTAGGATTTAGGCTCCAGCATTTTCTTTTAAACAAGGAATCTCAGAACCGATAGAGACTCTGCACAGTAACCCTTGTAATGTGTCAGACTCCTCTTTTTCCATCTCCTTTTTTCCGTGACTGCTGCTTGGAATCTGGGCTGATACTAATCTAGAAGGACAGTCACACCTCATGGAAGAACCATCACTGCTAATCAAATCAGAGTGAAAACCCACCACTCTGCATCAGTGGAGACATTTAATGTGCTGAATATTTCATGCACTGGGGGCTGTGGCTGTAGACAAAACCCTCTCAACAGCTCCTCGTTGCGTGCAAATATTTACTCAGACGCTCTGGAGTGGTTGAACTGGTGTGCAGCAACACCGGGAAGCCTTGAGTGATCCTTCTAAGTAATGGTAATTACAAGTGACTCCACACATGCTGGGTCATGGTGGCTTGCAGACAGCCCCTTGCTTTGTCAAAGCTCCCCTTGCCTGCATGATTAAGTGGGCAGAGTGCCACAGGAAATTTGATGCATACAGGATGACAAATGTCTGTTTTGGCTGCTGAGAATTGAACTCAATCGTAGATCTGCAGAAACATCAAAACACAATCAAGGGCTGACATCAAACCTGCGAGCCAAGAGAATTCCTCAGGCAAAAAGGGCTGAACTTGAAAGTGTGTGTGGCGGTACAGCAGTTTGTTTTGCTGATTCCTTGCAAGGAGGGGTAGAGGAAGTAACAACCCAGAAAAGTGTCTCTCTGCCTTTCCAGCTATTCTTTATGTTTAAATTGTAGAGATGGAGGGGCAAAAGAACAGAGCAATGAAACCCAGTAAGTTTCCTTTCAGTTTTTATATTTTTTCTCTACAGTATAAAATAGTTGCTCTTGGCTGTCCATAGTGGAAACCTTCCATCTTCTCCTTGTGACACCAGGAAAAGTTCACTATTTAAAATACTGGTGCAAATGCTTCATTCACCTGCTGCTTTTGCAATTGCTTGGTCTTTTAAGACTGTTTTAAAGACTGTTTTAAAAGCTGTCCTGTCTTGTTGCCTGCATGTTACTCACACTGTGATAAGTGATGACACAAAGGGTCAAGCTGTAGAATTAGATTCATCTTGTACCTCCCACCAGAGGTAAGGATTGACTGAATGCTATTTTCAGGCCCTAGGTCTGTATAATCTGAGTAGTCCTGTAGGTTGATGTGTGTGGTGAAATCCACTTCCAGGTTGGGAGAAAGCTGTAAGTTTGCAACACAAGCACATAATCTTTGAGTGCAGAATTAGTGACTGTGCTCTTTTGCTCTGTGTGAGTGATGGCAGAGGGTTAGTGGATGCTACATCAATCTTCATTTTAACTAGAAGTCTTCTGCATCAGGAGTGCTGGTGTTTGCCTTACAAGGTTTATAACCCTTCCTGAATCTCCTCTAGAGATGCCACCACGTGTCCTCTTTCCTCTGCTTTTGTAGTGCCACTACATGGAAGGTGGAGACAAAATATACCTTGACAGGTGTGCTTGTCAAATAATAAAAATAATTATTCCTAAGCAGGTGTTCAGGAGCTGTGACAAAACTGTTGAAAGAGTTATTTGCTGGATTGGGACAGTCTGTGGAGCTTGACAAATAATGAACTGCTGAAAGGAATTTTGAGCAAATGTCAATATTTGTCCAATAAGTTGCTTTCAAGAAATAATTTTTTTCTAGGCTTTATTCATCTGTCAGGAGACTTGGTGGTGATGGCTCTAAAGCAAAGACCTTCACAAGGAGTATGGAAGCACTTTGTGTTGGGATGCTTCTGGAGGCAGTCTCTGTAGAGGGGCAGAATTCCTCACCAGGGTAAAAGAGTGCAGCTTCTGCCCTGTCCCACTTGAACATTCTGCTGTGCAGCTCTGTTCTAAGGAAGGAGGGAAAAGTAGTTACTTCTATCCCAGTCCATTTGATTATTGACAGACTTCTCTGTGTGTTGAGGCTGTTAAATACAGAGGAGTAAAACCAAACCAATTTTATACTTGGTGTGCCCTGTTTCACCAGCTGTGGCCAGATAAAACCCACAAAACCCAAGGAATATCCCCACAAATGTACAAAGCAAACTATGAAAGCAACTTAGCTTTCTTCCAAGAGCAGCAGTTTTAATTTCTGAATGTACCTGGTTAAACTTGTCACACTCCTACATGCTGCCTGCTTCCAGTGTACCAGCTGCTTGGGCAGGTAGCACCACAAATGCTACTTGCCCCAGGCTTATGTTCTTGAGTATTTCCTCTCAGTGCCTGGATCCACAGTGGTGGAATGAAACTGTTGATGTTGGATAGGTCTTTTCTCAGGTGGGATCAGTCTGGAGGTTCATAATGAGTTTACCTATAGAAATTGGCATTACTCATGACAAGCTGGAGATTCAGAGGGCAATTTTTCCTAGGAACAATTGATTTGTGAATGACAGAACTTGCATTTGTCTTTTCCACAGAACCTTTCTATGAAAAGCATGATTGTGTCTTATTGTAAGGGAAAGGGCATCCATAAAACACTTTTTTCTCAATGTGTACTGTGTACAATTATGTACAATATTTTATAAGGAGACAACAGTGTTAGTTCATGTGGCTTTACTATGTCTCCTTCTGGATGGATTTGCATGATGTCAGCCTCTTCAGAATAGACTCGATCTGAGAGAACTAGTGATTTATTGGGTTTACTTATTTTCAGTGTAGGCCTCTGTTCTTGCTGTTCAGAAACATCAGTTAAAAAGGAGCATTTTGAGAGTGGTGTATTTTATCTTTTCAAAGAAGCCTGTGAACTGCTGGGTAATTGGCCTTACATGCTGTTAGGCCTTTTGGAGAATTTCTTATGCTGTGACCTTTTTCAGGAAATGTTCCTCCCTTTTCAGATGGGACACAAAAGTCATGTTGCTCCTATCCAGAAATGTTGCAATGGTTGTGATATGTGTTGTAATGAATCTCTGTGGAAAAGAACTTTACTATTTTGGATTTAGTGAAAGCAAATTCAGGTACTTCCTACAAGCATTCATAGCATCTCCTTGCATGGAAGAAGTGAACGTGTTGCTGCTCTGAATGCTGAGTGGCTCCATGGTGTCACCAAATACAACTTTAGAATTTGGCTCCTTGCACTTTGTTCAGTACCTGGGAAGCAGCGAGTGGTGGTTGAAGTAAGAGTAAGGTTCTACACATAATATACACAGCTGGTCTTTTTATTTTCAAGCCTTTTTTTCCATGTTTTCCTACTTCATTATGGGCCTTAAAAAGGTTTTAGCCTGAAGGGTTTCAGCTGAGCTTTTCTGGCTTTTTCTTGAGTAAGATAGCAGGGATATGAGTAAGAATTACAGCATGTTATCAGGTACAGGGAGAGAACCCAAAATATATATGAAAGGTTTTTAAAATGCAGAAAGGTGTGTTCTGTAGTCCCTTGAAAACGAAAACCTATGAGATACAAGGAACTGAAGCCCATGGTTTTCCTGACATTTCCAGGCTGTCTAGATCAATATTGTATGCCTGCCCCAAGTTTGCTGAAAGAGTTCTTGGGAACTGCTTATTGATGAAATCTTACTTATGCCAAAAAGTCATTTAGTCAGGAAAAAAACCCCACCATAACCTGTTTGCATTATAAGTGTTTGCACTCATCTCAGTGCAAGGTCACTGACAGTCACACCAGTTGTTCTATGAGGAACTTACTACATCTTTGATAATGGCTTGTGTACCATGTCCAGGCTGCTTCTGTTCTAAACATCAGCTGACTTTGAGAATTGGGAATTACAGTTGTCAAATTATTTCAAAAAGACGTGGTGATCCTTATGTTTTTTTCTTCTCACTTAACTTGCCTAAAAGCACCTTCAACTGTTCTGATCTTAAAGTGCAGGGTGTACAGCAGTGTTTGCTTGCTGAAAATCCAGGAAACACTGAGTTGTCAGTTCTGTTGACATCTGCCTGCCCTTATGTGCTTTAAAAAATTGGATAAGGAAATGGGAATCTATGGTGCCGCTCTTGTTTCTTAATGGGAATATCTCAGAAAATAAATCACTTCCTCCACCCTTTTTCTATGAGGATAAATCAGGCAGAATCTGAGTAGAGGCTTCAAGTTACCGAAGTTCTGCTTTATCTGCTTTTGATTCCCTAATGGACCTTCATCTCTAGAAGGGTGAGATGAGATGGTTATGTTCTGATTAATGTGGACTATTTACCATTTCTGCTGATAAGCTGGAAGGATGCATTAAATCTGCCTCAGTAAGTGGCAGTGAAGTTTCAAATGGTAACGAGGACAGCTGCATCTTTCTTTGACTCCTGAAGGTCAAGAATTTCTAAATCCTTTCCCAGTTTATAAATAAGACTGCTGATGTGATTCAGTTAGTTATGGAAACTGTAACCTCAAGGATATTTTCAGCCTTTTGTGTTGGTGGAAATACTTCTGGCTGTATTTATAATGATATTCCAGATAGTGCTTTTCAGTGTTTTTTTTGGGCAGTGGCTCATGTCAAGCCACAGATGTATTTTGAATGAGTAGTGAGACTGCCTAAATCTTAAACTGGAAGTTGGAGTTAGAGCCAGACTTGAAGGTGACAATTACATGAGGAATATGTGTGCCCAAAGCCCTCAGCTTCCTTAGGCTTGTGCATTTCAGAGTATGTGGTTCAGTGCTGCTTGTGCTTGGTGTCTGAGATGGAAGCAGAAATGATTAGTTGCAAGACTGCAAGCCCTTGCTTGTCAAGGTCAAGATTTTTAGTTTGATTTTTCTCCCCCCAGTGGTATAGAAGAGCTGCGTAAAACTGAGATCTGAAATGCAGCTGGGTATAATCCTCATTTGAGAAAAGAGGGGAGGGAAATAGCTACTGGTTAAAAAAGGGAAGAGTAAGAGCAGGGTCAGAGTTGCACATAAACCCTGCATATTCCTCTGGCATGACCTTTGCCAGTGTCACGGTCTGGGATGCCAGCCTGGTGCTTAGGACTGCTGCTGCTGGGGACATCAGTGTGTGGAGCAGTGGTCACTCTACCCCTGGGGCCTGTATGTCTTTTATTTTGCAGGTCTTATCTGAGCTTTTGCTGCCTTTTCTTACTCATATCCCTTTTTGCTGTCTTTTACCCTGTATGCTACCCTGGCTTCAGCTACTTTCAGTTCCTTGGTGGCCCCCTGAATGTTGCCAGCCCGTTCTGACTGTGCCCCTTTTCCTGCTGCCTGTGCCAAAGTTGAATTGTAGCTCCTCAAGGATGAAGAGTTTTCTCAGAAGGACACAGCTGCCTTTATAGGCTCTAAAAGCCTTGAGTTGATCCTGAGTAATGGCTTGTTTATTGAGCCCACAGATGATGGCGGTGCTTACCTTAGAGAAGAGTGGACTGTATATTACTGTTGCAAGTTCAGTGGTACCTTGCTCATAAAATACTGCCATGCTTGCTCTCTTGTGAAGTATTTTGATACTAACCCTTCAGAGAATTTAATCTGATCAGTAAAATTTCTTACCTTGCTGCAGATCCCTTCTGTTGGAATTTGCTCCAGTGCCATGTTCCTCTTGTGAAGGCACTGTAGCATTTGAGGGTTTAATACCTAAGGTCAAATATGTGACTGTGCAAGAGGGGTCAGTGCTGACAGGGCTGTCAACCTCTTTCTGGACAACTTCCCCACTTTTTGGGGGAGCTACCTTCTGATCTGATTTGCATATTGCAAATACTTTGAGGATGTTACAGAACTTCAGACCATAATGATTTGCATTTGACAAACAGTCGAACTTAGTTTAGTCCAGTGCTTGTTTTTGGTAGTGGCTGGGATTACATTTGTGAAGAAAGTTTTTAAAAGAAATCAGGAATACATGGAATAGAGCAAACTCTGTGCTCACTTGGATCTTTAATGAGTAGACATGAATTTCTCATGTGATGTGGGAGGCATTTGCTGATGCATCCACAAAATATATTTAACAGGAGCTGTAGCTCTGGGTAGTTGAGCTATTTCTTTTGTGTGTTGTTACCTTGTTAATAATGGTATGTTCTTATTTCTGTTTCAAACTATGTGTTGAGTTTTACCATTTACAAAACTGTCAGTTTATCAAATGCAAGGTCTTTTTTGTATGAGAAACTAAATATTTTTATGTGCTGCCTTTACAGAGGCACCGAATTTGTTAGACTAAGGTGTGGACAGACAATTGTGTAAGTGAAATAATTTGGAGTTAAAGTGTGAATCTGGTTTGCGCCTGGGATTTTGGTATTGCTCTGGGACTGAGAATAACATGGCTCCTTTTACTGGAAGTGTTGTCATTATAAAGGTGCAGAGATTAAATATGTCATTATTTTTTAATGCCAATTCCAAATAATTTCTCTTTATGCACAATAATTTCAGTCTGATATTCCAAACTCTAATGAGGATGGTGGTGTGTATATTGCTGGTATTTATAAAATCAAGTTGTGTTAAAAGTTACTTTTTTTTGTAATGCCCAGCTACGAACAACAGATTTGTGCAGTTGAATTTCCTGGCAGTTCACTGAAGAACTGTGTTTTCTGTGTTTGTGCGTGTTAAATGCTACTGAAATGTCTTATATAGACTTGAATAGAAAGTCTATGCCATGGGGATCTAGAAAATCTTCAGCAAACTTCAGGGATGAGGTGAAATGCCATGAGTCCTCTCCACAGCGAGGTATTTACCCTGAGCCTTTCACAAATCTGACAAAGTGTCTGTTAGAAGAATGTGAGAGAAGTATGTCAATAGTTTGCTCCTCTGAAAGTACAACAGATTCAAGTCTCTGGTTTTCAGATGCCTCGTGACAATTTACAGCAAGAGCTGGCTGCTGTGGCAGCATTCCTCTGATCCTTCACTTGTAAAACTGGGAGGAAAAGCCACAAATCAAACTGGATTTCATTTGCTGCATCAAAGCGAACTCAAATGAGTACATTCCTCCTTTGATTTTGTTAATTTTTGAGAGGTCTCCTGAGGAGATACCTGAATTTGAGGCATATGGGGAGCTGCTGCTTCTGAGAGCTTAAAATGCTTGCATCTTGCATTAGAAAATCCTGACACACTGATGTATGACCAAACTGATGTGCATCCAGCTCCTGTGAATCACAGGGCTTCATGGAAAGCTGTTCAAAGCACACTGAAAAGACACCTGCTGGTCACAGCTCAGATTGAATCAATTGCCCAAGTCATTGCTGAAGAGTTCCTGCTGTGTGTGCTGTCCCAGCCAAAACTGGGATTGTCTTCACTCAGCAGGTGTTTTGCCAGCAGAGCTGAATGGTAAATATCCCCTCAAGCAGGTCATAGATGTCCTAGTAAGTGTCAATAGTACATAATGTATGGATATGGTTAGTTAATAATTTGGTGCTAATAATACAATAGACTTCAACTGAGTTACTGAAAATGTGGTTTTGTAAAAAGACTCCATTCTCCAGATTTATTCTCTTACCTCCAGAGTCCAGAATTGCTGAGGGCCACCCTCAGCAGTAAAGACTGGGGCAAAGAAGGTGTGCAGAAATTCCACATTCTTTGTGTCTTCTGTTACCAGGGCCAGTCCTCTTGGACTCCCTTCACTTCTGGAGCCCTAAAGCACAGCATTTCTCTAAGCAGGTCTTTGAAGAGGTCAAAGTTATCTCTCCAGGGCCAGAGACAGGGGTACCCTGTCATGCTGTGGAAGAAGGTTTGGCAGGTGGTAAAGGACTGCTGATGGTAGGTGGAGGGCTGAGGAAACTAAAGCCCTTACAAACCACTGGCTCTGAATTCCATGTAGAGAGCGGTGCACCATGTTCACATGTTTATAAGGAAGGCAAGTTTAAGGTGAAGATATTTTGTTCTAAGAAACTTGGTGTTTCACAACAAAATCTGCAAGATGCCTGTGGTCCACTAGGAAAATACAAAATCAATCTCACACAAGTTAGTTCAGGAGGCCTTTTTTTAGTGACCTGCTGCATTTAACTTTTGAGTAGATGGGATGCTGGGGAGCAGAACTGCTCAGGTGCAAGGTACAAACTGGATGATAAGGCCTTGAGCTGGATTTCTTCCTCATCTTGGTGACTTTGTTACTTGAAGTAAGAGAGGTGGGTGAGGGGATGGTTGGGGTTTCTCCCTGGATGCTTTGTATATTACCTCTTCTGCTAATCTTGCCAGGGAGGCAGGAATGTGCACAAAACATTCTTAAGTTCTGACTATAAAATTGACTACTTGTGGTCAGAGGCTGGCAAGCAATGAGGACAACATTATGAGGACAGGGTAAAGAAAAGGGCTTTCTTTTTTTTTTTTTTGTTTTTTTTTTGTTTTTTTTTTGTTTTTTTTTTGTTTGGTTTGGTTTTTTTTTTTTTTTGTTTTTGTTTTTTGTTTCCTGCAAGGCTGGTTTTAAGAGTTCTGTGCAGGAGTCTTATAGCTCAGTGATGAACTGCATCCACATTGCTCCAGTCATTACTGTGAATACATGTAAACTGTCCTTGGGTGTCCACATGGATGTAATCTTCCCTTTATTCCCCCAGAATTAAGCCTATGACACTTCACTGTAGCAGATGATTATCAAGGTTGCAGCAGGTCTTCTCTTCCCCCACTAGGTAAGGGGGAACACATCCATGGCCTGGGGCTGCAATGGGCCAGAAGAATTGGAGGCCAAGATACAGAAAGATGGACTCATGGACTGTGTGCATGCCATGTCTTTAAAATGCAGGACAGCTATTCTCCATGGGGAATGAAGGTTACTTCAAGCTCCTGGCCCAGGTGTTGATGTTCTCCCACACCCTTGCACAGAAGAATAAATTTACGGATGGGTGAATGTCACAGGGTTTGTGGCTGAGGGCTTTGTTTTCAGTGTGTGTAGTGTCTGTTGTTAGAATGTGTTTCTTTAGCTGTCAAGTGACTTCCTCATTTTGTAACTGAGTTAGCTCCTGTAAGAACTGTCACACAGCTGTATTTTATGTCCGGTACAAAGATAGATGGGTAAAAATTGAGCCATGCAATTATTTTGTGCCTTTTTAACTTTCCCTTTTTCATCTTCCAGTGATCTAAGATCTGTAAATGTTGGCTGTTAAGTACAATATTACTGTGTACTGGGTGGTACAAGACATCAAGTGTTGTATTTTTATACAGCAATTTTGGTATTGCAAACTTGAAATGTTTCTTCAAATTCATTCTTTCCTGCAAGTCATAGACTGCACAATACAAAGCTAATTTGCTGTACTTAAGATCCAAGTGAAGGCCTTGGGAACTTCTTCCAGCCAGCTCCAAAAGTTTGTGTTGTTGTTTCTTTTTCCCAGATTGGATTTGTAATCACAGGTATATGCAGACTTATGACTGAAGTTAATTTATCCTGATCTGTGAAACTTACCTCAGAAGTAATTTGAATTAATGTCTTTTAGCTTTTTAAATTGTATGGTAGAGATGGTGTCAGCATTGCACAAGAGGAATCTTCCTAATGACAGAGGAGTAGTATCTGTTCCTCCAGCTGTGAATTTCCTGATGGCATTAATGCAAGCTGAACAACAATACTAACTCTTTCATCTTTGTTTAGGTGTGTAACTTTTTTGGATTTGATACTCTATTTATAGCTTTGGCACAAGGTTGAACATGCTTATCACGCCTCATTGGTTACACTTTTTACCCTCAGAAAGATTAAGAGTCTCTTTCTTATTGATTCCTATGCTGAGCAATTTCATCTTTGGTTTTTGTACCTTGACCTCTAACCCTGGGATCCATTAGGACCCCATGCCAGCAAGGTGTAGACACATCAGCTACAGAGGGAAAGAAGCAAAAAGACACTGTCAACAGAAAGGGATGCATTAATAGATTGAAGTCAAACATAGAAAAGGTAATTTTTTTCCTGCTGGGTAGCAGAATCCACAGGAGAGTCATCTCAGTCTAAAGAACATGATATGAAAATCAATAAAGGCCCTATTGTGCTGGTGATGTGTCCGGGAAGTGTCATTTTATATCTTGTTAGTGGATATGTAAAGGAAGTTAAAGCTACTTTGCCCATAATAACTGGATAAATCCTTTCATCAGTGGACTATTTTGCTATCCAAAGTAAAAGGGAAAAATGGTGGAGAGGCTGGTTTGGATACGATGACACTGAGAGAAGACAATGTCTGTTGAGGGTGTTTGGCTGTTTTATTAGGCTGGTACTGTTTCCAGAACTGACTTCCAGGGCTGTTTTTAAATCATAGATATAAAAGAGTAATTAAAAATGGAAGGTTTTTTTTCTGCCTGTTTGATCGGAAGAAAACTCTGTGCTTGACATTTTTACTGCATTAATGCTCCAGACAAACTGTAAACACCATTTGCTTTAGTGCAGTGGAGGAAGGAATTATGGCTCTTGGTTAAGTTTATCTCTATTATTAATGCTGTAGGCTGGATAAACTCAAATGATGGCAGTGATAACTGCACACAGCCCTTGATGTAGTTGTGGCCTTGCAAAATTAGCGTGGAATGTGGTAATATTATTATAGAAGATTCAATTAAGTTATTGATTAAAAACCCCATATAGCTGGCAGAAGGAGGCACACGAGTTAGGGAAGAAAAAAGGAAGAGTTATTGTGTGTACTGCAACTTGTTTACTTGTTTTTTCAGTTTATTTCTGGGAGGATTTCTAGTTTTTGTGGGGTTTTTTTTGTAAAACTCCCTCCTACTGAATGGGTTTTGTGATCTTTTTGTTTTTCTTGGTCCTTTCCTTTTACCTGTTAGCTTACTCAGTTTCTCAGTGAAACCAGAGGGTTCATAATTGGTTTGGGTTCTTGGACAATTTTCCTGTAAAATTTAGCATCTCCATCTCTCCAATGTATGCTCATCACTAGCTGTGGGATAATCTGTCCCAGCACTCCCACACGTTATTTATATTCTTTCTATTAAAGTATCCTTAATAATTTGAATGACAATCCTACTGAAAAAAAAGGACATAGCACAAGTGCAAGGCTTGGTGGCTACAGAAGGTTTTGCTTTACTGCAGTTTGACCTCATGTAGTTGATTGGGGTGAAATATAAAGACAATTATGACCACCTTTGTTTTTGGGGGTTTTTTAGAGGCACCAGAAGGCTTGATAATAAAACCAAGGCCTGACTAATAGTGATTGATGTAGTATAAACACACAAAAGTTCAAAAGGTAAACCTCCTCCCAACAGGTTTGAACGTATTTTTTCAGCCTGTAGGAGTGGTATCATCAGTGCAGCATGCGTGGCTTTTGCTACCTACCTGTGGTCTTGCAAGAGCTGTTTCCATGACTGCCCCCAGCAGTGTGAAACCTCTGTAACCTTTAGATGTGACCTCCCAAAAATTGTGGTTACCCTGTTCTGTAACTCCTGCTATTTTGCTATCTCCATAAATATCAGTTTGAGGAACTTGTGGGGAAGACAGGAAGACATTTCCTCGCATGCTCCTCTTCATTACAGCTGCAGGCCTGTATATGTGTATTTTTCACCTGTGTCCACACATGTGCAAAATTTCTGGTTTCTTACTGAATAAGTCAGAGGTTACCTCTGTGATACAGAATACTTTTCCCACTTTTGCTCTTTATCTCACCTCTTTCACACAAACTCATTTCAACAATAGACTTCATTGAACATCTGCTATTAAATTTCTGCGCTTGAATTTAAATGACTGTCTTAAATCTCATTAATTTGAGTAATGCATTTTATTAAAAGTGGACTCTAAATTCAGAGCTATCTGCACTATGTCAGCTTCCTTATTTCCTCCTTAACCTTACTCATTGAAGGAAAATAGCTGGAATGGTACTTTGGATACTTCTTTAGAGAATATTTTCTGTTACAGTTGATTGTGCTTGGTTGACCCCAGTCGTCAGCTAAGCCATCATCACCCAGTTGCTTGTTCACTTCCCCCTCTCAGCAGTATGTGGGAGAGAATAAGACAAAATTTAGGAAATTGTCAGGCTAAAGATAGTTAATAAGTGAGGGAAAGAGAGAAACAAACAAGAAAAGCCCAGAAGTGATGCAAGGCCATCAGCACCTCCCATCAGCAGCCTGATGTCCAGCCAGTCTCTGAGCAGTAGCTACCTCCCGAAGCTGCCTTCTGCTTAGGTTTTTTATTGCTGACTATGACACTATATCCATGCCATGTCCCTTTGGCCGGTTGAGGTCAACGGTCCCGGCTGTGTCCCATCCCGACTTCTTGCCCACCCCATGGGCTGCTTGCTGGGAGAGAGGGAGCATGGAGGAAAAAGAAAAATCCTTCATACTGTGGAGGTACTTCTCAGCAGCAGCTGAAACACGGGTGTGTTCTCAGCACTACCTCAATCAGAAATTCAAAACACAGAACCAGAGGCACTGCTATGAAGAAAATTAACCCCATCTCAGGTAGACCCAGTAAATTGCTGCAATTGGAAGATGACATTTGGACTTTCTGAACTTCATTTCTTTTTTCCATCAGCACATCTACCCCCCAGGACCGTGGTGTTCAAAGGCTTTAGCTACGGCAGCCAAGTTCATGTAAGTTTATTTTAGGAAGGGGATGTGTCCCCGTCTCACTCCCTTCCCTCATCATCTAGGCCAGCGAAGGAAAAAATGTTCTAGCCCAAACTGCTGAGCTAAAGTTTAGATGCGTTTCCAAGGTTTTAGGGTGGGTAGATGGAATGAAGCACAGGACTTTTTTTCTTTTAACCTTACGATAATTGGAGGATGATATCTGCCTGTGGAGCTTCACAATGCAGATTTTAATGTAGCATAGGTCTACAAGTTTCAGATTCAAAAATGTAGCTCATTACACTTCAGCTGGACAAATTACTATAATAATACCTCTTCTAATGTGAGCTGAAGGATTTTATATTGGTTCCCAGTAATTTTAAAAAGTGGCTTGAACATCCTTGTCAGAATAAAAAAAGTGTACAAAAGGCTTGCTGTGAAGAAAACCTGACCAGGAAAGATGCTAAATACGTACCAGGCAATTTTGTAGTGTCTCACACATTTCTGGTGGTGTGGTGTTTGAGAGGGTTACGAAATACAGCATTGCTGAAGTTATTTGTGAGAAGTTAGATTCTTTTCTTGAATTCAAAAAGAATCTCTTGACTATAGTGCTTAATAAGGAACTTGGCATGTTTTTAATGGACAGGTTTTAGAATGCTTATTTTTCACATTTATGGTATTTGTACTCCAGACATAAGAGGGATTGTAGTGGTATTTGTTCCCTTAAAATTTGGGTAGAACTCTCAACTGTAAGATAAATATTCTTTTAAGCATGCCTCTGTGCTATTTGCATGTTAGTAGTAGGAGACATTTGGAAATATTTGTCTTGTTTACTAAAACATAATGGACCTCTCACGGCCTTGGGTAGGAAGCATTAGTCTGGCAGATTTTCCTGATACTGAAACAGTGCAAAGTGCATCATGCACATTATACCTTAGAGCATTAAAAATCCTCAGTGACCTACAGAAGGCTGTCTTTGTGACCTACACAAACAAGAGATCTTACTTTAGCTCCGAGATTGCAACATGTTCACAGTGGTTCTTTTAATTGTGGTATGTTATGTAGTCCTAAGTGTGTTTGAAAAGAAAAGTAATATGACAACAGGTATCTTTCATGTCCTGGCGTGCCTAAGAGCTGTACAACTTTCCTTCCTCATTATAAAATTTTAGTGCAGGTCAGGGTATGTCAAGGGACCAGTGGGACAGGTAGCCTTTCCCATTTTACCTCTAGGATTCAAAGCCAGCCAAATCATTAGCAGTTGCCAGTTGTTACCACCTGGTGGCTGAGCTCTCTATGTAAAATTAATTTGGTAGTCTCAGCTCAGTTCTGAGTAAAACACATTTCCACCTTACAAATATGATGAAACCTGGCACTAATTGGCACCCTTGCTAGCAGCCTCATCCGAGATGCCAAAATAACTGAAACGTTTCTTTGCTTCTGCTGGTGCTCCCTCCAGGTCTGCAGTGAAATAGAATTGATGGGGCAGCATGGAGAAGATGGCACAGCTGTTGCCCTCGCTGTTTTGTGGACTATGTCTGCAAAGTTGTCAGGCTGGTGCACTTCTCGTGCCAATCTACCTCGAGTTATTAGGATTTTCCCACCACTGTCGGTGCACTTTCAGCAGTGTTTTGGCTGGAACTCCAAAATCCCTTTTGCCATCTGTGTGGTTGATGCGGTGATAGCAGAACAGCTAAGTGGTTCAGATGTGGGTTTCTATGGAATATTTAGGAACTCAGAGGTGCAGCCGGTGTAGGCAGAGCACACTGCTGACAAGTTGCTATTAATCACTTTTAGCCACTCTTTTCACTGCTGCTGCTTTGTAAATGAGGATTGGCACGTGGTAGAAGAGTACCTCCTCGTTGTGCAAAATGACAGGAGTTTGTACCTTGTTTTCTGTGCTAGTAACCCTGTAAATGTCAGCAAACCCCAACGGAGATCATAGATTTCAAAGTGAGGCAGTCTTTTAATGTAGGTAGTGCCAGGAAGTCTACAGGTTTGGGGAAAATAATTATAGGGAGTTATAAAAGAGTTATAAAGGAAAATTCTTTCATGTTACCTATTTTTGTGAGTGACTACATGGTGAGTAATTGGTTTCTCATTCTTGGCAATAAAGATTGAAGCAGGAGACAATAGCTTTCAAGACTAAAATAAACTAATAAAACTAGGTCACTTTTTGCTTCTGATTTTCTAAAAGTCCTCATATTCATCATACCAGGTCTTTCCTCTTCCTGCTGATCCTCTGACCATCCCAGTGTCCACTGAGATAAAACTTATATAAATGTGGCAATTTATAAAGGTGAAAAACAATACAGTGGGATAGGACTCATTATGATGGAGAAAATAATTTAACAACTTTTTGACTGACTTTCTCTAATGTAACAGACAGTAATGAAAAGCCAGGTAGTGTTGCCAAAAAAATGTTACATTGGTTGCCACAGTAATAATCCTTTCCAATAATAAACATGGAGGTCAAATTTAAAACACAAAGCATTCTCAGCTCTCTCAAGGAAAAGTGTGACTTTTTTTCTTACTATTGGCATAAGATCAGTTAATACCAATTAAATGTTAAGTATTTATCTCAGAGAGCAAATGGTGCATCATGTTTCCATTTTTGTCAAAGCCTAGGGCTAGGTCCTCAGAGGAACAATATATCTATTCATTAAAGATCAAGTAGAACAATAAGAAGAATTCTTCTGACCTTTTCTTGTATTCAAGAAAAAATTATCTAGCACTGCAATGCTAATTCACTTAGCTGTATTCATCACAAATATTAAAAGATTGTGTTTGCATTTTGTGCTAAGAACATGAGGGCACAACACTGGCACCATTCATCTGCCATTATCAAAAGAGTTTGGGGTCTTTTTTAGGCAAACATCAAGAATTGTCTGTCTTTTGTTTTAAATCCTCCAGGTCTACAGAATTCAGCAAACATACCTAGACCTGTGAGAACAGTGGCCCTTAAGTGTCATTATCTTTAAAATTAATAAACCAAAGTAAGTGGAAAAAGTTTAGATTGCTGATGTGTGAAGTAATAAGAAATGCCTCTTCTCATCCAAAGCATCATTTGTCTTTGTTAAATATTGCACTGATATCTCAGACTGAAGCCTCAGTTCTGTGCTTTGCTAAATCAAAGGCATGACAACTCCATAAAGGTTATTGTTTTTGGCAATAACTTTTTAATAGCAGAATTACTCTTTTTTGCTCCTTGCAGCTCTCTTGTTGTAAAATATTTCCATCCTAATTTAGCTCACCTCAAATCACAACTTGTTTCATCCTTGGAATATGCCTTCTGCCAAGATAATGAATTGTAGCAGCTTTTCATATCGAAAGAATGAGCAAAATGCCAAAGAAAACTCAGGATGATACAGTTCTATTTACACCTGGCATTATTTTAACTTCTCAGATCTGGATGAATCTGAAAATGTTCTACTTCATTTAATGTGCACCCATCAACCTCACATTACACAGCTCAATCAAGTCTTGTTTTTCTGATTGAGAGTTATTAAACAAGTACCCAGAATTTGCTAATTTAATGTTGATTAGAGTAAAAAGCAGTTCAGGGGGATTGTTATGATGGACAAAGTGAGTGGTGGTGACCTCCTGGTGATGTGCACAGGACAGGCCTGTGGTGGCCATGTCACTGTCACTTGTAGGGCATGTGGTTGGCTCGTGAATGCTGTGTTACAGCCCCATGCTGGGCGTGCAGTGTGTGTGTGTTTGGCCTGGGGTTTGTCCATTTTGTTGGGTTTTTCCTTGCACTGCATAGGTTTTGTGCTTGGCTTTGTCCCTTGCATGCATTTGCTGGTCTTAACCAGGCTTTCCCTTTTCACTCAGGTAAGTCTTTGTGGTCTTACTGACTCAGAATACTTACATGTGGAGTGCAAAGTAGGTCAGAGACAGACAGAGGCTTTTAAGCCCTGGGCTACTGCTAAAGCCCACAGTATTACTTGGTGCACCTGCAGTGCTTGGATCTTCTTCACTATAAAAGGAGCTTCTTTTGAGAGAATGAAAATGCAGCTCACATTGATCATAAAAGAGAGGGGGACCTGACATGGTAAAAACATGAGCATTTTCAAGAATGCTCCAAGAGAAGCATTACATGTGGCTTGCAGTCTAGGCTTAGGGAACTTCAAAGAGAAAAGATGAGTTGAAAGGTTGTACATAGTTAACATTGAAAGTGTTGATAAAGTGGTGTTTTAGAAGAGCGGAAGCTTGAACAGCTGATAAGTGGAACACCAGAGTTCCCATTATTTTCCCTTCTAAATGAGCAACTTCAGGCTACTGGAAATTTTCCTTTCTCCCCAAATATTTTAACAGTTATAAATTAATGATCTTGAAAATGAGTCAAATATTAGGGTACAGTCAGTGATAGAAAGTTTAATATAGAAGCAAAATGAAGAGTGTTAATCTTTGCATGCTTACATTTCCTTCTTTGTGAGAGGCTGAGCAGATATATCCCCAGGCTTGGATTCCCAGTACATAAAGCTGCTAAGAGGACAAGTTATTGTACATTGCAATGTAAATTGCCATTTCACGTTTTGGGGTTTTCTTATTTAGAATCCTGTAGTATATTTTATACAGCAGGACTCAAAAAAGCCAGCTGAGAAATCTGCAGTAGCCTTGCCCCAGTTTGCCAGGGCTGCTTCATGTGACTAAGAAGAAGAAAAAGGAAAGCTTTACAAGATTCTGAGAACAGAAGCTCTAGTTCTCTGACTGTAGATTGGCATGGAGCCATCAATCTTTGCTACACACATTCAACAAGAATCTCAGAAGATATATCTTTTATAGGTCAGTCCTTTAATTCTTTTGCCTTCAAGGGATGAAAAGAATATTTGGGTTGTAGTGGTATGGCAGTACTGAGGTAGAAGTTACATGGAGGTGAAAATTTGGGGGATAAAGTAATGGATAGATTAATCCTTAAACTTAAAGCACCTTCTTCACTTCAGTGGCAGATGCTGCTCCTGGTTAACATCATAGCCTGAGTTAACACTGATACTGAGTTCCAGATATGTCAGGTTGTGGAGTGGTGCACTTTTGCTGAAAATTCACAGAGAATGGGAGACTTGCTGGCCTACATTTTTTTAGGAAACCCTTTCTTTTATCAGATACTCACTTGAATAGATTCTGTTGCATTTCTATTATGTACAGAGCTGTGAAGAATGTTCAAATTAAATTTGGATAATGGGCACAGCTTCTATTTGTTGAAAACTTTAGCTGTAATGGAGAGAACTGTATAATGAGGAGAGAGGGATGTGGTTCACTAAAGACTTTTATCTGATGTCATGGTGCAGGTCTTCCAAACAAAAATGTATTGTCCACTGATACTTTACAAAGCTTATTAAAAGAGGAGTGAAATACCTCAGAAAAAGTGGATTTGAACTGCACCCGTATCTACACATAGGCTCTTCCCTCCATGAAGTAATAGCTTTGTTGTCTGAAAAATATTCCACATTCAGTTAACTCATTTGAATACGATGTGTGAAGCACAGGTATGCTGGTGGGGACTTTTGGAAACCTCCCAGCCCTTTTGAAATTTGTTCCTTCTGGGAGTGCTATAAACCACCTGTAGGAATGTCTGGGTGCCATAAAATACCTGAAAAGCAATGTGTGGCAAAGTTCAGAACACGGGATGCAGGTGGATATACCCTGATGTTTCCATAAGCTCTTCATACAGGTGCCAGTAACCAGTGCAAACAAGAAAAGCAGAAGAGCTGCTAACAGAGACTGTGTTACATAAGTAGTTTGTAGAGGAATAAAGTACAGCCCCCTGCATGAACAGCTTGGTTGTCCTCATCCTGTTTCCTCAGCAAATTTGTGTGTGGAAGAGGGAGCTCTTTCTGAGTGTCTTCCCTCCTTTGTCCTTGTAGAGTCAACCATGGTGACTCTGTATATCTGAGTACTTCATTTCAGAGTCTTATGAAATGGTGCAGTAGTTTGTTGAGGGTTTTGTGACAATGGTGCGCTTATAAATTTTTTATCTAACTAGGATGACACTTGGTGCAAGAGAGAGCTCTGTCTTCTTCAGCACCTTGATTTGGAGTGGAGCTGGGCTTCTGAGCAAAGATACTGGTTCCATCTGGGAAAATATTTTTTCCTTCGCACTGTCAGATCAGGCTGTAAATCTGTTTTTATTGTTGCTTTTGTTTGGTTTATTTTCCACCTTTCTCTTAACAATTGGAAATTTGGTGGATGCGATTGTTAAAATGATAGAATCTGAGAAAGCACAGTAATATTCCCTGTAAAACAGAGTCCTCTGTCCCAGCACTGACAGCAATCCTAGATATGAGCACAGACCAGGAGAAGAACTTACTGGGAGCAGCCCTGTGGAGAAGGGCTTGGTGGTTCTAGTGGATAAATACTTGGGGTTTATAAAAAAGAGGGAAAGTGACTCTTTACACGGACAGATAATGATAGGACAAGGGGGGATGGTTTTAAGCTAAAAGAGGAAAGATTTAGATTAGAGGTTAGGAATAAATTCTTTACTCAGGGGGTGGTGAGGTCCTGGAACAAGTTGCCCAGAGAAGTTGTGATGTCCCATCACCCATCCCTGGATGTGTTCAAGGCCAGGTAAGATGAGGCCCTGAGCAACCTGATCTAATGGGTGGCATCCTTGAGGGGAGGAATGGTGGTGGTGTGGTGTTGGAACTGAATGATCTCTAATGTCCCTTGCAACCCAAACCATTCTGTGACTCTATGACTTTTGGAGTTAGGCTGGGAGACTTGATGGAAATAGGATGGAGGAGGGACAGCAGATGAACCAAACTGGTGGAGGTTATATCCTGCATGGGTCACAGCAATGGAATTTCAGGATGATGTCCTGTAAGGTATATGTGAAGCCTGGGCCAGCTGTATCTGTAGTGAGTGACTCCTCAGTGGTGATAGTTTGCATTGCTTGCATTGTATTTCCTACTGGGAAACTCTGTCACAGCAAGTAGGCCAAAGTGAGCCCTGTGAGGATGGAAAGATGACAATAAGCCAAAGATTAATTCCTATATAAATTGGGAGAGATGAGTATGAAATATTAAAATTCCTCAGGCAAGTGTGTTTCCTACTAATTCAGTCCCTTACTATGAAAATGTAGGATTTTTTTTCTCTGAAGCAAATGAAAAGTGTATCAAAGCTGTCACTGTCTCTCAGTTTGAGATATAACTTACTTTTCTTTTTTCAGGCTCAACCATTTTCTTGTTTCATTGTCAGCTACCTGATAACTTCTATTCTTGCCAGTCTCTAGTCCCCTGGCATATCAAGCTATCTTTGTTTTTGATGAACAAGCCTGGTGACTGGGGTGTGATCATGCCACCTTCAGTTCATGGAGTTTCCAGGTAACAGTCCTGTGAGTGATAGAGCAAAGTGATTAGCTTTAAAGGACAGTTCTGAGAGTACCCAAAGGTCACTTCTTTCTCCATGTAGAGCACTCTGGGAAGTGATATGTGGTTAGAATTAATGCCAGGGTATTAAAAAATGTGGGTATGGAAAGACAAAACCCAAAGACTATGTATCTTATAAAACACAGCAATTTGGATCACAGCAGGGTTTGTATTATGATTAGAGTGTTTCAGAAGGCTGATAGGACTGCAAAGACTAATTGATATTTTAATTAGACAAAACTAAATGAACTACAGGTGTCATCCTAGATATAAGAAGTTTACAGAAGATTTCTTTTATTCTTTACCGTTTAGAGATTTCAGAGATGTTCAGAGATGTATGAATTCTGGCAGTTATCCCCAGGGAGACTTTCTCATTTCCAAGCTTTCTTTTTCCTTAATACTCTCTAGTCACCCTGCTTATTTGTCTTGAATATTAAACAAGTGCCTCTTAGGGATTATCACTCAGAAGCCTTAGCTGGATCAAAACTGTCTGGACTGTGACAATGCACTGTATCTATCTTTGGAGATTTAGTCTTTGGTTTTTTCTGCCTTTTTTTTTTTTTTTTCTCGGTTGCAGTTTCAATGCAATGCCTTTTTATTCAGGTACACTGCTCAGGAACAATGAAAAGCAATACAGAGCTGCCACAGAATTCCCAATTTGTTCATTCTTTTCCTCTTTTATGATGTTGTCTAAGCCAGCGAGGTGACTTTAGTCACAACCTTTGACACAAGTGTCCTCAAGCGTAAAACAACACCAGCAAATAGTGTTTACAAAGGGATCCATTCACTTCTTACTGCTCTTTCTGATGCCTTCTGACTCCAGCAGTATATCCCATAAAGCTGGGAGTTGCTGCCCTCCAGACTAATCAGGCTAAAGACTTACTAGGATTGCTGCAAAGTTCAGTACAGGGCTTCTCTAGGCATCCATCCCTTACTGACTACCATGTTTCGTTTGGGTAGGTTTTTAATCATGGTGAATACTCAGCATCTGCTTTAGAAGAGGGAGAATCAGCAGAAAGATGGTCTTATACTCAGAAAAGCTGCTCAGTCATATTAGGCTCTGAATGCAATAGCTTATATTTTTCAATTAAGTTGGACCAGTGTGTTTAAGCAAAATGTGGACTTTTCCCCCAAAGGTGTAGCCTTATGCCAAGTATCTGGAGAGGTATGAAGACATTTTGGTATCATGTGCATAAACATCTTTAAAACCTGAATGTGGTGCATGAATTGTATTCTTGGGCTTGTCTGTTCCATCTTCAACTTTTTTCTTCAGGATTGCTCTGTGTATCATAGAAGGATAGAAAGCCTTGGAAGGTACTTTTAAAGACCATTTAGTTCCAACCTCCTGCCTGCCAATAGTCCAGGCTGCTTGAAAACTTCTCTACCTCTCTTGTAGGCCTCCTTTGGGTTCTAGAAGGCTGCTATAAGGTCTCCTCAGAGCCTTTTCTTCAGGCTGAAGAAATCCAATTCTCTTAAGCTGGAGAAATGCTCTTACAAGAGAGGGGCTCCAGCTCCCAAAGCGTCTTCTGGCCCTCCTCTGGCTTAGACACTTTCAGTTGTGGGATCTGAATTATTTCTGGATGAATGAATGACTTTGGTATTTCCTTCAGTTTCTGTGAAACTTGTGAGCTGTTTATTCACTGTGCTTTCTTCTCTCCCTTATTGTATATCATCTGTTGTTACAGCTTAATGCATTTGTTGATTGTTCAAAATAGCATGAGAAACACTTGGCATCCTCACAAATTTTTGTCTTCAGCTATTCTGTTTATGTTCCTGTGTGATTGGTCTTGGTCATACAATATTGTATCCTCTTGCCAACTTCACAATTAAAATGGTGTGAACTGGAAAAAAAAGTAAAATTCCAAATAGCTTTGGCAGATTTTCTTAATGAATGTTTTTTTTCTATGAATGGTCCTAAAACATGCAAGCAAGTTTTTTCTATCTACCCTAAAAATTTAGTCACTGTTAAAAAATCCTAAACAACAAATCAAAAGGCCAAGAAGAAGGTTTGGATCAAGAATCTACTACTAGAGTTTGTGTTTGCTCATTTCTCATCTACAGTTTCTCAAATCTGTCAGACCTTCTTCATACTGGTAGAAGCATCTAATTAAGAACTAAGTACAGAAGTGACCAGAGTGTGTCTCTGTTTCATGTGTTTCTTTGTTTTTGGACAATTGGGTTTTGGGAGGGGAAAAAAAGAGGTATCTTTTCAAAATCATGTGTGTTCTGTGTCTCAGGGTCCAGAGTGCCCACCCCAAGGGAATAAAAGTATAGTTTCCAGAATAACCCTACAAAGAGTTTCCTTGTCCTTTTGCCTTTGATAGAAAAAACAAAAAAGCAACCCACAAAAAACCTCATTACAGACCTTCAGTTCTACTTGGGTTGTCCCCCTTGTCCAGTCCTGTTAGTAATAAGTGCCCTTCTTGTTTGCAGCTCCTCTCAGAAAAATTCATGGTTATGTTTAGTCTTGAGGGCAGAAAAAGCTGTTGATTGTGTTTTTTTTTTTTTTTTAGTGTATTATCACTGCATGTTCTGAATGAAATGCCTTGAAATGACTTCATTTTTGGAAAGGGCTAAGCACCCAGTGTTTAGTATGCAGGGTGCCTTTTAAGATCTAACAATGGACAAGCAAAAGAAATTTATTTGTAGAGATCTCAAATGGAAAACAATGTGTACTGAGAAAGGATTAACACAGTAATAACCAGGTCTTGACTGCGATGTAACAGTGTGAGATTTGATGTTGCTGCCTGGTGATACACTTCATCTCTGGTCTTCAGCAGGGAATTTCTAATCAAAAATTACCCCTGTGAATTCTTAACAGGAAAGAAATACCATTTTCAGTGAGCTGATAATGTTGCTTAGTAGTGGAAAGTGGCTCTAATTCCAAGGACACTGATTAAACTCTTTTGGAAGAGGAACAAATTTAGACAGAATCACCTTGAAATCTGTGATACTGATATTAACACATACCTGTGCAAGCAGACTCATATGAAATGTACTTGTAAGCAATGTTGTGGACACAGAAAATGACTAATTGTTATATTGACTTCAATCAACTTGATCATAAGGGAGGTAGCATGTGAAGTAGTGTAGTCAGTGCTTATTCATTACCACTGAACTGAAAATGTTCATGCACAGGACTTGAGAGATCAAGAGGACCCTTGAATTTTGCTTAATACTTTGTTGCAACCATATGTTACATAAAAATGCCTTCTATGTATATTAAAATAGTATATAGTGAATAGTGTGTAATGACAATAGTTTATGTACTAACATGAAAGCTTACGTATAACTACAAAGAAGAGTATAACTTAACCGTCTCTTATTGCCAGGATTTGGTCAGCATAAGCAAAACCACAAGAAATAATCCATGAAATACAGAAATTTAAATTTGTGTTTTCTCAGAACACTCAGTTATCTAAACATATAATTCAAATACACCCTTACATAATGTAATAACTGAAAAAGGGGTAGATTTAGATTGCAAATAAGGAAAAAAAAAAACTACAAAGGTAGTGCAGGGAAATGGAAGGGATTGCCCTGAGAATTTGTGGATTCTTCACGATTGAAGTGTTCAAGCTCAGTTTGTATGGGAGTTTGAGCCACCTGATCTACTGCAAGATGTCCCAGCCCATAGCAGGGAGATGGGATAGATGATCCTAAAGGTCTCTTCCAACCCAAACCATAAAATAGCTTTATAATTTGAAGGGAAAAAAAGACCCTTTGAAATATAATCTTTAAATGTTTTTACTCTTTGATGCTAAAGTATAAGTTATAAATAACTGGTTATGATAAATTTAATATTCTTCAGGGTAGATGCTTATTACAAAAAAGATTTCTTTCAAAGCTACTCTTAAATTTGATGTTGCAAATACCGAATTTAATGCTGTACTATTGTGTTACTCACATGATTTCCAGTACTTAAACAGAGCTCTTGCACCCTGCCATTTGTACTGCTGTGTTGTAGCAGTGCACCTGGATGTTTATCCATTTGTTTCTGAAACCTTAATACATCTTCATGATTATTGTTGGTGGCATTACAATCATTGAGCGCAGACAAAGTTATTCAGCACCTGCTTTAGTAAAAGTCTGTTTTCAGTTCTTTGGATCTTTGCCAGGCTACAGCCATTTATACCTCAGTCTTGTCTGGCAGGCATAAGTCTCAGGTAGTTTCCAAGCCAGGGAGAAAAAGCAGGAGGAAAAAAGGCAGTTAAAAAATGCAATAAACACTTGAGCAGCTTTCTTTAGATTTAGGAAGTGAATGCTGTCCTAAATTAAATATATATATCCATCTATCCATATGTGTTTGGGTGGATATGTATGGATGTATGTGTATATATTTCTGTATTTTTCTGTTGAGTTGAAACCTAGAATTGATGGGCAAATCTGAATGGCTGTTCCAACCTGCTGTGTGAACAGCAGCTATTCTTAGAGCTTGGTAATTAAGAACTAATAATTTTGTCATTATCCAGGTACATTACCTATGGGTGTTGGGGATTTCTTCTTGGTGTGTTCCCCTATTTTGTTGTTTCCTGCAGGGGTAAATTAGGAATAAAGGAGCAGAGGTCTACTCTCAGGCCTTTACTGGGAGATCTAATTCCTGTATATTAAGCAATCTATGAGTTACACTTTAATATAGGGGTAAGAGTTTTCTGGATAACATTATGCTCTCTGGGAACAGATTCATATTTTCTGTTAGCTCTCACCATTTTCATTGTAGTAGCCTGCGCCCTTTTCAAGTTCTACTTCAGTTCGGACAGTAAGAGGAAAAATAAACACACAGACTGTAGAAGTCTTGCAGCTGTGAGCCCACGAGAAATCTTTTGGGAACAAAAAGGTGATGTGGATGTAAATCAGGTGATGAGATGTTCTTGGTGCACCCAAAGATGTCCTGGACTTCCAGATGCCTGCAACCAGAGCAAATCTGTCCTCATTTGGAAAATATCGATACCAAAAATCAAGTAATGTTAAAAGACAGGACCAGAGAAGTATTGGAGATGGGGCATCATCTCAGACCTCAGAGTTTGAGTTAATGCTGTTCCTGCTTTGCTGCTGGACATCTGGGTAGTAAATACTGTTGTGAAGGAGGTGTCATCTCTTAGGTAATGCTGACCTAGAAAAGAGAGCAGCCCACTTGTGAGGTAATAGAACAAGCACTGCCTGTGCCCATGATTTCGAAGTTTTACATGTGTTGAATATAATGCTGAAATAAACAATGAGAACAACAGCCTGGAGGCAAAAAAAAAAAAAAAGCTGAGAAAGGTTTTAAGGAAAAATCAACAGTGAGGTTTCAGAAAGCAAATACAGAGGAAGAAATTACGTGCAGGTCAATTCTAATACATCACTGAGATGTAATTCCTGTTGCTGTTGTTAGAGTAGAATTTTATATTGTACTTTTAAGGTGGCTATTTTACCATGTTCCTCTCTCTCCTGCAATGAATAGATTATTTTTTATTGTTTTAAAGCAGAGTGTTTGCCAAAGGATAGTCCTTCTGTGAATTTTTTCAGGGGCTCTAATAAGAGATCACTATCTAATTAATTTCCCACTCTGTGACTGGATGTTTTTTTTGTTAAGTTATTAGTATTCTGCTGTCTAAACAAGCATTACTCACAGTTACAATATTCCTCAAAGATATTGCTTCCAGTCACCATTTGTGTGCCAAATATCCAGTGTTGTTTTGGAGCCTGAGGTGCAGTAAGATGCAGTTGTCATATTTTCTTGTAGTTAGTGCAGATGCTGTCCTGCCTTGCTCTAATTAGGGATGCACAGAGTGAGACAGTGAATGTTCACAAGTCTTACTGAGTTTTAGAGCTCTTAAGTATTTGACAATTTTGTGGTGGATTTGGTTTGCTTTTCCTTGAGGAAGAAAAATTTCTCAACCACTCTCACTGATGGTTGCTGCTTGGAATAGGCATTGTGCTTGGCACCATCATCTGGGGCTGGAGCTTTATTGCCTCTGTGTTTCTTGAAGCATTGATCATTCTTATTTTGGACTCTCAGGTCAAAATTAGACAAAAGGCACTCCTCTGTCCTTATTCTGTTGTATTATTGCATCAAAAAGCTTTGAGATCTCTATACTGCCCTGATATTTTCCCATTTACTTCCAAACAGTAATTGATCCATAGCTGTCTAATTTGCAGGTTTTCTGCAGGTCATGCTACATCTGTCTTGGTTCATTTTATGTGTATTCTATGTCCTAAACATTAGGTTCCTTCTGAATTCTTTTTTGAGTATGTAATGGCTGAATGAATGTGTTTGGTAGTTATGCTTAAGGGCTTGAACTCTCTTGCTCACTGGCTACAGTCAAAATCTAATAAATAAATCTCTAATACCATTGTATGGTTAGGGATGATGTTATTGCTTTAACTGTGCCACTCTTTTTGTGGTAATAACATAATCATGTTCATAACATGATTAAACAGATACATCTTCATCCCTTGTCTGCGTACATTCACTCTTTTATTTTTCCTCCTTGCAAAATTTTGTTGCCAGTTCTATTTCAGGCCCCTCTGTTGCCGGAGCTGCACATGACTCAGTATCATGAACTCTTTGCTACTGAGTTCTCAGCCATTCTACCTGCAGGAAAATTCTCATTATTTGTAAGGAAGCTGATAACTTTCAGCTTTGTGTCGAACTCGAGTGTATTATGTTGGCTAAGTTACTTTTCACTCCCTTTGTGGGTGTTACAACCTCCAGAGTAGCGTGAATCTCAAGAACCTCCACTGTCTTTTATTCATTCTCTTTAGGTTTCCTGCATTTAGTGGAGCTGTGGGGAGGGTGCCAGGGGAAAGAGAAGAGTTACTCAGTTTTAGTAATTGAAACTGGTATTGGCAAAGAAACCGGTCAAGTTTTCAGGAATGTGGGGATTGTTATGTTCTGTTCCAAAACAAAAGAACAAATCAGAAGCATTCAACCTCTTTCTTTTGCAAACAGCACCTGTTATGCTGCAAAAGTAACATGAAAACTTCAGATTTTCATGACAGTGTCTCAGATGTTGTTGGTCTAATTTTATAGCAAAATTGGTGGCATCATTGGTTACCCTCAGGAATGAAACAAATTATTAACCTAGGATATATGTTGTTTTAACTCTGGAAATCTCTAAAGGGAAGGAGCTAAGGAAAGGATATAAAGGAGTGAAATTTGCAACAGTTTATGCTTAGTGGCTTTCCAGAACTCAGCAGCTAAATCAAGAAAGAAAAGATACTCAATACATTAGAACTGAACAAGGTGATATAAGCAGAAGGCTGAGAAAGATGTTTAGGGTCACTCTCTGCAGCTGTGGAGATGAGTTGTTGTATGGTAAAACTTGAGTTCATAGTATCTTAATTTATATCTAAAACATGATACAACATCCCACCCTCAGTGCATGCCAAGGACTTAAAAAGCCTTAATTGCATCTGAGAGTATGGAATGGTTTGTGCTGACAATGTTTTAGTAGTAAGGTAATACCTACATGTTTATTCTGAACTACAGGCTCAGATTCAGGTGGAAAAAGCCTACCATGCATTTTATGGCCCTGGTGTGATGATAATGTCTTCTTGCAACCACATTTTCAGTTCAACCTGTGACACTGAAGCTTCCACTCTTAATATGTATGGTGGAGTCTTCATACAGAAATGAAAGCAAAGAAAGGATATAAGTGATTTACCAGAAAGATCATTTTCCTGGGCATCAAATCTAGGAGGCTGTTGCAGAGAGGTAACAAACTTAACGTCATTATTCATTTCCATTTTAGTTGTTAATGATTTTCATTGTTTGTAAGCAGCTGTTTAGGAGATAATGAGAGGAATAGTTGACTTGTCTAAATATCTGAAGATCCATTACAGTTTTGTCACTCCTTATCAGCATTCTTCTGCTGCTTTTGTCAGGCCTGTCAAGCACTTTCTGGGAAGCTGATGTGAAATGAGGCAGGGGCTTCCATGGTTCTCTGGAGTGAAATTTGGCTCTGCCCACTTTATTTGCCTGTCCAGGTGACTTCCTTGCTACTCATGAACATTAACACTGTATTAAGTACAACCTTATTTTAAACTCAGAGTAGATGATTGGTTTAGAAAAAAAACACATTGCTAGAATTTTCATAACAAATAACTTTTTTTACATGTCCCAGATACTGCAAGTATCTGCACAGGTTTTTATCTCCTCTGCTAATAGACTTTACAAAGAGACATTGAATTATAAAATGGTGCTTTCTCTGTAGCTTCTTTCTCTTTCTTTGATGCTGGTTTCCACACTGACAGTGCTACAATAATATCTTTAACAAAGGGAAACAAAAACCTCGCTATCTTTTTACTCTTCTTGCCCCATGGTTTTTACTTTTTAATGTGGATACAAATGTGTAATGAAATAAATTTGTGCAAGAAACACACATCTGAAGTATAATTTTCTGTAGTATTCTAATCTTTCAAACAATTTTAGCTCTTGAAACCTAATCTTTTGGTCAGTTTTCAATGCAGTTTTCCTACTTGGATTGTATGCATGTGCAAAGCTTTACCCAGTCAGACTGGATGTTCACAGACACTTGCAACCGAATGGAAATATCTCGCTTGCTAAATTTGCCTGCATGATTGTTTTTCACAGGAAATTGTGTGTGCAAATATCTTGATTAAATTCAGGTTTCTCATGCAAAGTTTGGAAAATCCGATGCTGGAAAAAAAGTAAATTTACACTTAGATGCTCTCCTGCTACGAGTTAAATTCCAATTTAGCCTTGTCAACAAAAATTAAGCTTATATGTACAAAGGGGTAGTTGGACAGATTTACAGGCAGGTGTGATGCATACGACTTTGAGTGTGATGGTAGTTAATGCTGTCTGAATAGGCAGATAATTTTAAGTTACAAACTCAAGCCTTAGGAACCTGAATAATGTTATTTAAAAGTTGCTAAATTGAGTTCCCCAAGCTTGACATGAAAAAGCTGCCTTTGATTAGTGAGCAGATAATTTTATAGGTGAAATAAATGAGATTTACAACACGTAAAACAAAGGATCAGAACCCAAGTACTTGCAAGAGCCTCTGTGAAACGCAAGTTAGTGATGTTACAGCTTAGCAGGTTGATATCTGGACATGAATTTAGGTGACTTTAACTGAAATATGTCCCTTTACAGGACAATTCAGGTCACCCATTTTGTTTAGGCTTTTGGTATAAAAAATATATCTCTTCCCTAGTACCTCAAATGCCACTTTTTCCTGAAGGGATCTGCCATGTCCTGTTGCTTCAGTGGTGAGAAACAACAAAAAAAGAGATGCCACTGAGACAATTTATTCATACAAATAATGCTAAAAGGTGAACAATCTATGCTCATCTGTCTCTCTGGCTGTGCTGGTTTGGGCTGGGGTAGAATGAATTTCCTTCCCAGTGGCTGGAACGGGGCTGTGTTTGGGATTTGTACTAAAGACAGTGTGAATAAAGACAGTAAGATTTTCTTATTTCTGAGCAGCACATGGTAATAGCTCTTAGTGCTAACTGGGGCTGAATGTGTTCATGCAAAAACCTCCTTTTACTCTTCTAAACAGTCAGGCAGGCAAATGATAATTTGTTTGTTTGGTTACCAACCAAAATTAACTTCTCTTTGAAAACATGAGAGGAAAGAAGTACATTCAGATTAACTTCTGTGCAGCTAATAAGAGTGCAAATATTAGGACATAGTTACACAGGGGAACTAAGTTTCTTTTTTCCTCGAGTACTTGATTTATTTTGGGTACTACGCTTTGTCTCATAGTTGCATTATGGCTGTTTGTGGCAGGTTTTATGTTCTGCTTTGTGGACTCGATAGCTCATTTTGCAATAAACCACTGGATGTTTCCATGACAGACAAGAAGCAGCTTGTATGTTGCTCTCCCATTTACTTCAGTCAGATCAAACCCATTCAATTGGTGGTTACGTTAATGTAAATTAGAAAATATTCTTGTACTTGAAAATAATCATGTCAATAAAATTACTAAATCCCAGGAAAAAAAATAATGCTGAGATGAGATGATGCTATTTGATGACTGAGAAAATTAGGCAGTTGCAAATAGTATTTGAGATTTTCTAATGTACTATATATGAGATTAATAACAGATTTACAGATTGAAAGCCAAGTTATTAAATGGACAGAGATTGTCAAGATATAATTAATATTGAATTTTGCTTTTTCTTTCTCAGACTTATCGGTAAACCAAACACATAAAGGTTAATGAAGTACTTTTGCTTGGTACCTCTCTTCCTGTATTTTGTATACCGTGAATATATTTTTAAAATTTGAAATTCATTCTTCCTGCAAGCACAAACCTTTTGGAATTGCTTTCAAGTCTTCCTGACTTGAAAAGGTGACACAGAGTACTCTAAATAGCACAGGCTGATCACTAACAATTAATTTGGTAAATATATTTGAAGCATCATGAAGGAGGTGTTTTCTGGGGGAAAAAAAATCCCTATGGATGTCTATTGCATCTTATTAAGCCCTCAGTGGTGATGGTTGGTTCATGTTGGATGCCTGTCATGCCTGTTTTGTTGGATAATTTTTGTTGTTATTGAATGGACAGATTGTTTGTTGATGTCTGGATGCAAGATCATGGATTGCTGGTATCCCTGTTTGTTTTATCTTGTATTCTTTTTTGTACTGGAAGAAGTGAGGGTGAATCAAAGAGTTCACTTATGATACAAGGTACTGAATATTTTCTGTAAAGTCCTTCGGAAAATGCTAAGGAAAAGTACATGAATTGTGGATTGGTGTGGATGCTTACCCTGTGGATGGTTACCCTGCGTAGCTGTTGGAGCACTGGGAATTTTGAGCTCAATTAAACTGAAGGAAAAATAAAATTATCATTTTCAATAACAGAGACTTATCAAGACAATGCACTTTTAGTTTGACAACAGCAGGGAGTGATGGAAGTGATGCCCTGTTTGCATCCAAAGACAAAAAAAAAGAGAAGCAGCACATGAACCCCAAAATTTGCGTACTTATAGAAATGTATTTCTTAAAAACATTGTAGGGTACAGAAATTATTCCCTCTGTCCTTTGGCGTGGTTTTCCTTGGGGCTGGATGCTGGCACAGCTGGCAGAAGGCACCAAGTGCACAGCAGAGCACCGGATGTTTCCAGTCTACTTTAGATTTTTTTTTCTCCCCAGTATCCGTCTTTGGCTTGAGAGAGTAAGGATTGCAAAGACTGATGAAAGATAATGATGATGAAAGATAAAAGCATGTTTTCATATGCACATAATTATTTACAACTTAATACTAAGAAGTGCTGTAAATATAAAAATGCTTATACACCCAAGAAAATCTTAATATCTTCTTCTCTTTCCTTGAATTTCCTTTGCATTATCAAACAGCTGCATATTTTCTACTTGCTTTTGGTCAATTTTGCCAAAACAAAATTAATATAAAGAAATCCTTTGAATTCAAAAAGATCTGACAGAGGCTTAGTCTTTCAGATGCTGAATTTTTAATCTATTAATTCTAACACAAAAAGGAATCAAGGAAGACTTTCATTATAAACCCAGAAGCTTGTTTTGGTCTTTCTTTCCTTTCTGGTATTATACCAGCAAATGCTTTTTTTCGTTGACAAATGTTTTCTAAGATAATGTTACTTATAACACCCTGCTGCCAGTTCTGCCTCCTATATTTTTATAGGACAAAGGAGAGATAAGGATGTTTTAGAGCAAACAAATTTGGCCCTGGCAATTAATTCTAAATTCTGAACCTGCTCCATGATGAGTGTTTCTAAAGCTGTCATTGCGGCCTGGTCTTGGTGTACTCCTGTGGGTTTTGTTTTTTTGGGGTTTTGGTGGAGTAATGCCTTTTTTTTCTTTGCTTGTTTTTTGGTTGGGAATGATTTATGTGTCGAGATTATTCATTCTGAAAATTCACCTGAGCTCAGATTGCACAGTAATTTGAATTTAGAACTGACACTGCATGTATTTCTCGATAAGTAGGTATTCTGCAACTTTAAAAATTCGTTAGCCTTTATGGTACGGGTGTAAAAAGTAGAGGCAATTTTCATTATTTCTCTCTATTCACAGCTGAAAAAAAATAACAGAATTTTCAGTGATTTTCTATGTGTGGGGTTTTTTTTTAAATAAAATCTGCATTATTTATAAAGGTAAAACAACTTCCTGTGTTGGGCTTTGGTTGTCCACCTTCTGTTTTGAGATCAAGGTTCCCCGACCTGTTAGAAGAAAATTCGGTGTTGTACTGCACAATAGCACAGCCCTGATGTGTTGCTTTCAACTGAGGACCTGTTAGTTGTTCTTACGACATCCTTTCTTACGAATAAAACTTCTGGAATTTGTAAAATGTCATTCACTGAAACTGGGTCTGTGGTGGCTGTTGGAATTCCTGAATCCTGGAGACTTTCTGACACTCTTTGCCTGAGTTGCTCTGTCAGCAGGTTAAACTTGAGCACACATTTGTCTTGGGCTCAGCCCTGTTGTGTTTGGGTATGCAGAAAATACTGTAACATACCTTTAGGGTCTGTGAGTTTTAGACAGTGATGAATTTCAGCTCTGAACTCTTTGGGAGCTGTGGGTTTATCCCTGGTCGTGCCAGGGATGGATAATTCTCAAAAACAGGTGTAGGTATTAAACAGCATGAAAGAAACAGCCTAAAAAGGTGGAATGGAGCAAGGTTTCATAGGAAGCCTGGGGTGTCCCAGTCAGGTTCTTGGCACCAGAGCAGATCCACCTTCTGTGACAGGAAAGGTGGAGAAAAGTCTCCTCCCTCAGACACATCTTTGGCTATAGTGGAAGTTGTTGGGAGCAGAGCTATTAAAATTAGTGGTGGGGTACAAGATTAACCAGTACTTAGAAAAGAGTATGAAGTTTGGGTTTTTTCTTCCACTTCACAAAAAGCTGATACAGCCACAGTTCATTGAGTAGGGATTGCGTTGGGTCAGGTAGGTAGACGGAGGGGAAGATGCTGTATGACAAAAGGAACTTCTTTTTGGCAGGTACTGTGGAGGATGAGGAGAAGAATTGGGTAAAACCAGAAATAAGAATGTTTTACAACTCTGACTTAAGTAATATTTCGTGGGTTAGGTGAATACCAATGAGAAGTGAAAATGAGTGAAACCCAACACCACATTACGTTCCTGAGTGTGAATTCCTGTGAGTATCTGTGGAGGTGCTTGCTTCCTATTCACAAATAGCTACAGTGTCCTGGCTCAAAAAAACCCCCAAAACCAAAAACAGCAACAACAAACTAAAACAAAACCCCCCCAGGTATTGCAATGGCAGAAAGGCTGTCACATGGATTTATGTTCTGGAATTTTGCATTATTCATGTAGGAACAAGGCATGGAAAAGGAACATATATGATTAACTGCAAACAGAACAACAACAAGCTGCTGATAACTATTAGCACTGATAATTTAGAGCTGTTTAATAGGTACTTACTTGCTCCACAATTCTGTTACTTATTAAAAAAGGAGTATAGAGTACACCTAGCAAATGTCAAATTAGTAATACTATAATGGGACATATAAAACTTCAGACTTCATTCATTCTCCAAATGGAAGTCAGATAATGCTTATAGTCTGGAGAGTGACTAAATGTTTAAAGCAGGTTATTTTATAGAGCTTTGGAAGTCATATGGACTGTCCAGTCATTCTGTGTATGAAATTCAGCTGTTTCTGAACTGAAATATTGCAGTTAATTGTGGACTGTTGATCTGGCACCTGATTCTTAGAGATTACATGAACTCCTAATAAGAAGGTCAGTGCAAAGGCCACGAGTGACTTCAAATTTATTTTGAAGGCTTTAGCAACCCTCAGCCAATGTCTTCAAGGGGTATTCAGATGCAATACATAATTAAAAACAGGAGCAAAAGAATGCAAGATTTTCTCTTGGGAGTGGATTCTTACAAACTCCTGCTTTTTGAGCTTAATTCTTAATATTTAGACACTTAAAGGACTTTTGGTCTTTTCAACTTAATTGCTAATTGATATTTCTGTGAAAAACTTAGTGTTTCATAGCTTTATAAGCTATGATTCTTCTAAATTTAATCAAATATTTTGCCATGTTCTTAGAGAAACTCGGAGTGTTTTCCCAAAGTTTCAAGTCAGTGTTGACCTTCTACAGCCTGGATTTAGTAAAGGGTCTTGAAAGTAAATAAACACAGCACAAGTAATATTAATGTGAATATCTTGGTGTGCTATCAAGGATTACTTTAAGATTTTGCATATACCTTTTAGTATTCTTCCCCTTCCCACTGCAGCCTGCCATCCCTTTCCCTGCTAAAAAAAAGCTTCAGGCATAATTTATTTTCCTCTATATTAGAGCTAGATTCGAAAAAACAAATCAGCAAAAGAGAACCAGATCAAAAGGTAGATACATCTGAAAATTAACAAGGGCATAGTTCTTCTGCACCTGTAGCCCTCTAAAAGCACAAACATGTTTTTGCTTAAGCCTTGCCTTTTAGCACTATAGTTACTAACACAAAAGTAAAACAAAACTGGTCAATACACTGATTTTTACAAGACGGATTTATTCTGCATTTTCATATACTTAATATTAGCTGGTAACAAAACAAAAATAAAGTTAGTTGAAGCATTACTATACAAAGTCCCACAAAATCCCATAAAATCTGTAGTAGTCACTTTCCCTGCTCGGGTAGGAGGATTATTTGTTCTATTAAACTACGCTTTAGTTGTGGAGATAAGACTTTAAAATTAACTTTTAAATTTCAGTTTTGTGTTTTTCCCATGCTCTGCTTGTTATCGTGACTGATTATTTTGTTATAAACCCATAATTTTTATTGAAGCTTCAAAGTGCTGCATGAGTTGGAAGGCATTGCAAAGAGCAGTTCCCCCAGAGGCAATGTTAATACTAAATGCACAGTGTGAGAAGCACTGGAATGAAACCAGAAATTTAAACAGTCTGAAGATCCCTGCTCCAAAAGAATCCAAGGATCAATGGCAGTCATTGATGGGGTTCATGGGTATTGACCCAATCCCTGGGTATTTTAGTGCTGTTTTATGACAGCCATATGTCTTTACGGATGTTCACAGTTTAACGTGAATATTTTCAATTTAGTATTTATCTTGCTTGTGAATGTCAGAGGATGAAATAGTTTTATATGAAACAGGAAGCAGAGCAAAAGATGGATGAACAGGAAAAAAGAATATAAAAAGTAAGTTTTGGTCTCCTAAGATCAAAAAAACCCCATTTTTTGTAGCTTCATTAGAGATTATAAAAATCTTCTGGAAGAACAATGGAAAGAAATGCATCTGAGCCATCTGAGGTTGCAATGATGGCAGTGAATATCTATTTCTCTGCATGCCAATGGTACATGCAGATATATTATTTATCTCAGCATGCTGCAACATTTGGTTTTCTGCTCAATAAGGTACTTTGCAAACGTAAAGTTCAATCTTCAGGAATTCTGAAGTTTTTCACTTAAATATCTTATTTCTAAACTAGGTGTTTATGGTCTCTGTGATTAAAACAAGAGATGGGACAGCATTAGTGTGCTGACCTAATATAACCTTTCTCACAGTATGTGATGAGTAAATTAATAGAGAAACTTAATAGACTTTTTTTTTTTTCAGTCTGGTGTCTATCACATCCTGCAGTTAGAAATAAAGTGGAAAATTGTATCTGTGACAGGAAGAGAATGTAGTAGTGAAAATGCTGAGGAGGATAATACTGACATTGACTCGGCTCTGGTGCCACATTGAAACTTGGGTGCCTTTCAAGCATTGCCCAGTGTCACATAAGGGTGATGCTTATCTTAGCTCCCGAAGGCATTGCTTGAAGTGAAGCGTGGGAGGTGTTGAATCAGAATGGCTGGATTTGTATAACTGATCTGGATTGGCAAGGAGTGTTCATTTCCAGAATAAAACTCAGATTCTTAAATACAGGGTGGGTTTTTTCTTTGAATGTGCCTAAAACTGAACCTCATGGGCCATTTCTGATGGTGAAAGAGGAGTTTTCTCTCCATACACTTTCAGTAACTAACAAGAGAGGCACCTGATGATCTTAGCAGTAGATCTTTGCTGCACTTCATGCACTTTGCCCTGGGAGCCTGAAGGGGACAACAATTGATTTCACAGGCAGTTAGGTAACTGCTGTTTCCTAGGTTAAGGGGATTTATTCAGTGTACATGAAAGGATAAATGATTTCTCTTAGGAATGAGCAGGTTTTTAATAGTTTGAGGACTGAACGTATTAGTGCTTCTGGTTAATTCCCAGCTGAGGAGTATGTTCCAGTCACTGCCTAAATATATTGCTTTCTGCTTAATTTTTCACTTCACATTTTATACTTCACACTTCTAATCTTGAAGATATTTCATATCCTTAGTCCTGCTGAGCTAAACTTTCATTTCCGCCACATGTCATCTTGTGCCATGTATTTAATAGATAGTCATTTATTAATCATCTCCAAATGCAAATTGAAGACGTCAGATTCTGGAGCCCCTGTCATCTATTCCCTAGGGCTTGAAATTTTCTGTCCAGCATATTGGATCAGCACTTCCATGGATGAGTTGAAATACCAGATGAACACACAACCAATGTCAGGTGTTTCAGGCAGCTTGGCACAACTGTGAAGTCTCTTCTGTTGCTGGTTTGGTTTTTTTTCCTTCCCTTCTTTATACAATGCCGTGTGATTCTCATCATGAAAGGTAGTTTCTAAATGTATGTTGAATAGCTAAATACAGAACTAATTTGTAAAACATCTTGATAATATTTTAAACCTGAATTAGGTTATTACCTTGATTGCATTTGACTAATGTGCCAGCTCATTAGGAAGCTCGCATACATAAAGCAGGCGTATTATGGTAAAGAATGAATGAGATTTTACTCACATCTTTTAGAAACACATCATGTGCAAGAAGAAGAAAGAATACAGTCAGAATCAAAGTGTGACGTTATTGTAAAATAGTTCTCTTCTGTAGTTCAATTTCTGAAGTATAGATTGAAAAAAACCTGAACATTCTGATTCAATAAAATATCTCCAAAGCCTTCCTCTCTTCTTTTGCACTTCTAACACACCTCTTAAAAAAAAAAGAAACAAAACTTGGGGTTTTTATTACTGTGACAAAGATACCCAGCAGTATGACTTTATTGATGTCAAGTGCCAAGTTTAATTATTAAATAGCAGATGTAATAGGTGACAGGATGATTGGGGATTTTAAAAGAATAATGGAGAACCCTGGAGAAACCAGCAGAGGGTTTTGAAGTACCCAAGTAAAAAAAAATCTGCCAGTTTCTCTTCTCTTCTCTTATTTTAAAAATGGCTCTTTTGTGGACAGATGTATGAGGGCCAGGAGGAAGTGAAAGGAAGCAGAAGATGGCTGACTAACAAAGACATAATAGATATTCATAAATATGTCCTTAAGTGATGATATCTTGTAGTCTTCAGTCCTCCAACTTCCTTTGGACTGTAGAGGAGTTCTCTTAGTGCCACAAGACTGTTCTACTGTAGCCCCATTTGACAGAAGAGAGTAATTTAATTCTTTTCCAGGTAACTTCATTAAGGAAAAGTTGATGGTACCTGCACGTGGAGCACACAGAAGGTTTGTACCAGAGTTGAACAAGTAAATGGGAAAGAGCTGTTTTTTGTCTACCTTCTTTTCCTTTTGGCTGCTGCAAAGAGAGGAGAAGGGCTGAAGTGTTTCATGACTGATTGGACGCTATAGCGGGAAATGTCTGGTTTCACCTTTTTGTGCCTTTCAAAATTTATCATCTTCTCCTGCAACAGAAAAGAGTAGGAGAAGCATGGCTTGAAAACATTAGGAATGGCATGAGGATGGCATATGGTGGTGGTCTCCCTGGTAGCAGTGCCCATCTGCCAAGTGTTCCATTAATCCATGAGTATTCCTGTAACGCCTTCATGACAGGAAGGTGTAGTTTTATGTAACAGAGAATTCAGATGGTTTGCATGTGGCTTTTTGATGAATGTATCTTCATTTTTACAGTGCAGATCTACATAGCCTCACCTACCCTTAGTTAATGTGATGTTGCTCCATTGATGTTGAACATGTGGGTTTAGCTCAGGTCTGCTGAATTGAGAAATGCATGAAAATACGTTCATTTCTGTCAAAGTTGTTCATTTCTGTCAATGTTGTTCTTGCAGAGGGTGGTATTGCTGGTAGGAGAGGTACAATCTAATGAGCTTAATACTGCATTGCTAAGTATTTAATCATGTCATGCTCTGCTGCTCATCCTTAGTTAATATATGTCACAAACTAATGAAAGTGTCAAGGTTAAAAATGTAGCAGAAGTACATCACACAGAATCATTTCTAGTTCTGGAAATAAGTTCATTTTCTTTTCTGTATTTTTTTCTCCTCTCCTTCCACCCTCACCTCCCTTTATCGCCCACCTTTTTCATGTTCTGAGCAAAGTGTTTGTGGAGTTTCTTTCTTCCCCTTATATGATGTTTTTTGACTCTTGTTTTATTAGACAAGAGAAAATCAAAGTTTTCTCCAAAGGATTTCTCACTGGGCTACACCACCTAGTCCTCATTTGGTGAAAGAGGGAAAGCTGTAAGCGTTCTCCACATAACTTTTTTAGGAAACCCCTGATACCTGTAGGCATCCTTATAGAAATCGTATTAGGAAGGGGTGGTTGAATTCCTGAACAAAACCAAATATAAATCGTATGTGACAAAAATAAGGACCTGATCTGAAGACCGGTATTTTTGACTCCTCCAAGCTTTGGAATTGATAGTGTTCAGTATCCTCACCAGACTGAACAGGACCTGGGTAACCCAAGGGTTGGCAGCTATGAGAAGGGTGGATTGAAAAGGAGTTAAAAGTTTATGTTATTTTTAAAATTTTAAGTTGTGCTAATTAAACTAGAGTCTAAAAAGAAAAAAAAAAAACCCTGAAAGGTTATTTCTTTTCACACTTTTAAAATTCATTGCTAATCTTGAATTGTCATTATCACAATAATTTGATTTTTTTTTTCCAGCTTAATTTCAAGTATTTCTGGTATGCTGAAGAAGTTAATTATTTAAGATAATCTTTGCTTCTGTTCTCCTGTATTTATAGTGTTTTGTAACATTTTCTATACATTGAACTTTTCAATATCCATTCAGTGAGTGTAGCAGTAAGAACACTATGAAGTATGAAAGGCCTGAATGCTATCAAGATCCTTATCAAGCCTTTAAATTATCTGATGTAGTGTTGGATCCTCCATGGCTTCGGTATTTTCACCCTGACATTAAATGAAGGAAAAACAATTACTGCCAGTGTACAAGTCCTCCCTATCCTGTGTCACATCAAAGAGCTCTCTCGATGAAATAAAGTTATCTCCTCCTCACAGTTCTGTATTTTCCATGCCACAATTTCTAACTGTTCATTAATTTTTTTTCCATTATTTTTCTTGCACATGACTTATATTTATGGCTGGTAAAAGTTTCATTGCTAAGCTGGCAAATTCACTACTTGGATTCTGGTATGGAGTATTAACATCCTGTCATTTCTACAATATGATTTTTGAGTAATATGAGACTTTATATGTTCTTAAATTGGCTAAAGTCAGGTCTTTACTGTAGAAACAAGCACAAGAAAGGTAGCTTTGTCACAGGAAAATAATTTGGAAGTTTTTGGTGCCCACAAATGTTGGATCTGGGTAAGGATTATCATCACTACCCAAACCTTTGCCTTATTTGAGGGGAATCTTGTGTCAGATGACCAGTTCATCTTTTACAAGTCACTGGGGATTGCAGGACTCCTTCCTTGCTCTTCAGGTAGTCTTGGGGAAAGGTGGAAGATTTTGTGAGCAATGCCCTGACCATTGCTGCACCAAGCTGTGAGGGCACTGGGTATGGAACTTTTAGTGACATAAAGGTGGCATTTTGAGGAGGAATTTGAGGTCTAGTTGTCACTTGTGTGTTTCTTACTAGGTTCATGATGGAGCTATGGAGTGCATCAGCCTCCAGGAGCATCAGCCAAGCACACTCCCTGTGAAGAACAGGCAGTGTTGTTTTTGTCCTGTTTTAGTCAATGGAAAACTTAAGAACTACAGGAACATGAGGAAAATGTTTTGTACCTTCCTCTTGGTATGTTGCACTGTGCACTGATAATTTTGTTTTCCTGCCAGTGTTGTCATTTTTGTCTGTCTTCAGATTTTGCTGTGTTCCAAATTCTGCTTGTAAATATAGGGAATTAAAGAAAAATCATTTATCCCTAAGGAAAAGAAATTAACTGGGGAGGGGAAAGTGGCTTGTGAGCTGTGGTTGCATGATCGTTGCAATGTGTGCATCACCCGAGCATATGATGGTGCAGCTTTGATCTTTTGGTACATTTTTGGTAAGTGAAACTCCAGACTTGCATTCAATTTGTTGTGAAACAAGAGTGTGTGACAAAAAAGCAGTGCTGCCTAGCAAAGATGAATCATGTGTAAATGTTTCAAATATGGGGAAGGATAACTAGGTGCATATGTTCCTGATTTCAGTCTGGAACGATTTTCCCCCTGTACAATTAGCTGAACCAAAAAAAAGAAGAGAAGTTGATAATGGAGGTGCCAGCTTGCTGAAATGTGGAGCTTCAGTTGCAGTCTCTATAAACAACAAGTGAAGTGTGAAGGATTAGTTGGAACCCCAACAGACACTGATTATGAAGAGGTGTCAGAAATGAAGCACTGGGTGAAATGGTTGAGAAAGATTTATCTGAAACATTTTTGCTCCTCTGATATGATTTTTAGAACAACTTAGAAGGTGTGCCTGTCATATTCTGGATTTTTCTCTCCAGCCTCTCATGTGTGTCTGTGTTCTCCTTTCTCATGCTGTTCCTGGGCAAGAGGGCTGCCATGTGGGCAGTGTTATCCTTGTGGAATTCAGCACCAAAAAGAAGCAGCCGTGCCTTAGCAGGCAGGGTGGGACACAGCTCTGGGCCACTTGTGTCCAGCTATGCGGTGACAGGGATCAGTGCAAAGCCCAGACTATTTGGGAAGTTTTATGTAAGGCTGGCATTGTGCTGGAACACATGCACATGGGAAAGGGGATGTTCTTTGGAACAGTGTGGTTTATTTCAGCAAATATCACCTTTCATCTTTTTCTGCAGTTTTTGGGGAACAAAAACTTTACATAAACTGTCAGTGTGACATGAGAAAGTGTGTGTATATGTAAGGTGTGCTCTGAATAAATGGTTTGGAGAATAAATGCTATAAATGCTGTTCTAAATACTGAATTACATGGAACAAGAGTTTGGGATTTTTATTTTTTAAAAAGGGTGATAAATTTTGATGGCTGTATATTAAGATATTCTTTCTACTTCATGTGTTAAAAATGTGTGAATTTTGCATCTTCTGTAATGCAAGACAGCCAGAGGTACTTGGTATGTGTCTTTTGAAATGAAAATGAGCAATATTTGAATGGTAGCTAGGATTTTAGATTTAGATTTATACATATATATGTTTTATTCTTTTGTTCTTTTTTTCTGGTATCTCTAGTATTATAATGTCATCAGATAAACTGTTGTCTGCATCTAATGGTAAGATAGTCCATAACAGAGCTGATCAATGGTTTCCAAATGTGTTACTTATCAAGTTTTAAAATTTAAGATGCCTGTCATGAAGTTTTCTTAAGATTCATTTGGCTTTAATGGCTCGTTTCACCATCTTTCTGCTTGACCAGTCACTGTTTGCACCTGAAAAAGGAACTTCCTTTTCTCTTTTGGGAAAGAACATGGAAAAAAACCTGAAAGACAGAACATGAGGGAAAAATGAGTAATTCTGGTTGAATTAAAAATTATTCCACAACTTCTGAAGCTATTAGCACAAGATGTATGTCTAGGTATTATGTATTATTTCTAAGTTAACTGAAATACTTGCTCTTTGCTTTAATTTTTACTTCGTTTGCTGCCCAGCTCCAATTTGGTTTTGCAGTAGCTGCTCAAAGACTCTACAGAAGTTTTTCCTTAAATCTGAGCTGAAAGTTAAATAAAATTTGTGTTGGAAGGGGTAAGACCTATCGTATATTCCAGAAACAATCTGGTCAGTAAGAAGAGGTGTAAGAATTTGAAGGAATCACAGGGCCTGAGAACAATTTCAGAAACTTTCTCTGGAACCTTTCAAGACTCTCAAACTTTGTCATAGCCCTTATCTTTAGGTGACTTTTACCTACTTTCTCTGTATTTGTGCTAAAGCTCCTCAGGGTGTAGTTTGTCTTCTGCCATGTCCATGCACAGAGCCCAGCACTGAAGTGCTTCCCCCTGCGCATTGCATACAGTTTCTGGAATAGTTACAAATCTGTGGGGTCTTTTGATCCACTTCAGAGTGTTTCAGAACTGCCCACAAACCACTGGGACTGCAGAAAGATCTTGGAAAAGAAAACCCTTGAGCATTTTAACTTGTGAACAATTCAGCTTTTCAGTTTTTAATGTGCTTTTTTAAACTGAAGTTCGTGAACCGAGAAATATATTTTAATCACATTTCTTCTTTCTTTGTTAAAACCTCCTGTTAAGTCTATTTGCATTTCTGAGTAAGTCATAGAAGGATTAGATGCTATTTTCTTACTGTGCCTGAACTCTGCATTGTGTGTTTGAAGTAGGAGTGTGACAAATGCTTGAAATTGAAAGTTCCTCTGAAAAGGAATTACTGGGGTTTGTTTAAAAAGCCTTTTCTTTCTGCATGCTCGGGAGATCTCCTACTCCTTTATGACAGTCGATTTTATTTATATCTGTAAATGGCAACAGCTGTGTCATCCTATTACAGTCCTGCTGGAGAAACTGTGTCTCCACCAAGGTAAGGTTTGTGGTGTTTGAGAAAATGTCAGCTATAGAAAATGTTTCGGTAGGCAAATGTCAGTGAGATATTAAAATGGTCTTGGAGGACAGAACAAGAGCCTAATATTTGCTAGCTTCGAAAGTCACACTGAACTCAAGAAGGTATTGCATTTCTTTTTCTTCATCCTCACCTCAAATTTTCTTATTGTTAGTGAATTTTAATTCCTTTTTGTAGAGATGGATGTACTTTTCCTGTAAGAACACACAGTTGAGTAGCTGGTAGTAGATTTCCTTTTCACATAAGGAAACTGTCTTTGACCAAGCTGATACCTCATTTTAGGTTTTTTCCTTTTTGAAATATTGAAAGGATTATTTATTCCATGTGTGGCTTGGTGAACCCGTGTTTTTAGCCAAGTGCAGGAAATTTAAATCGTGTGAAGCTACCACAGTACTAAATAAGGACCAACAACACGTTTTTCCCCCCCATTCCTGTCCTCTTATGAGGAACAATTAAAGTTCCTCAATCATTAGCTAATTAATGGATATAACAGCGTAATGTTCGTCCCTTAAGGATTCTATGATGAAGCGATTTGGTCAGCTTGATCATTGTTACAGCATTGACTGTGGTAGGGTTTTGAGGCTCAGTCCAATTTTAACAGACAAATATTACTTTTTTCTGTTTTTTCTCTCTCCATCCTCAGCCCTCCTTTATTGTGGTTGCACAGCAATGAGTGCTTTTGACTCAATTGTTGGGAAAATGCCATTATTCTCCTGTTGGTTTTTTTTTTGGTTTGTTCCACACCCCTTTCCCCTGCAATCCCTTAGGTCAAACTGAAGGAGAAAAAGGCAGCAGCATTTGTTCCTTGCTGTCATCCCCACCTCTTGCAACTCCAGATTTCAGTCTGGAGGTGTAAATAGGGACTGAGATGAACTGGCTGATTTTCAAGTTAATAGAAATCTTCAATGCATTAGTTTAATTTAGTGCAAACTTCAAGTTTTAGATTTCCTTCAAGATACACCACAAGGGGAAAAAGATTTTCAAAACCACTGACTCTGATGCTCCTTACTTGATTTAATTGAAAAAAACCCAGACGTTTTAGATAATTTTTTGTGCATCTTCAAAGTGTGGTTATAAAATAGGAATCTTTTGTAATAAGCTCAGCTCTGGAATAGTTCAGCCACTGCAAGCTGAATGTGCCACTTAAGTCAGATGATCAAGCAGTTGTCTTTCTTCATTTCCTCATTTTTTCCTCTTTGTTTCCTCATAATCTGTGCTGAGTGAACCACGTGCTTCAGATGTCTTCTAGAAGCCTGCAAAGGTCAGGGAAGAACTTTTGTTGGCTGCTTTGATCTCTTGGAGATTTTTTTCAGCTTCTTTAGAACTCTGCGGAAGGTTCAGATCTCCAGATGACCTCCAGAGTGAAGTGCTGCATTTGCACTATTGTCACATTTTGTCTGATTTCTTTGCCTGGGACTCAGTTTTTCTGCAGGCTGTGGTCATCTGTGCAACTTCTTGATTTTATCTTGCAAAATGAAGGGAAGGGTACAGGGTATTCTCTTAATCTCTCCCACATTAATCTGTGATGTCTGATTTTTCTTAATTTACTTTTTTTGTGTGTGTGTGCCCCTCAATATCAAGCATTCAGTGAGGTTTTTAGAGGATTTTAGTGCACACAAGTTGTGCTTGGGTTGATGTTCTCAGGTAAATAACTACAAGGAGCAGATCTCAGTGAGTTGGAGGGGAAATTCTAGACCTGGGTACTTCAGCAGGTTGTCAATACACTAAGCCTCAAATTTATAAAACAAAGATGTGACAACAATTTATGGCAATTATTTTGCCTTTTGAATTTTTGAATTTGAATTACTCAGCTTAGTAACATAATGTAAATATCTGGCATAAATTATTTAAGGAAAAAAATTAACATTTAGTGGAAAGTGCTTAGGAAACTGAGCAAGGAAGATATAATTGAAACTGGAAGATGGTCTCTCCACCACCTGTCTGCTATAAAAGCTCTATTAAGATAAACAATTTTCATACTGTAATTGCTAAATATCCATGTTAATGGTGCTAATAATACAATTTAAATGGCTTTGAAGGAAAATGAGTGTCTATCCAGCAGAGTTCTAACATCACCTCAAGCAAAGGAAAAAAACATAAAACACATAGATCGAGCTTCAAAATAAATCTTGAATGAATATTGCTTTTAATGATAGGGCAAGAGATTCACTGATCAAGAAATTTTATATAGTCCCTGCAATTTTTTAAAATAATAATAAAAAGCACAGAGAGATAGAATCACTTTTGTAAAACCAGGTATCAGATCTCTGCAGACTCTTTCAAAGATTCACTCTCAAAATCTGTTCTCTGCCATTCAGGCTGGCTCTGATGTAGAAAACCCCCTTTATTTCATGTTATAAAACTGCTGGACAATGGAATACGCTGCAAAATGCAGGGTGTGCAAGCTCTTGAGTGACTTTACAGAAACCAGGACTCTTTCAAAAGGCACTATAAAGCAATATATGAATATATGTTATCTGCTGGCCTATGGTTTACTCAACATTAGGTTTAGCCTGAATAAAGTTGATGCACTCTCAATGCGTTCTCAATATCTCTTGAGCTGTGCAGGTTTAAGATGATCATGCATAGCCTGCATTTTAATTCTCATTTTAATTTGCCCTAGTTAATGTGAGTGATAATGAACCTTTCTGTACGTATGGATAGCGTTGTATCATCTATTTCTTCACACAAGCGAGGTGATTGAGTGTTACAAGATGGGATTGCAGCAGTCTGGGCTCAGCAGTGCTCACACTGCAGCACACCTGCATGCCTCTGACAAAACCTCCATGTGCAGAGGGGAAATTTCTTTTTCAAGATGATTGTACACAAAGTCCAGCACTTGGATTGCATATATGATGTTAATCAACACCTGTATGCTGAAAAATGGTGCATCTGTAATATGACATGCATTTAATAAATGTGTGCATAGATAATTTTATTTAAATAATGAAGTGGTGATGAAAAATAATATTATCCCTTTTAACAACTTACGAGTTATCTAGTGTCTAGTGATAGAAATGTCTTCAGGTAAATCAGCAAAAATATTTTCTGCTCTTGTTACTCTTTTCCATTTCTGCTGTTTTCATCTGTATTTATTATTTTAAATACAAATTGCCCCCCTTCCCTTCAATTGCATAATTGCAATTGATTGATGTTTTATATTTTATTTCAATTGGAAAACATCAAATCAGGCTCACCTTATTCAAAATGCTGCGCTTTTTTACACAAAAATATCTCAAATACGCTGCATAAAACCTTTCTATAGCAGCTTCTTTTGTAGTGCATTCTGGGTCTTCATTCTCCTTTAATGTGATTAATACTTAGTTGAAAGGAAAGTTTATCTTCAATCCGAGAAATCCAAGCTAACCCAAGAAAATTGTCAATGTGGAAAAGTTGTTTGTCAGAATTAGTTTTGAATTGCAGTGCTAAACATCTTTACAGCTCTTGTATACGATCTAAGACATTAAAAAAAGAGCAAAACACTTAAGTAATTACTATTTTAAAAGGTGGCAATAAACCAAGGTACCATTATTCAGAGATTTATTACATTGGAGAATATATGAGAACACATTTTCTGATGGAAAAGATTTTCTTTTTAAAATTCTAGTAGCTGAAACATTGAACTGATGGGGAAAAAATAGCTTATTTGTCTGCAGTGTCCAAATGAACTGTATGGAAAATCTATTTGACTAAACAAAGAACAGATGGTAAATAATGTGATTGCATTAAGGTGACTGTGATAGCAGTCACCACATAAAAATGAGCCATGTGCTGCATTTTTCTGAACTCTTTGTGCTGTAGTCTGGAGAGAAGAAATACCCTATGGGAATGAGAGTGAGTCTCTCAGCATTGCTCTTATCACCTTTCCAAAAACTGGGCTTATTGTGAAGATATGTAAAAAGGAGAGAGTGCAATAAGTCATAACAGGTGATGATTATTTAGAGAAACCTCACCCTCGTTTCATTTGGAAATTCTTAATAAATATTTAAAATGAAAATGTTATTGAGTTATACAAATGCAAGAGGTCTATTATGCTAATACTAAATTGAGTTTTTATAGACTATTTTGTGCCTTGCTGGCAGCACTTGGCACAGTTTTAAGCTACCTTTAACAGTCTGCTTCTTGGTTATGGGTCCCGCCCCATTTTGAAGGCAGACATTCACATACATTTGCAAACGGCTTTGATAGAACACAGAACAAAACATTTTGACATAACACAACCGGGTTTTTGGCTCCAATTTCCTCTTGGAAGAAGGAAAAAGGGCAACTTAAAAGAAAGTTGAGGTTAATTTTCATCGGTTTGTTTCCTGTTGAGTATAAAATCCAAAAGGGAGTAGGGTGACAATCGAATCCTTTACAGGGATCCCTAACCCTAGCTGCAGGGACAAGACATGAATGATGCAGAATTTTCTGGTTCTTGAGGTAACTGTAGTGAATCCTGGTGACTTCAGGTTTTAAATTTAGGTACCAGGCAGAGCCAGATCCTAAAGACCTAAGCTTTGTTTCTTAGAGGCTGTTGAAGGCTTGACTGAAAAAGGACTGAGTAAAATGAGGGACTGATCCTGAGATTTCCTGATGAAGTTTTTCAGTCAGCTTGGACTTCTCTGTTTGTGTGCAGATGTAGTGGTCTGGGACAAAATTATCCTGTGGGTAATTGTTCTTTTGTCAGGAGCAAGGAGGAGTTAACACAGTGATTTTTGCCAGTGCCTTGCCTGGCACTGATTTTGAAATGGTGCTGGAGGTGTATCTAGGCACCACCCAACAACTGCAATTCTGGCAATATAAGAATAGGAAGATTTTTAATGTGGTTTTTGCGGTGTTTGTTTGTTTTCTCCATTTGGATTTATACAATTTTCAGGTGTCTCTGGTTTTTGGTTGCTTCTGGAGTGCTTTGTGGGAGGGAAGAGGGAAAAGGGCAATTTCATTACTCTTTGCTTTTAAAAACATGTAAGTAATGCGGTGCGGAATATTTTGCGTTATGCTTGCTACATTACACTTTGTCTATAGGTGTTATAAAAATATGCTAATAGAAATTTTATTAATTTGATATTGGACATATCTGGAAGAAAATTCACTACCTTGTAGTAAGATTTATTTTTTTAAATAGTTGAAGACTGCTGATGTGGAAAAAGAATAATGGTTTTTTGGTTTTTTTGAGACAGATGGTATGCCTATATCTTTTATGAGTGGGGAAATAGAATAAGGCTTTAGACTTTAATTGCAGTCTGGTACTGAATGTTGTCTGGAAAGGGGTGTAGAGGTATTTTTGATATAAACTTTCTAGCCTCTGGAGTTCTCTATCACATTAATGTGCACTTTCTTAGCCCCCTGGATAGCCTAAGATATTTGGAGTTTTTATGACTCAGGAGCTGTCAGGAATATTGCCCAGCAGTGCTTCCTGCAAAGTCCTCTTTGTTTCCCTCAAAGTTTGATCATCCTCATCTTTGGCATGAGCAGATTGAGTGTTGCCTTCATAGCAGAAGACCCTTGGTGCCAGCACAGCATAGATTTCCTGTCCTTTCTCCATTTAATGATTAAGCTGTGATTTTGCAAACTCTGACACCCCACTGCACATTGCTGGCAGGGACAGGCACACAGCTGGGTGCTTCCAGCAAGCCACTGATGCCTGCTCATCCAGATTCTTACTCCATTTGATGGATGTGTGCACCGTTTTCTGTTGAAAGCTTATGGATTTATATCAGGTCAGAAAGAAGTTGAAATCCAAACCCCAAATCTAGGTGCCTTCTGCTGGAGTGAGTATCGCTTTGATACGCACAAAATTAAAGACTGAGACTCCTGAAACGGATCAAACTGTTTGTTAGGCACATTGGTCTTGGAATTGTTTTTGCCTTTCTATTAGATCAGAAATACCAGATGCAGCAGGCAATTAACTCTGCAGCAGAGCCGCGGACTTTATTACTGTGACCCAGATGAGATCTGCTCTGGTACCAATCTGTATTCTGCAAGACTAATGTGAATAAGTGCTTTCAATTCCAAAACAGACAAGAGAAATAATGAGGACTTATGAGTGTAAATATGTTATTGGGTTGTGGACCACAATAAACCAATAAATCTAGAGTGTCCTTTACTCAAAAGTGATTAAGTAAATTAGTGAATAATATGCTAGATTAATTCTCAGAATCATTTAGTTTTCTATGAATGTATCCTTGGTCTGTTGAATAACATTTAAGTCTTTTCCATTCTCGTTTTGTTGTTTTTTTTGTGTCTATCAAAATGGTAACAAAACCTTTGTAGGTAGTTTAAAAATACATTGATATTTGTTTGTGAAAAGTACTGCTGAAATAAAAGTATTTTATGTATTATGTATAATAATTTTATGATTTATTGTTACATAGGCATAAAAGCCAAACAGAATGACATGCATGGTTTATATTATTCTTGACTTGTGAAAAAGACAAATGCTGTCAGAGGTACACTTGGTACATAACTTCATTAATTTGAGTAACTGCATGAGTGATTCCAAGGGAAATAATATTCACTCTTTAATACAGTAATGTATTTTGCCTTTCTTTCATAGAATCATAGAATGGCCTTGGTTGGAAGGCACCTTAAAGCTCATCCAGTCCCACCCCCTGCCATGTGCAGGAACACCTTCCACCATCCCAGATGGCTCAGAGCTCCATCCAACCTGGCCTTGGACATTTCCAGGGATGGGGCAGCCACAGTTTCTCTGGGCAACCAGTGCCAGAATCTCACCACCCTCACAGGGAAGAATTTCTTCCTAATATCTAATCCTAATTCAATACCTTCCTTCAGTTTAAAGCCGTTCATGTGCTTCTTTGCATCTGCTTGGGTAAGAAAGTTAAGCAGTTAGGCTCCACTGGGAAAATTACAGAGTATATAGTCATTTCTTGGAAGACCTTGACTCCACAGGTTTCCTCTTTCAGTTCATTATCATAGTACTGTCTAATTTTCATAAAGTCCTTCGGGGCAAGTACTTTCCTTAGAGGCAATTTTTGTAACTTGAAGATACCTGTTATTTAAATCAATGGTGCTCATTGAGTAGATATTTTCTGTGAGAAAATACGATAAAAGGTTCTTTTTAGAAAGAAGGTCACAGAGAAATGTACAAAATAGCTGCTTAAAAAAAATGGCAAGCCTGATTTTTTTTTTTTCACTTTTGTTTGCCTTTTTATTAGAAAAAATCAGTAGCATTTAGTTTCAAGTAACACTTTCAATTAGTATTTAACTGACTATAAGTATCTAATTATATTGCAATTAGTTCTTTATCTCAATCACTTAATTTAAAGTGGAACTGAATAACCTTGGGTTTGGGTAAACTTGAGATAAGTAATCAGAGTAACAGTCTGATAGCAATTAAAATCAAGATACATCCACCACCCTGTAGGTATGGACTTTGAGATCTGCATAGCAGCTCACAATTTTGCCATGGACACTGGAGTGGGTAAATGAGCTAAACTTAATTTTTTATGTAAACCAGGTATTTAGTTGCTCTCAATACTGCTCAGTGGTTATGAAATATCTGTTATCACAGAAAATCACATTAAAACCCTCAAAACAAAAACCACAACCCTCTGCTGAAGTAATCAGCAGATTAGATGTGAAATGAAATGCAATCATCTGACGTTTTCATGTAGAGTCTATGTTAGCTTGGAAGAGTTTCATTTACTTTGCAATTTCCTCTCCCCCCAGACAGTAGCAGAAGCTTCCTCGAGTTGAAGTGAAAACAGAATCAAGTCTGTGGGGCTCCAAATACAGGTCCTAAGCAGAGAATTCATTCAGAAATAACTTGAGAGATCTCCCTTGTGCCTGTAGGCTCTGGAGCAGCTGCCCTTGTCACCTTTCTTCTGGAAGTAATGTTTTCCTGCTGCAGTTGCTGCTTTCCTGTCAGACATGTGGTTAAATCCCAGAGGCAGGTAGCACTCATGGACTGCAGTAGCTGATGTGACAGGAATCATTACTGTTGGACTTTGGATACCACACCCTCTTTGGCCCATAAGAGGGTGAGGAGAAAGTTTGTGTGATTTTGGATGATTTCAGTGCGTTGGTGCTCTGAGAACACAGAGGTGAGATGAGGGTGATTTATGCTGCTGGAAACAAAATTCCGATGCTTTCAGGGAGCTTCAGATATCACTGGGTTTTGTTGCACAGTCCTGAGCTTACCTTGAAAGAGGAAAATATGTCTTCAAAAACCAGCTTTCTCTTTAGTATGGAAAGTTTCATTGTGATTGTGGGATAAAGGTTCTGATTCCAGATTTTGAAAAGGCTCAAGTAGCAGCCTGCCAGCTGACATGATGAGAAAGAGACTGAATTTCATTTATTGCTATGAAAAAGAAAAATACTCCTAATTTAGTTTTGTATTTCAGCGCAGTTAGTGTGAAGAACAAGAAAATCATAACATCAGCTGTCCTTGACTCTGAAACGGTGTGACCAGTTACAAAAATGCCCAACTGAATTTTCACTTCTGTAGCTGAAGACAGCATTTAACCAGTGCCATACACTGTGCTTTGTCAGATACTTGGATAGCAGCAGTGAGAACCAGTGCAGACACCCCTCTTAAACACCCCTGATATTTACAGTATCACTGAGTATCATTTCCTGTGTCACTCTGAGGCTGTGGTAGAGACCAGGTCATTTTACAGCTCTTTGAAAATTGTTATAAATTGTTTTAAGACTTTTAAATCATCCAGTTGAAACTCATTTTTAATCTCTGGTAGGGCCAGCTAAGAGTTGCACTGAATCACGTTGTACCAGAGGATTAATCATGAAGAGAAAAAAGGATCATAAGCTCAAATTAGTTTTTTAGTGTTGAAAAATTTGCATCTCACCCCTGCAGTGCAGCCCTGAGGTCAGGCTGCTGAGGGTCCAGAAAGGAATAAGATAATTTATTTAGCAAACTAAGGTTGATGCCTTTTGCTTTTACAGGGACAGAGTTGTTCAGTCTGTACAGAAATGCTTGAAAGGCTTTGTGACACTGGGTCAGTGAATTAAAAAACCCATACTTTTGTTTAGAACAGTTTTCAGAAAAGTATGCTCAGGAGGTTGTTTCATGCTTCTAGCTGACCTCAAACAGAGCCTGAGAATTTTCAAACACTGCTATTTCAAACTTATCTGCTTACTGATGTTATTTGATAATATGTGAAGGTCAGTTCACCTAATTTCTTTTAAAGAACAGATTTTTTTTTCCTTTTACACATTTTTTTAAATTGCTCACATTGAACTTTATGCTTCATTGTTAAACAGAATCATAAAGCAGTTCTGTATTTAACAAGGTGGTTGACACATCTGAAAGCTCTAATTTATTTACTGCAGGTAACATTGAGGCTAGCTGAATACGAAGATTATAGAGAAATCCTCAAGAAGCAGAGGAGTTTTAAGTGAGTGTAAAGAGGAAGCAGATATCTAATAAGAGTAGCTATCATTAATTATGGGAGGAAAGGTGTATGAAGTGGTCACTAGAAATTAATTTCCAGCAAAACATTTAAATTTGACACTTGCAGATATGTCTTTATGCAGCACATAACCTGTGTAGTTCATTGCAGAAGGTATCAGCCAGGCCAAGAGCTTAGGAAGATTTAAAAGTGATTCAGTATTTATATAGGTAACTAAAATATCCTCTGTAACATTTGCTGGGGGGTATGCAATATCCTAAAAGGACAGGCGATGAGATTTTACGCATGTTGCATTATCAATAGCCGTAAATTATTTCAACCTTTCTTGGATGAGAAAAAAAAAATTAAAATAGAAAGCAACTTCTGTGAAAGTCAAGACTTCCAGTTGAATGTTGTGAACATTTTTCTAGGCAAAATTGATCTGTGTGCACAAATGGCCACACTCGTCTGCAGTTTGGTGAATCCCAGACTCAAGTGAGCAGCTCCTTCGCACCTCTGTTGTGAGTGGCTTGGTGGCTCTTATTTTCCCATTGCAAATGACACCCCTGAGTTTGTCACTGGGGCTTGGCATTGTGCCTTTTGTCAGAAAAAGGATGTTTAGGATTTGTATGTGAAGAGCAAAATTCACTATGCCACTTCCACCTTGTTTGTGGAAATACAAAGCAGAAGTTTGGATTCTGTGGCTGCAGTACTGTTGGGGGATTTTTTTTTTGTAGTTGTTTTTTCAAATATTGCTTTTAATTTTTCAAAATGGGATCCTGTACTTAGTAAGAATCACATAAAATGTCTTTTATTTTATTCATAAAGTTAGTATTGAACAGTATAGAGGTTTCCTAAGATGAGCACATTTTTTCTCATGATGAAGGTGTCTCACAGCTGCAATTAGTGGGGTGGTGTGTATTGGGGCAGTGTCCTCAAACTGTGCTGCTGTTATGAGTCTGATCCAAAAGATCCTGATCCAGTGAGCCCTCTTGAGGAAGCTTTGCCCTGAAGGATGGTTCTGGCCCACAGCAGCAGTGGAGTTTTATTCCTGTGCCCATGAGAACCAGAGCTGCCTTTAGAGGGATGTGCTGTGGAAGTGTCTCAAGGATGGATGCCTGCCTTGGTAGTTGAGAAATAAACCAGTCAAAGAAATAAAAAGAGTTGTCTCCTGCCTAGAGAGATTGACTATTTTTGGATTATTTTCCTGATTTGAGAGACATAAAAGTGCTGACTTCACCTTCTTTTCTTCATGCTGCTTCTTTGAAGGCATTTTAAGCCAAGTCTTACAATTTAATATTTTCTGACTGTGCAACATATTTGTATAAGTTAGATTAAATGTTAGCATTCCAGGGTCAGAATCAGTTGAAATAATGACTCTGCTAAACCATGTTAATGTACTGCCTAATTTCATTGTGAAATGCTGCTTAGGGGCCTGCAGAACACACTAGTATATTTTTCCATCCCTACCCAAGAAATTATCAAGTTAATACAATGAATTGCTTTGAACTTAAAAGTTGTTGTTCTCCTATCATAACTTGATGAGACAGTGCTGGTTATTGAAGTATTAATTTGGCTTCATATGGACTGGAGACTTTTTATTAACTATTTTTTCCATATTAAATCATCTCTGTAGTAATTCTGTGCATAATGGAAAATGAGAACCAGTTGCTCATATTATTTGGACAGCTACATTGAAGGTTCTTTTCTGAAAGGTAGAATGCTAGCTAGACCAAAATAAAGTGCTATCAGGAGTAGTGGTTGTCATAGATTGTTGGGGAAGATGAAACAGGAAAGCCTTATAAATATGATTGCCTGACAAAAGATTTTGAGAATATGAAAACTATAAGTGACATCGAAATGAAAGCCACTTTTGAAATACCAAGTCTTACTTACTGAACAACTGGAAAACAATGGTATGGCCGACTGAAGGTAATCCCCTCTTGATGGAACAATACCCTCTGCTTGCAAACAGGTCCAAGGGTCAGAGCAGACCCTACTAGCTCAGCAGAAGGGGTCCAAAGAGTAGTTTTTAGAAGTTAAGATATAACACTCTATGGTAATATAAGAACTCTTATAGGCTGTATGTAAATGCTATAGGATTTGTATCTTGTATTAGACTGGTTAGTGACAATTAGAATATTCAGTACAGAAGATGATTTATTGTATTGTAACCAGGACTTCAAACTCTCTTACTCTTACACACTCTTATTACACTCTCTTATTCCTCTCTTACTCTTCGCACACTCTTACACACTCTCTCTCTTACTTCCACTCTCTCTCTTACTCTTACACACTGTTACTCTCTCTTCACACACACTTCTTCACTCTCATTCCTCTCGCTCTCCCTCTCTCTTACCCGCTTACTCTCTTGCTCTCCTGGGCCTGCTCCGAGCTGAGTCTGGCAGCTCTAAGCAGTGCCCCTATACCCACGCCCTTTGCAATAAACCGCATGTTCCAAGATCTGACTATAGAGATCTCTCGTCACCGTCTTCGTCTACACCCGGTCCAGACTGAACCCCAAAGCTCTCACAATACATGACTTATTTTGACTTTGGAGAGTTAGAGAGAGCAGCCATTGGTAGATGGTAAAAATTAAGTCGGGGAAAACATCTTGAGTACCCTCCTGCTTCAGGCTGGTTTGTCCTGGGGCTTAGCAAAATTAATGGCAGAAGTGACTGGAGTTCCTATCAGTGTCTGGGATCCCAAAGAAAATTCAGAACACTGTTATCTGGTGCTGCTTTCCTCTAATACAGATGGATTCATTCTCTATATTGATCTTCAGGTGCATTCTGTTCCATTCTCAGTAATTTATTTTAGAGCAGTATTTTTTCTTAGGTGAATGAAGTTGGGATAAAGACAAATCACCTGAATGTTTCTGCAAGGAGATGCTTTGGTTTTAGCTGAAATTAGGCAGTGAGTTAAAAATGCAGACTTAATTCAAAAGGCTGCCTGTGTAAAAAAAGGATAATTTAAACCCTTAGTGGGCCCAGCAGATCACGTGAAGAGATTTTCAGAAATACTTTCATTAAGTAAAAGTTAATCACTTGAAGAGTGATGATTAAAATGATAATTACCTGTACTTTTTCCGCTACCTGACATTCAAGTGGCGGACTGAATGCATTCTCCAAGAATCAAGTGTGTAATCACAGAATTAAAGAAGCATGCCTGAAGAAACCAAATGGGAAGTGTGCGTGCATCCTTACGTTTGTTCCAGTGCACACTCACGAATTCTTCACTGTCTTTCACTGCTGTCACTAATCTGATGGCTTTATAGCCAACAATCTCATGTCAGCTTGTAGGACTGAATGTTCAAAGTGCACATGGATTTATATGACAAGACATATCATATGTTTTGTTCTTCATATATATATTTATCATATTATGTTTCCCACCTTCCAGATTCTTTTAAAAACCCTTAATCCTGTAAACTTGAAAATTAAAAAGACCAACACCAGCAAGGCAAGGACTTCTTATTGCAGCCAGACCCAAAAACATATTTAGTAATGGGCACAGCAAAAATGTCCAGATCTGTCATACCCATTTACCAAAACCACAGGGTAATGTGCCACTCTTTTGTGAGAATATTATTGAGTCTTCCTAATTTTCAGTCTTCTGGAGAGCCAAAGGACTCATGTTTATTTGGGAATAGTTCCTGTCACTGAATTTCAAGAGCTCTGCTTTGGTGTGTTTAAGTGTGCTGAATGTTTTAAATATTAGGCCAGTGTTTCAAGGTGAAAATATAATCTGAACACTTGAAAATGTTGGTGTTTCCTCCAGTTACAGTTAGAGGAATCCACAAAGCATTTCACTGATATGATGAGTTTCTTTGCACAGTCAATAAAATAAAATACTGTAACTAAATGTCATGATAGTATTTTATTCAGCTCTGGGGTGTTTTTGTGGTTTGTTTTGTTTTTTGGGTTTTTTTGGTTTTGTGAGAGGAGAGCAGAGAGAGAACCATTTGAGTTCTCCTTAAATGGGTGCCTGGTTTTGATTTAATTTTTGGTTTTTAGCTCTAGTTCATCTAGAGCATGAGTTTTTTACATCATCTGTATTGGGGGAGACAGGCAACCCAATTTTTATTTATACGCAGTGTTTGCTTTTTTAGCAAAACAAACATAAACAAAAAACCCAATGGCAATTTTAATCTCAAAAGTCCTACAAGATAACCCAGATGTTTTCCAATATTGATAATTGTAGAGCAGTTTTTTAACACGGTACTCATCTGCCTGCTGTGCTTTTTCAACCCATTCTTTGTCTTAACATAATGGAGCTGACAATGGAAAAATATTTGAGTTAACTGCTCATTTCTTTCATCATGCTAAAGTTTTTCTGCTGTGGAAAAATGGTGGCAACTTCCCTGAGTGGTGCAGAACGTAAATGACAACGCTCAAATCCTCCCATGCAGGGATCCTGATGAACAACTGCTGTTCAAACGCTGTCAAGAAATTGCTGCCGTATGTTATGGATATCAAATGTCTTTGCTGGCTGTAAATTAGCGAACATCCCGTGTTCTATTACATTAATTGCAGATACTTCTTCTTAAGGATAGCATTTGTTAATGTATTTATAGTCCATTTGTTTTAATAAACAGCAATTTTACTTTGGTGTTTGTCTGAACAGCCAGACTTGAGTGGGTTGTAAATCTGCTGGGTTCTTCTCTGCACATTGTAACTGCCAACCTTGTGTTAGCATTGTTTAAGAGAAGAAAGAGAGCTTGTCCTTTTGTGGGTTTTGGATTAGTTTTTTTAGGGATTTTTTTGTTTTGTTCTTTTTTCTGTCCTCACTCCAAAAATTCTGATGTATTTCTTTAAGAGAATGGAAATATGCAAATATATATGTACATATATATATGCTAAATGCTGAGTGAGGAATGTTTGCACTTATTAATTTAAGTCCAGCTCTGTTAAATAATACTATCTATCTTCTACCAATGTATTCTAACAGAATCTTTTGGGAACCCATAAATCTGAGATAAGTAATTTACTGCCTGGATTGTCTGTATGTCCTGTTGTCACTGCTGTGGCTTGTGACACTGTGCTCTCATTCAATAGAAAACAACAGTTTTGTTGTTGTTACTCTTTTTTATCATAAATATTGTTCTCTCAAAGCATCTTATGGACTGATCTGTGTGAATATTTAGCCTCCTTTCTTGTTTCATTTGCCAATTTTTAGCAGGTTTTTTTTCCCTGAGGTAAAATTACATTCTTACATTTATAATTGTTCAACAGATTGACATCAAGGACCAGTTACTTAACATTAAAATGAAAATAACCTCTCCAGAGAAGGCAAGAGATTAATATCTGTGTGGGTATTACTGTTGGTAGCACAGTACTGTCTTTAAGTTGGAAAAATTACCTCCCTATGTAAAATGTTTGTGGAACTCCTGCTTGGATGCAGAGTTGGAGATCTGTCTTTAAGCAGCCAGGCTTGATGAGCTTCACCACCCAAAACGTACCATAGGGCAGAACTGGGTTACTGAAGTTAGCTCTTGAAAGCTAAAACTTGTGTAAGTAGGTGATAACCAGATTTTGCTTTGGAAGGCTCTGGAAGCCTGTGGTAGATGAGAATCTGAAGAACTGACCCCTCTTTTAATGGCTGTAGGAGACTGCTTATTCCTGGAGGCCACCCAAGCAGTTTACAAATTTCTGCATTCAGAGAAATTGAATTAGTAAATTCTTAAAGATGTATTTGTCTCCTTAAAGAGCTCCTTCTTATACAAGTTACCCTGTTGAGAATAATCAAAGCAGAAAACCAATTTTCTTTGGTTTTCTTGGTAATTTTTTTAGTTTTTTCTGTTGCTTTTTTCCAATGAACACCTCTTAACATTACACAAAGTACACATGACACTTTATCTCTGCAACCTATTGCAAAATAATAACAACTGATGTTGCAGATATACAATTATAATGGCTCTACTGAAAGCCACTGAAAAGTAATTTTCCAGGGAGTCACCAGGTTTAAAAAATGCAGGGACTTATTTGGACTTAGAACTTGTTCTGCAAATCTGGTCTTTAAGCAGGGCTGCTGTAAATTTTCACAATGGTGTCTTGGCTTTGTGGAATGAACTGATTAAATTATTAATTAGCTGATTACAGATGCAAGGAGCTATGTTTTTTTCTCAGTTCTGCTTATTTACTCATTCCAGTAAATTTTTTGTTGTTGTTTTCAATTCTGAGGATAAGTTGGCTTTTCTTTTTGTGTTTTACAATTTTATGTTCATTAATCAGCACATAGTCATTGCAGGGAGTGCTGAGCATCCAGAATAGGGTATTTTTGTTGGAAATATCCAGCATTTGCTTTATTATTTTCCCTTTGTAGTCAATTGGCATATCTGCAAAGCAAAATGAAGGTGAAATTATAGACAGACTTTTTGCTGCTAATACTCACCCCGATACTCTGAATTTCCTGGTTCTGTTAACAACCATGTTACAAACCTGAGAGCTGCACTGAGGTTTTTTCACTGCAGTTGGGGAGTTTGCGCTGTTAAGTTTAAGGATATTCAGATTTTTGAAGCAGATTTTTGCTTTGGGGGGAACAAATATATTCAGGACTGAAATGCTATTATTTGAATACAGGTGTGTGTAAGTTAGCACATTGTAAAAATACCTTTCTGGGTGTCAGCTGTGTTACTTTAGGTCCGGTGCTCAGAGGATGCTGTGGTTTTGAACCTCAAATTGGCATATTGCTTTCAGAAGAGTGTTGCTCTGTGTGCATTTGATATAAAATAGCTGAAAGTATTTGTGTGAGGCAAGCAGTAAATAGCATCGTGTGCATGTGATATAGACTGCTTTGGCTCATTAAGTTCATTTCTTGGCACCTGATAAATCAACTCACATGTTCATGCTCTTAAAGTGCCACATAATAGACTAAATAGCCACATTCTTAACCATTTTCTGTATGCAATTAAAATTTTCTGCTCTGTATCTTGATTAAGAGTCTCCATTGATCTAATTGGAATGCAAAGTTACAGCTGCAGAAAACTTGAGCTGGGAGAGTGCCTCCATCTGCCTTTCCTACCTAAAAGAATTAGTATGTTGTTACTCAAAGAGGATAAATATCATAATTAAGAATTTTCAGTCAATTGACTTCTCAACTCTTGACTTGTATTTGAAGCTTCCTCACAGGACTCTGTGAAACACTTAATTTTGGTGACTATTTATTTGTATGCTTTCTGTCAGATATGTTTTCTTGGTGTTTATTTGTGTGTGTTTGGGGTTTTTGTTTAGGTTTGGTTGGTTGGGGTTTTTGCCTTCTGTTTTAGAAGGGAGAAACAAGTGTGGAGGTAATGGGAAATGTGCTGGAGTGTGTTCAGATTTCTGTCATGAGTCAGGGCTGGGCACAATGGATTTACAGGGATGTCTGCCCTGGATCCAAGGGATGCTCTGCAGTGTCCTGGTCGTACTCACTCACCAGCACCTCTTGCACAGAAGGGAAAAAAGGAGAAGGGTAATATCATATCAGAGAAGGAAACTCTAAAATGTTCCCTAGTTCTGAAATAAATCTTCCCTCTTATTTTAGAGTAGAATACCAAAATATTTTTTGTATTGTAAAATATTAAAAATATTGTAAAATATTAAAAGAGATTCCAGTGTATCTTCAGAGAGATCAACATTTTATTCTGTAAGGTTTACAGAAGGAAAAATACTGCATCCTGCTTTTGGCACAATGTAAAATTGAATAATACAGGGGAGAATCTGTGCAAGCACTTGTTACTTTGCTTCTAGGTATTTTCAGGTAGTTTCCTGTTCAAATATAACTGAGCTCCCACCATTTCATATTAGGTTAATAAGTAATTGTGATGGAGAACAAGGGGCTGGCGAGTAATGATTAAAATGTGGTTGGTGCTGTCTCCATTGCTCAGATGAATAGCAATATTCATTTAAAACCTCAAATTCCTGGAGGAGATGATTTTCCAGTGTTGTATTTTCTTATCTTGAGTCACTTCATTATTAACATCTCAGACTTGTTAATAATTTGAATTCATGTGTCTAAAAACAATGAGCTCAATAAAAAGAGAACACTCGTTTCCATATGCAAATCGCCCCCAGGCAGATGAGGAGGTTTCCCTGACAGAAGAAATGATGCATTTCCAGTTAAGGATGTCAAAACCATCAGGTTTAGGCAGTAGGGTCTCTTGTATGTGCCAATTAATAGAGGTTTTTCATGAAAAGCAAGTGTTCGGGGAGAAATTATGCTCTTAAGATATGGCAGGGATGTTATTTGTAGGAGTAGTATTGTAGAGGAAATGGCTCCTTTTACTCAGTTTCTGCAAGACCATTACTGACCTTTGAGCTGGTGTCACTGGGTTGAAACACCCCCTCTGTTGCATGTTTATGGGTAAATGGATAGAAGCCCTTTGGGATTTAGTTTTTTGTTGAAATGTCAATGAACTAAATATGCATCGTTCTCATTTGAATGAATCTGCATTGTCTGATAAAGGGGAAAGGGGACTATTTAACTGTAAAAGTTCTGGTGTGGTTCATTACCATGTATGTGTGTATCCAAAACTGAACATCTCCGTGTCAAAGATGGGTTGGAATCGTTTGCTGATAGCTTAAAGAGTTTGAGGATGATGCCTTGTGCTGTGTACCCTTCTTGTTTCCACACTGTCATGGGGATTGCAACAATCCATCACATTTATTTAGATCCAACAATGGTTATTCCCACAGTTTTATACCAACTTTTATATTGTTATAGCCAAGACCATTTTATCATGAGCTTTTCAATTCCAGAGCCAGTGCCCATCATTTATCTGCATAACTAAAACCAGTGGTAAGCACATTTCTGCCACAGTGAGACTGATAATGGTTTCTGCTAAAGTCTTTTTAATGATTCAATTTGAAGCAGTGATTTCCAGACGAAGGAAACTCCATTTGTTAGGGGTCTTTTATTTAAATTCTTTTTATATGAAAAGCGTAACAGAGAATTAAAAAAATATTTTCTGCTTTTAAATTTTCCAGACTTGCAAAATAGCTGCATGTAGAATAGGAATGTGTCACTCCCCAAAACAAAAGCTTTATTTGTGGAATAAGATGATGTGACTGCAGATCCTAGGGCCTCTTTTTTGTTCCAAGAAAATTCCAGGCTTTTGGACACTGCAAAAATTAACTGACATGACTGCCATTGCTTACATGGTTTTAAGCATATTTGCAGTTCCACTTTACCTCAAATTGGAGAACAGCGGCTCAAATGACTCCTTATATAGACAGCTTTACCTCTCTGCTGCCACAGTGATGATACCTGTGCTGAGCACAGGAATAAATGTGAATTTGTGTCTGTTTCTTCAAGTTCATACAGGTGGCAGATGATTTTCCAGTGCAAGCAGTCCACCTCTGCATTTCCCCTTCTATCTCCATACTGAACTATTGGCAGGCTCTCCTGATCCTAATTTTTAGTTCTCTGCAAGCACATGAAGTGTTTAAGAAAAGAAAAAAAATAAATACAGAAACAGTAATGAGGAGCTTATATTCATGTGATGAGAAGTGTTAGTTACATAATGTATAACTTGCTGTAATTCAGGAAATGGAATGAAGGCAGTGCCCAAACTTGCCTGTAAACAGTGCACAGCTGGAAATGGTTGGGCTGTAGGAAATTCAGTCCCAAGTGTTGTTCTTTTAAAATCCACTGCTGTGGACAATGTGGAGTACTGAGAGTCTTTTCTTGAATGCTGATCTTGATTTAGAGAACTCATGCTCAAACAATGGAGTCAAAATTGAAGTGTATATTTGTATATATGTACAGCAGCCACCTTAAGATGACTTTTTTTACAAAAAGGGCAAAGCCCATTTGGTAGTCTTGTATATTTGAACATTTTATTGATTTTGATTTTTGCCAGAGCTTTGCAGTGAATTTCTTACATGGGTAGACCATCTCATTAAACACCTTCTACTTGCTTTATAAACTTGGTCAAGAGTCCCAAAGATCTTTCCGGCATTGGAAAGGAAATGGCAGCGTCAGCTTTCTGTGGTGGCACAGACCAACCACATTGAAGCCTTGGATGTATGAAGGGAATGTTTGAACTCTGGTGGTTTAAAGAATTCCAGATTTTATTTTTTTTTTTGTGGGGATCCAGGATTACTGAATTGAGGCAAATAATTTAATTTGAGGTCACGTATCCAAGACAAAGTCTTCTGCTTCCTAGGGGCCTGGATTTTTAATAATTTCCTGTATTCAGGTTTCCATGCTTTGAGGTGACTAAAAGCAATTTGGTTTTAGATGTAACATGGTGTGTCTTCTCAAATCTACTTTAACATTTTCAGGTATCTCCCAAGTAAAACTAAGAGGATCATTGCCTTACCTTTGTGAGGGTCATAATTATTTGTAAAATGGAGTGTGAAAAACTTACTGGATTTTTGAGACCCTGCTCAGCAGACTGGGTAATGTAATCCCAGTGAAACCTCTTAGTCTGAAATGTTACAGCTCACTCAGCTGATCACCTATGAAGTTAAAATCATCTCCTTTCCATCAGCTGTGCTTTGTCTTGCCCTTTGAGGTGCAAAGCCTTTTAGGGCAGGGACTCAGCTGACCACAGGGTTGAGGCAGTCACTGATCCTCATGACTTTTCACTGTTGAAATATAAATCCCTTTCTTCTAGAGCTGCTCAAAGTGGGAAAAAGTGGTTGTGGTGAAGAAGTAGCTCTTAGCTGATTTCCTGCACGTATGAGGGGACAGGCTGTCGTCTTTTGTGCCTGGTTATTATTCATCACATTTTTGTATTTCTGACATGCACAGGAAAGTCTTAAAAATGTTTCAAGTCTTGATTTCTCTTTTTAAGCAGTCCCTAGGATGATTCCTAGCCTGATTAGCATTCAGAATGTGCTGATGGGTAATGCCACTTTACTGGTAAATAATCTTGTTTACATTTGAGTTTAAATGCTTTTTCTGTAGTCAAAATGTGGGGAAAAGGGAATTTCAGCAGAAAATCAAGGGAAGGAATTTCTCTCTGTTCCACCTTTTGCGAGTGAGTTGTGCCATTGGGAAAAAAAATAAAGGCAAGAGAGAGCCTACCAAAGGAGAACATTGTCCTACTTTTTGCATTTTGTGACTTAAAAATTATAAATTATTTAACTCCTTGCATTGCTTTAAACACTATATAAAGGGAAGTTTTACGTGCAAACTCCCAAGAATCTGGGTGTCATGGATGTTTGAAAAATGAACAAAGATTCAGTGTTCTGCAGCCCCTCATCTTCTTGCATTTTCTTTCAAGTTCAAAATCACAAATTGCTGCACTTACCTTTTCTCTGTTGAACAGAGAAACTTGTGACAAAAGCTCCTCAGACAGCTCATTGTGTCTTCTCATGCTGCTTCCAGGATTGCAGGGATGTCCCAGGTAAAACTAACAGGTTCCTTTCCTTCCATTTGGCAGACTGACAGTGGGGGCTCACCTCTGATCACGTCTTGTTCACCACGGATATTTCTCGTTGGATCTGTCTCATGCTCAGCTTTCTGCTGCTCAGAGCAACTTGGTACGCTTAATTTCCTTGGGGTTTTGTGGCTCTGAATTTGGCACCTACTCTCTGAACCCTGACTTCTGTTGGGGTCCTTGATGCTTCCCCATGACTTTTCAGTGTTTGTTCACAGCCAGGTAAACTAAATACTGTAGCACTGCCTCTTCCCTGCTTTCCCAGTGACATTCCCTTTTGGATAGCAGGCTATTTTACAGCAGAACCCTTGCACAGTGCACACGAACCGTGAAGATGTTACTTTTTTAATAACACAGTGTACAGCTGTTGAAGGTGCTACTGGTAAATCACTCCAAACCCACAAGGGGAAGAAACTCCTCTGCCTTTGCTTGAATCTATCAGATGAGGTTAGCTGTCTTTTTTGGATTTTTTCGAATTTGAAACAGACTTTTGTGTTTCTGCATAAACATGACACTGTCTTTGACTTTACTTCTTTATTGCTCTCTTTGTGGATTAAATGTTTTCATTTCTGCTGCTTCATGGGGTCTGGGTTTCTTTCCTGTGTTTGATGCTACAGAACGTTTTTCCCTGGGTCTGTCAGTTCTCAGTTGAGCATCAAGAGGACCTGTGTGTGCATGTGTACAGTTCATTGGAAATGCTTACAAGCAAATTTCATAGGAAATGACCATTCATATTTCACAGAACAAATTACTGCTCTCCCACATTTCTGTAGACTCCTTCTCACTATACTGTGATAACTAATAAATACAAAATGACAGGGCACGAATTCTGTTGAATTAATTTAGGTTGTTAGATGTGAATCTGATGTCTGAATGCAGCCAGCAGAGACATCTATGCTATGATAATATTCTTGTGAAAGCCCAGCAGTCTAAGATTATAAAATATGCACATATATGTCTGAGTTTATAGTTTTTTCTTTTTTATTCTATATATATCTATGCAAACATAACTCCCCCTGCACTGGAAGTTACTGGCTAGTTACTGATGAGACTCCCATGGTCCATTTTTCTCTGCAACTTCTATGGGAGTCTTCTTGAGATCTCATCTAGTCAGGGCAATTTTCGACTCAGTGTAATGAATGGAGCAATTTACAGCCACAGCTCAAAATTATTACCAGGCAGTCATGCCTCTGGATTTCTCCTGCCTTTTTTATAACAAGAAATATTTTGGTGGCCTGCTATTGTTGACAGCTTTGTTGGGAGCTTTCTAACAGTAATAAAAAAGCCCCTCCAGTACAACAGCTAATTTGAGATTTATGGAGCATGTGGAATTTTACTCCAAGACTGAACGTGTGCATAATCAGGAAGCAGAGTCTGAATACAGGGAAATGGAGGAGGACATTGCCCCTCATTCTGCTCAATGGACCATAAACCACCTGCTGTTTTGAGTGCCATGCCACCAGAGAAGCTGGAGCCTTTCCAACCTAGTAAGTCATTTCCAGCCATGTGTTTAAACAGTGAAAAGGCATGAAGGTTGAAGAATATATATCTTCCCTAACATTTTTTTTTGTCAGCTTCATCCTCCTCTCCTTGTTGCATCTTTTGTGTTTTCTTTTATGTCTCTATCTGCAACTTCTTCAGTCTTTATAGTGCACTTTTTAATATGTTTTCTGTATTGTCTCACTTTGGACCTTTAAATCGTGTATTGGTACTCAGATTGGTTTGTGGATAATTAGGCCTTTCAAAAGCATTTGAACAAAGTTAAGATTGCAAGTCTCATTTTTAAGGTTCTGGCTCTTTTGTGGATTTTGAAAGCTTCCCTTTAAAATCTTTATCAAGACTGAAGCTCAAAAATGTCTGTGCACAGCAAAACTGCTGAAATGTGACTTCATAAGCATTGGTTCCTTAAACTCTTGACCCTTCCTTCTCAGTTTGCTTGGGCAAATTCCTGTACCTGCTAAATATACACTGGATGAACCTGCACACAAAAAACCTGGGACCAGATACCTTCCGTGTCCTGAAGTGGGCAAAGGGTTGAGCTAAAATTGCCCGAAGCAAGCACCTGACCTGGAGAGAACTTCACCAGTGGAAGTTTCTCAAAAGTATGAAATGCAGTGACAATCGCTCATTAACGTGAAAAGTAGCTCATTGTTACAGCACTTCTATCACAACGAGCGCTTTTACTTTTGGTTTCATCCTGCTCTCTCTCCCAGGGCTCTATTTGGTTCTTATAGAGGGGTTTGGTCTCTTTCACTGATGTCAAGTTTCCTGCAAGATTTGGGGTAAAATGTTTAATCTTGCAGATAGCAGTGGCTACTGCTGCTGTTTATTGGTCTTGGCATCTGTTACAGGTAATTTTGGATTTTTGAGGTTGGACACCATGACCTTAAGTGACTCTGCCCTGTATTCTCTTGCCATATTCCAAAAATTCCAAAACAGTGAAGATGCAGGCAGGTTTTTCCAGGTGTGAAATCCTCACAAAGTCTTTCACAGCCTTGCAGGCATCAGACTGAGGGGTTACTCAGCATTTGCACTGTAGGTTCCCTGAGTACCAAAACTTTGGGGATTGTTTGTAAGCCCAGGGAACCTCAGCACTGGCAAAGGCTCAGCATTTCTGCTTCTTTCCTACCCCTCACAGTTTCCCAGGGAAGGGCAAATGTGGCAACGGGAGTAATTCCTGTCTGACTGAAGGAGCAGCAAGGCTGTGTTTTGCTTTTTATTGCAGTCTGGTGTTTCAGGTTTCTTCCCAGGTGAAGAATGCTCACAATGCTCTTCCTTCCTCTAACACAGACATTCAAATCCACCTCTCACTTTTGGCAGGAACCAACTCATTACCCTGTGTTGTAAATTGAGATGTTTGCTCTCTCCTGGGAGACAACATGCATTTTTTACAAATCCACTAGGTCATGCAAGAAACTGGAGTGGTCACAACTCTGAATCCCAGAGTGCATCATAATCTTGATCTGAGGGATGGGACACAGCAGTAGTTGTAGTCAGTGGGCTGGGTTTGCTTTGGGATTGGAAAGGGATAAAACTGCCTGCTTCTAACCAGTGAGCTGTTGAAGAAAAACACACAAACAAGGACAGAAGCAGCAGCAGCAGCACTGTCACTACCTCAGCCTGAAAATGCAACCAGCACCATTTCACTGAGTTATATTTTAAAGGATGTGTCATCCATCTTCAGGGCAAGCTCCAGCCTCGATGTCTTGCATGGAGGGTGTTCTTCAAGGCTTGGTAATTTAAAGTGTAATATTTGCATACAGAGACTCTTTTAGTATTTGGCTTCAAAATGGATCAGGCAGCCGCCTGCCAAGTGTAATGACCTTCTCTAAGCCCCATTTTGGGTGCCTGGCTTTATCTGTGGATTAGGTAGAACCCACATGCTCAGTGCTTTCAGTTTAAAATGTCAGATAGAGAAGCAGTGCTGTCTTTTAAATTTCTTTTTAGATCTGGGTCTCAGCATGAGCAGTTATTGCTGGGAGTACTCGGCCATTGGTGATAACTCTTACTCTGGGCTGCATGGGAGAAGAGAAGTGGGAAGTGTTATTAGTCCCTAGCCTGTAAAATTTAGGATAATTTCATTGCTTTTGTCTTCTGATTTTTTATACTCTTTGGTGTATGGCCTGGTAGGATAGTAAGGGTAAAGAGCCACCATTTATTAATTCATTAAGGGAATGTCTCACAGCTTGGTCATCATTGAAAAGTTGAATTTTTTCACCTGTGTTAGTTCTGAGTCATCTCAGCCTCAGCCATGAGAATATGGAGTCACAACCAGCTACCTGGATCAACACACAATCCTTTGTATGGGTTTTCTGCTGCAGTGCCAAGCTGAGAAGCTGTAAACATGCATGTAGTGAATTAAAAGTATTTGATTGCCACTTCCAACTGTGGCTTTTTTTAAGAGTTAAAGGGAATTTCTAAATTACCTTCCAAGGTATTTAATTTTGGAATGCAGCTAAATTTAACTATTTATATTTTAGACTGTGGGTTTGAGTTTTAGTTTATCAATGCTTAAACATCCCCAAACTTACTAAGATTTCTTTTAATTTCTGCTTTAGGAGGATATACATATCCTGGCACAGAGAAAGGTTTCTTTCTGTGCACAGCTAAGGAAGCAACTTAATATTAAAATATCATAGCAAAAATTGATATTAGCTATTAAATATGAGAGTAATAGATGGGATTTGAGGTAATTCTGTAAGCTATGTACACGGCTATGCAGATAATTCGTATTTTAATATTGATGGCAAACATATTCACACTAAAATATGTATAGAAAAAAGGAAATTGACTATTAAAGATGTATGTAAAGAGGAAAATGTAAATGATATTTGGAAAGTGACATGCCAACTATGATCTACCCTGACAGCTTTTCTTTTTCAATTTGCAAGTTGGAAAGAATGAAATCAGAATACAAGAAAAACTATTCTGTAGCAGAGTAATGCACAAAGTGTTATTCAGATCGTAGAAGTCCTTTGTTGTGAATACATCCCAAATTAAATAATAAATGGAAGTGTATTGAGCAGTCATACTGCAGAGAATAAGATACTGAAATCTGACTTAAATTTAAAAATAGCCCTCCCTAGGCTATGGAGAGGCACTTCCAAGAGTAGTGTTTTGTGTATTTCCCTGGGGTATTCCTCTCTGGCTGCCATGGGGGCCGCTGAAGCAACTGTGTGGAGAAAAATATTTGTCAATGCTAACAGATGTTCATCTTAAACTTTGAGAGGCTCATTTTCCATAAACCTGACCTTGGAGTGTAATGTGGGGGCACAAGAGAACAAGAGCTCTACCCCAGGCATGGGCTCAGGTACAGGATACTCTGCAGTGCCTCAGTTTCTCACCTTCCATCTTCCTTTTCCCCACTGACTTTGGGCTGCATCAGCAGCCTTTATCATGCTTTGGTTGTGCAAAATATTTCAGTGGATGTACGAGAAACTCCCAATGCCCCATGGAAGTGTGTCTGTACTTTCTGTAGCATTTCCTGGGAGCCTTTGGAGAGGAATGCTTTGCTTTTGGGAGTCGCCGGAACGTGCATGACCGTTGAGACACACTGATGGAAGTGAGAGTTTAAGGGAAATTTTCAAAATGGAGCTTTGCATCACAGCTCCCACCATGCAGCAGTAAAACAATCTCCTACCAGCTCTCACTTCTCATGCATATCTATATAGTCAAACAAAGAAGTTTTCATGGTAATCTAGGGCTAGAACTGAAAAACAATTCCTAAAAGTGTGCATGTATTTCAGTCAATCAGATGTGAGCTTCCATTTTTCCTTTATGTAGAAATTGTCAACATTTTATAGTTTTAAAATGTTAGTGTAAGAAAAGTAGATTTTTGTGGCTGAATATGTTGCTATTAAATTATTTTGGGTTTTTTCACTCCTTGAACGTTTTCCTCTGTTATTCATTAAAAATTTTTGTCTAGCACTGGAGGCAGTTCTGATAAGCAGTGAGCCATTCTGTTCTTGCAGGTATTTAATCTTTGGTGGATGCCTATTTTGATGGTACCTATGCAGCAAAGGAGTGCATAGGCAGTGCAGGAGGGGATAGGGGATGTGAGTGAAGTGTTTTACTGTCACTGTAGTTTGCCAGGACACTCCTGACATGCTTGAGAGCAGTGGTGAGAGTTTGGATTCCTGTGCAGTTTCCATGACTGTTTAAACAGACAGGTTAATTTTGGCTATTTTTAGGTAGAAGTTCAGCTCCATTGTTAACCTGCTATCCCAAACTCATCCATGCATTTCTATTTCTTCCTCCAGCCTTACTCTGCAGGGAGAAACTGAGTGAGTTTAGGGGCCAGTATTTTCCTCCAGCTTGACTCATCATCTCATAGGACTTTTTCCCCTTGCTCTTTAAATTTGCTTTATTTAAATTGTTACCATTTTCAGTATATCTTCGTGGTATCTTGCTGAAAAACTTGGAGAAGATTCTTCGCTTAATACCTTTGAATGATTTTTAGCTATTCTGTGGCCTTGCCTCTTCCCTCTTCCTCTCTGGGGACTCGAATGGATGTAGAAAAGAGGTGGAGCAGAAGAGTGGTGTGTGCCTGAGCAGAGTGTGATTAGATTTATGTGGTCTCTGCTTGAAGAAGGTCTAACAATGGCCAGAGCACAGAGACAGCACTGGAAATCATGCTAAAAAACCCTGGAAAACTTGATATTCACAAGGGTTGTGTTCAGGTTGATATCAGTGTTACCCAAGAGCAGCTTGAATTTTCTGTCTAAAGCTCTGATTCACAAATTCTCTTTCCATGCACACTTAAGTTTACTTCAGTCTAGTAAAGCATCAGTGTGTCAGGTTTTCGGCTCCCCGGTCTTATATTCATAGTTATTTGCTGTTCCAAATTAGGATAAGATGATGCAGGATCAGTGAACTGAAGAGGCAGATGAAATTTGAAAGCATTTACTTACGTGCTCCAGGGAGAAAGTAATGAGGTGTTCTGCCCAAACCCATAATAATTTAAAAGTGTCAAAATGTTCCACAGAAATTTCCTATCAAAATACCAGTGAGGTGAATTTTACAAGGTCTCTCATCAGTACAAGTTTCCCTTACCCAAGCTGTTGATGTGCTTTTCCCTCCACCCCAGATCAAATACTTTGCCACTAATGCAGAATTATTTGTTCTCAAATGCTGTGCCCAGGTCTCTATGACACATTAATTTTGCGTCTTACAGAAAATGCTTTGAGCACACGTGTAATTGACGTTGTTGAAAGAAGGTGAAGAGGCACTGTCAATTGTTTAGGGCAGATGGAGGAATGCACAGTCAGGAATTATCCTAAAGGTGGTGGGAAATGTGTACAGCCCATTGTTAGCACAAAAGTGGCAACTAATATGAAGAATGGGTAAGGTGGGAGCAATAGAAAAATATTGTTTATAACCTAAATCTGTTGTGGCCTTCTTTTGCAAAATATCCAAGTAGTGATCTGGGACTCTGCTGAGAGATTCCGCTTTTAGAAATCTTTTCCAGCCTCATTGTTTTTGAAACAGTATTTTAACAAGTTTCAGACATAAGTGGTGCTGATCTCTCACTCTGAAAGTTGTTTCACAATACGCAATCTAGAACAGAACGAAAAAATTAAATTGTAACAGTTATAGAGGTATTGTGTTCTTTACACTGCAGTGAAAAGAAATCATTATGGCTTGGGTTTTGTACTGTCAGAATAGGAACAAAAGGGTTTCAGGATGTTGAATTTTGATAGAAAACAGTTGGACTCATTTATTTTTAAGTAATTTCATCAATTTTGATGGTGTTTTTCATTGTTCTAATTTTGCCAGTAAATTTCTCTTTCCTTTTTTTTCCTTCTTATTTCCATTTCAGGGTTTCCAGGCAGAGAGTTTCAAATGATATAAATAGGCAAAGTCCTTTGCCAATGGTGAAGCAATTTCTTAATTTAAATTTGCAAGAAACTGAATATGCTCACTTTTGGTTAAGTAATAACTGTTTTTCTCATCATAAGCAGCAGCGTTCTGCTTTTTAAATTAAATAATTACTTTGGAGAGCTTGAAAAGAACGTGACAGCAGCTGTTGAAGCAGCGGAGTCACGCAGAGTTTGTAGTTTTCATCTATCCCTAATAGAAATTACAGGTGCAGAGCAAAAGGAGGAGAGTGCTGTTGGCAGGAACTCCTGAAGAGCTGAATTCTTTTGTTTTCCTGCACACCCCAGCGTGAGACAGAAAGAGAGCAGTGTTGGTAGCTGAATATTTTAGGAGGAAAGTGTTTGTGCGCAAGTCTGGGGCTGTGCTGTGTAGCTGTGGTGTAATATCTGAGCCTGACAGTGTGTGCAGTGTGGCACTGGGAGATTTGGGATACAGTCTGAGGAAAAGCACCTTCTGAAAAAGACTGACATAATGAATATGTTGGTAGATTTTTAATTAGATGAAATCACTTTGTAAGTTTTACCAGTTGCTCTTTGGTTCGATTTTCTCAAACCATGTCTGCATTTATGGTACTGGTACCTATCAGTAAAGTCACTTGGTATTTCTGTGTAAAGGGGTGCCTTTGTCCTTTTTGTGCCTTTTCTCTTTACTGTGCTTTAACCAGCAAATTGAAGCTTTAAGGTTGGGTATGAAATTCAGGTTCACTTCTGGCTCTAGGTGTATTTTTTCATTTTCAGCAGTAGTACAACAAAAAGTGAAAGAAAACTTCATGAGCTCAGCTTTGTTGAAGGATCAACTTGCCAGTTTTTTTAATAAGTTCTGTAACATTCTTGAACAGTACAGGTGGGTGGCGTCCTTTGTGCCAGGGATGTGGGGAAACTACACCTATTTGGAACCATTTTGTCTTCGAAATGTTCAAAATTTTTTTGCTCATAGCAAACTTTCAATATATTTTATCAAACATCAGCTGAGATTTTAGCTTTATTGAGCATGGTCTGTAGCAATTGGTACTTGGAATCTGCACATATATCTTTATTTAATTCCAGAAGATATTTAAGCAGGCTCTCTTGAATTCAGTTTGATTGACCTGATAATAATTGTTTGGGTCTCTGCTTATTTTCTAGTTATTTTCTACATGTGTTTTTTAGCCACTGCTGGGTTCTGAGGTGATATTTAGTGGATATAATCATATATCATAAATATACAAGTTCTACAACCTGCATGGTCCAGTACAGACTATTACTTCCTAAGTGAAATCAGGACTAATTTTTTTCTGAAGTGCATTTGGTTCTATTTATTTAGTTTGGATTTCATCCTCCCTTTGCTGCCCAGTTATTCGCCACATATTAGGTGTGATATCTATCACACAGAAAAATTCAGCTTTTTTAAAGTGTTTTGTACCCTGGAAATCCATATCCAAACCATGAATACATGTTTAGGAAATATATAAAAGTTTAAACTTGATTAATTCATATTCCAAAGACTCTGAAATTTGGACAATAAGAAAAAGACTCAGTTCTGATTTGGTTTTTGCTGAATTGAAGAAAAGAAAGTGGAAACAATTTGGTATAACTCACTTATCAGATGTGAGCTTTGTATTGCTATTTTTTTACTTCTTTTCAAATAGGGGATTAATTTCTTAAAGAAAAATTGGTAGAGTAAGGTAAAACTAAAAATAGCCAAAATAATAACAGTTTCACTTAATATGTTGGAGAAAGGGTTATACTGATGTTCTTGAAATAACAGGATTGTTTCATTCTTCAAAGATTAGTGAGAGCTTGATCATCAAAGAGTGCAGACTGGAGTTTTTTCTGTCTCCTTCATGCATTTTTAGCTTATTTTTAAGTTTTATAAACTCACAGGACAGTTTTTAAAGGCACAATCAACAATAGCATTGTCCAGAAAGCAAGGTTTTTTATCTGCATGTATCTTCTCTTGGAAGATTTTTTTCTAGTTTGAGCTGCATTTTTCTTGAAGTTAGAGACCCAAGAAGCAACAATCTCAGCCTTCAGCATATCCACGAGAAATCTAGGTTGATATTTTTACTCTGTTTTTCTCCTGGAACCCTTCACAGAAATCTGGTAGAATTATCGATGTCTAGCTCTGTTTAGCAGCACAGAATTACAAAAGGGGGCTCTAAACACCTGGGAAAAAAAAAAAAAAAAAGATAAATGAAAATAGGTACTGAAGGTGAACTAAAAAAAATAAGAGAATAATGGTGTATTGCTTTTTGTCCATGAAACATAAGAATGCTGAACATTTATTTTTATTTAGGATGTTTTTTCCCTTTGAGATATAAAATTCTTTGTGTTTTTAGCGGTTTGTTCACTGCTAAATCTGTAGGTTTCTTACTGGCTCAGATTCTTTAAGAAATTATTTATTTGAAAATAAATAGGTACAATAATGATTAATATAATGGCCAAAGAAGTTTTTAAGGGTAGAGAGAAAACCCCGTCCTTCAAGGCTTTGTCACTGCCTCCTGAACATGGAACCCCACAGTGGTTTCCCAGCCTCTCTTCCAGCACAGCCTTTCAGCAGCATCCATAATTCATGACATTAAGTATTCATTTTGGCTTTTATGCTCCAAGGACGTGGCATGTTAGTAGCCAATACATTATCCAGAGATTTTTTTCTTCCTGTGCCACCTCCCTCTTACTGGTGGATGTTGGGTGTTTGTGTTCCTGGAGACACATCAGGGGGCAGTGACAGATGAGGGTGTCCCAGCAGCTTTAATGTTTTTCTCAAAGACAGCTGTTGTGAATAACACATAAACTCCTGATGTGGAACTGGTCACATTTCAGCAGCAGGGCACACAGGGAGTCCCAGTGCTGTATCCTGCAGCTCTTGCCCTGCCTTTCCTCCTTAGGATGAGAGAAGTGCCCTTTTCTGTGTTAATACACCACGCTACAGGTCAAAGATGTATTTTGATCGCTCTAAAACCTCATATATATTATTATTGTTTTGTTGCCTCTGTAGCTAATATATTTTTTTTTTTTTTTAAGATCCTTTTCCCCAAAATAATTTTGTGATTATCACTTGTGCTAAAGGAAAAGGAATTGTCTGAGATAGCTCACTGGTGCTAACTCAGCAAAGCAACATGCAGAAAATAAACCCATCCAAAGCATTATTCTGCAGGGTCACATGGCAGATAATTTTCTGTACCTGCTCTCCACGTTGTTGACAGAACAAGGGTTTGAATCCAACAGAAGAAGCATCACCTCCCTTTCCTAGCCAGAATTCCTGTTTTCAGAGTGGAATGGAAAGGGGCTCTTTGGAGCGCTGATGTAAATTTGTGTAAACATTTCTGTCATGTGCTCATCAGGCATTTCTGGTTATGTGTTTGATCCATCATGGTGATATTTGTGATGTACCGAGGATAAGAATCCCATTTTGAAAAAAGAATATCGAGTTGACCAGACTGAGAACTATAGAAGGCAAACCCAAACCTTCTCAAACCATATATTGATGGTATTTTCAGCATGTCCAGAAAATGCATTAGCAGCAATGTGAAGCAGAACTATTTGGCCAAAATGATCTTCATTAAAACAAAAGGCAATATCAGGTCATAAAACTATCTTATAGATTTGTTCTAAGTTGAATATATGAGTGTGTTAAAAATAGAAATTTCTTCTTAACCACCATTGCTCTTGCTTTTTTTTATTTTCTTTTTTTGAGATACATATGTTCAACCCAAATATAACAAAATTATAGCTTGTGTCAAGTCCGGTGACCAGAGGAGAATGTTTTACATTAGCCTCAGGTGGACATTTTTCTGTATTTTCCTTTTAGATCATCAATAAGCTGAGTACACAATTTCCCCCATTTTACAGGGATTGTTATTGTTTAAATTAGAGTGCTATGGATCAGAAGTTCAGTGTGTTGCAAGTTATATAAACATTGAACCAGGAGCTGATCTCTTCCCCAAAGAATTTACCAATTACACTTTCAGTGGAAGTGTTGAATGATTCATGTTTCAGGTTTGGGTTCAGTAGCTACATCCAGTGTTACATTTTAAACTCATTTCTCTGGGCGGGGAAATGCATTTTTGCTGGTGCAGTCAGCACCTTGAGATCTTTAATTTCCATAGGTAGCAGACAAATGTTGCTTGAAAATGCTGTCAGAAAGAGGTCTAACTCTAAACTAAAAGTCTGCTGAATTTGTATAACAGTACTTGCAATTGGTTCCTTACACTCATGGGAAAGAACAACACTGACATATTAAAGGCATTTTAGTAATTTTTGTCTGGCAGTGCTTCCTTTCTGTGGGTAAGAAATGCTGCCAGATTTATATACTTGTGCAATTAACTTCATACTTAATGTATCTTATCTTAGAGCCTGACATTCTGTGAAAGCAGCTTTTAAAATAATCCTGTCACTGAAACGGTCAGCAGAAATGTCATTAATTATAGATCCCATTTTAGACCTCATTTAATTTATTATTTGGTAGTTATTTATATTTGCCTTTGGCTAGAAGAGAGTGAATAAATTCTCTCATTCTGCATTGTGTACTGGCCTCTTAATAGCACAGTAACTTTAAATACTAAAACATTTTTAAAGTGTGTGTGAAAAACTAATTAATTTACTTTCTTTTTAGCTGTCCAGAAGCAGCTTGTGGCTTTTCCTTCTTTTTTTTTTTTTAAATTTTATAATTAGCAGCTGTTGAAATACTTCACACAAGCGGCTTCTTAACCGATAGCTGCAATCCTCAATTTCTGCATGGTAATGATTCCTTTTTGTTTTACAATGAAACCAGCCAGTTACCAATGCAACTTTGGTGTGTTTGAGGTCTTGCAGAATTATCAGAGTAAGCAGCCCTCTTCATCAACACTTTGTGTTTCTTTATACAGTTTCTTTTGACATCTGTTTTGTCATCACTGGCCTTTAACTTGTTGTTTGAAATGAGTGGGGCAGCTGGAAAAGTCAGAGGAATCTGGTTGAACCTCTTCAATTTCCATCCCAGGTTTTCTAGATGTAAGGAAGGGTTTATAACTGAAATAAATAAAAATCTTGGGTTGTCTGTGCTCTCTTCCTGCTGATCTCAAGTGGAATTGTATATTTACCTTGGGAAATTATGAAAATATTTGGTTCTCTGTCCCTGAATATTTGCTATTTCTTTTGTATTATGCAGAACAAGTTTCAAGGTACTGCTTGTACTTCTTGTTCATTGTTTTATTGTTTCTTGTAAGATTTCAACTTTAAGCCTGGAAAAATGTTTAAAGAGGAATTGTGATAGAAGAAGGTTGGGCAGAGCTCATGAAAGGTGGTGTGTGAGCTGCCGGCAAGCTGGTATGCTCAAACTTCTCTGTTTCCTCTTTAAATTAGAGAGGGAATTATATTTGTTTGGGTTTGGGGGGCAGCTGAATTCAAAACGGTTGCAAATTTTCCCCAGTATCTGAAGGAGAGATGAGAGTGAGGAATGTACATCAGCAGCAGCAAAAGGGTTTGTCGGGGAGTTCGGCTCTTCCAGGGCTGTGCTTCAGGTCACTTTTCAATTCATCTTCCCATTACTCCTCTTTCTCTCCCTCAGTCTTTGCTCCTCTTAAACCTCCTTCCTTTTGATGCCTGAAAAATTCACAGTGGTTGTGGCATCTTCTCATGTGCTCTTCTGGTGACTCCAGCCCTGAGTTTCTTTCTGGTGCTTCTCATGCATCACTCTGTGTGTGCCCATTGTCCATTTATTCTCCTGAAAGTTCTCAGTGGGATTTGTCTGTAACAGCATGAGAAACTCACACAATGGAGCCCTGTTTATAGCTTGGATATTTTGAATATGTAAAAAGCCCCTTTCTTATGTACCTTGTGGCTGTTCCATAAGAAAATAAATTTGTTATACACAGAGCAATCCTGGTTTGACTCCTACAAATCCACTGGCACTGTTGACAATCAAGGAGCAGGGAGAACAGGGCTTTTAGAGGATGCTTTATATCCCAAGAACTTCTTGTACACTAAATATAAAGAAGGGGAAACTGGTTTTAGTATTATATATAAGGATTTCCTAAAGATAAATGCAATTAGTTAAAATAGTGGCTTAAATTAGAGTTCATGTCTTGATTTTCCTTTTAATGGGTTTGGTTCATGTTCACAGAGTGATTAAATGAGGATTAATGAGCCCTGGAAAATATGTTAATTTACTCCCCAGAATGGAATTACCTTATGATGAAACTATAATAAAAAGTGTTTATGGACTGTAAACAATATGCTCTAATCCATATCATGAATCTTGTCTCAGGGATCTGTAACGTGTGTTTTTGAGGGAGTAACAGTTGATAAACATTCAAGACAACCAGATTAATTTTTTATGTAGAAAAAATCCATGGCTGGTGAAAGCACTATGGCACTCCTCAGCAGTGATTTTGACTTTTTAATTGGGTAAAGACTCACAAAGCTAAAGAAACAGGAATTTCAGCCATATTTCTGAATCTTTAAACAGAAAAATACTCCATGAAGATACGTATGCAAAATATGCCTGGCTGAAGAAGGTCAGTTGGATCTCCAGAAATTGTTATGTTTGCTTCGGAAATAGAAGACAAAAAATAGGGCCAAGATTAAATAAATACACAAAAGGTAAATGCAGGTAATAAAAGCAATGCATACTCATGCTTGGATAAAGAGGGTCAAGATCAGCATTGAACTCCAGAAGTGTTCTGCAGCCAAAGCCTTTTAAGTAGTTCATCTGTGGACCTTTACTGTGTACGGGAATAGTTTAGATTGTGCTTTACGTTATATATATATTTCTTTCCACGGATCACACACTGCCTCAGCCCTTCACTGAAACCAAACCCACAAACTCTTCTCTGTGAGGGAAACTGAAGTTGTGCCCCAGGATTGCTTTGAGGAGGCTTTAAGTTAAAAAGGGTTTTTTTGCATAGATTGTTTGGTATCTAGACATGTGATTTCTTCTTTTTCCCTGAGATTTTGTAAAATGTAGCTGTATAATTGTCCACGAAAAAAAAATCATGCAGTTGAACTATCTCTTTCCTTGCAGCTCTTTGTGTTGTTTATATTGTTTTATTTACTTTATGTGTTTTTTGTTCCATGGGATATTAGACCGGTTAGGATATCACCTTTAGCCAGTGCCCAGAAGATACAAATTATCCAATATAGTTGTTGATGCTTTAAGGGACTTGTCTGGCATTTTCTGGAATTGGACATCCCCATATTGTGTCACCCATCATCTGCTTTAAACAGAATAGCTAAGAAATAAACTGCTTTTTTTGTGTTGCCGATTTCATGTGTGACACATGGTAAGGGTTCTTTTGCTGTTTCAGGGACTACATTGACTGTTCAGCCATTTATCCCCAGATATAGATCATGGAATCACAGAATGGGTGAGGTTGGAAGGAGCCACTGGAGCTCATCCAACCTTCCTGTCCAAGCAGTGTTCCTTTGAGGATGCTACTCAGAAGTGCATCCAGATGGTTCTTGAATATCTTCAGAAACAGTGACTCCACTACCTCTCTGGGAAACCTGTGGTTCCTTCTGCTCTTCAAGAACTGTGACTCTTCCTGCAGAGGTGTTTCTGCTGTAATCCTGTTATCCTGAAACCAGCCAGTGTTCCCAGCCCTTTCCTCTCCAGTGGAGTGCTGAGAGCCCTCAGGTACCTGCTGTCCTCTCTCAGGAATGGTTTCGTTGCAGAGCATCTCCTACCCTCAGCAATTGGTTGCGCTTATGTCACCTTTTTTTTTTTTTTGATATGGATAGTGGATCCTGGAGGAGTGAACATCTTGGCTAATTTGCTGAGTGTAACATATTTGGATTAGGAAGATTTCCAATATAAGTCCATGTTTATGAAGAGTGATTTATTGCAACAATTTTTTTTTGCTGTTAACGCTGCTGTTAAGCAATCGTGGTTTTCATTAGTAAATTGCTTTTTTTCAGCTTGAAAGCACCGTAATTAATTGGTGCTATAATTCTTTATATTGTTTGGGATTTCATTGCTGCTTTTTTAATTACAGCGTGTTTCTTGTAACAAAAAGTTTTCAGAAAGGCTTGCATGGAAAAAATCCTGTAGAAGTTGATACATTCATCTCTGCAATCAGTTATATTTGCTGGTTGTGATTTATGAGTGTTGCTGCCAGAGCAGCTGTGGAAAACTGTTCTGTACTGTAGTTCTTTACTGTATTTGGGGGACAAATAAAACCACTGTAGCTTTGTTAGGTTTCAATAATTTTGGTTTTCACTGTAACCCATGGAAATGTGAGTCAGGCAATCTCAGCTTATCCTAAATCAAATTAAAAAGGACTTCTCAGTCAGTGTTTCCCACAGAAATGGCCACTCCAAAGTGGATAGAAAATTTCTGTCTTCTGTGGAATTTTCTTGCTTTGAACTCAGCTTCTTCAATTTAGAAAGGTTTTTCTTTTATTGTCTGTTAGGGCCCATTAAGTGATACAGTGTAGCCCTAGGGAAGTCTGAAGCAATTGTCAATTATCAATAATAAATAAGGTTTTAAACCAGGCAAACAACTCTATTATGTAAAATGACATTCCCAAAATTTAGCTACAGCAAAATGTTACTGCAGAAACCACAAATGAGAAGCACAGTATTTTTTAACTATTTTTTTTTAACCAAAAGTAGATCAAGATCAGTGGTTGCCTCCCTGATGATCAGAAAATTGCTGAAATAGGATGTAAGGGCATATAAATTCTTCATTAACTGGTTTTGATTATTAGTTTATCCTTTCTATCACCACACTTATTTCTGGCAGCAGTATTTTTCCTATTGGGGATATTTCAGCGATTTAAAACTTCCTTATATTGCTATGTTATGGTCTCACTTCTGACACCAAAATAGTGTTATGATAAACTGGAATAATGTTAGGATCCCAATTCTGAAATAATGTCAGACTGTACGGCTAAAAGCCGTAAATTGTTCGATGTTTGATGGATTATTGGCAAGTGGATTTCCCAATTTTCAAAGCAGCCTTGCTGATTTCACTTACTTCACTTGCAGTTTGGAAGAAAAACCTACAACACTTACAAACATTAGCAAGTTTGAGATCCAGCCTATTGAAGGTAAAGAACAAACTGGAATATATTTGATGTGATGAAACTTTTGGTGAAGTGGTCTGAATACAAGGAGGCTGTATCTTGAACTAAGGAAGTTTTCTTTAGCCTGAGAAATATTTTAGTAGCCTTCTGACAAAGAAGAGTTAGGTCAGATTATGAAGTTTGAACTCTTTGTTGAGCTCTTTTTCTTCTCCAGCTACACTTTTTTTCATTTTACTGCTGTTGAGTATTGTATACATTTCTGTGAAGGGTTTTATACTGAGAAATAGGCTTTGATTTTCAATTTTTTAAAAAAATATTTCTAAGTGCCTGGTGTTTGATTGCAGCATATACACTAAAAACTGGAGTCTCAAGATGTCATATGCTATTGGATTTTACTGGTACCAGGATCTAGTTTTGGTCCCCAGAGCATGTTCAATCCTTTCTTGCCGTCATTACAAACATAATATTTAATTAATATCTTCTCTAAATAAGAGCTAATCAGCATTTTTATTTGGTTTATTTTCTACTGCCTGTTTTTTACCCTTAATGCTGAAAGGTTGTTAAAAAATTCAATCCCATTCCCATCCAGACTTCCTCAAAGCACGGAAGGTCTTCAGCTCTGTGGAGGCACTTTATGTCTGAATGGGGAGCTATGCTTCAAGCTAAAACCTGCATTTGTAGTGTGACTAAATAAAGCAAATTTAGATTGTTTGCAGATTGCTGGCCGTGATGAAGGAGCACTGAAAACATTTGAACTGCTTTGCTTTGGCATCAATCTGTTGTGTAAAGAGGGAGCATATGGGCAGATCATGCAGGCCCCTTGGCTACTGCTGGCACCCCAGCAGGTTTCTGATCAGGGATGTCTGATACCCACACGTGCTGATGAGGAGCCCTTCAGGAGTTCCACTCCTCTCATAGACAGCTGGGATAGCAAGATATCCGGATAAAATATATGCATATGGAAATGTTGGGGTTTTTTTTTTCCCCTTTAACAGAAGACAGTCATAAGGCTGTTGGTTTGTGAGATGGAACATATTCTAGTTTAACATTTGCAAATGTAAGAGCTGTTATCTCAAAAACAAGGACAAACTGTGGGTACTTTTTGAGCTTAGCCTGGTAGTGCTTTTAACAGAAGTTTTTAGCAGCATTAACAATTTGTCTTATACACAAATTTTGGATACAGCTGCTCTAGCCAACAGTATGCAGACTGTGTGTTCTAATGCAATCCAAATTTTAATTCAATCTTAGTGTGATACCTTGGTGATAACTTTAATCATGGTCAAGCAATGGCACTCATCATTTGCTGAACCACAGAAAATATCATCTTCTGAGTAGACTTTGTTGGTTTTTCCTTTTTGGCAGGTAAAATCTTTTGCCATTACTGGCAAAAATGGCTCGTTCCTGCTGCCAGGATTCTGCATCCACTGCCATTAGATTTCACTCATACATATTCTTTTTCTCTGTGAAGTGTTTGCCATGGATGAGCTTTATTACTTGGATAATAAGAGCATCAGATATGTAATAAAAATGGGACATTGCCACAAGATAGGTAGGGGTTACCAGGGAAGTGAAATAGAATTAGTTTCTGGTCTTGCAGGTCAGAGACTATTAAAATGTCAAACTAATAATATGCAAGGAAGAAGAAAAATTGTTTGCATATTGCTGGTTTTAAACTGTTTGAGTAGGCAAGAGCCCATCAAGATGGTTCATGTAAGGATGGATTTGAGAGCAAACTGCAGGGATTCAGTGTCCCAGGTTTCTGGTGGTCACACACTTTGCTGAAGTCGTGGCTGGTATAGGTCCAGCTGGTATAAGTCAGCAAGGAGGCTGTTGCTCTTGTTCCCTCTGAAAAACAGCATTGATTTGGTCCCCATTTCTTTTCCCTCCAGACAGCGCTGCAATTTAAGTGGGCTGCTTTAAAATGGTTCGCCTTCTTATGGAAGTTGTGGTTTTGCTCTGGAAGTTGTTACACGTGGTGGTGTGGAGCTAAAATTCAGGGGAGGGTTAAGATTGCCTGCTCTTTCTGAAGCATGGGGAGAGAGCTGCTGAAAAAAAATGGCAAGGAAAGGGCATAGGAAAGTAAAGGGATAGAAACTGTTGTATGTTGCGCTCCAGAGGGAATGGCTTGCTGAGTGAAGCTCTACAGGCGGCAAGGAGGAAGGAGGAGTAAAGAGGTTTGGATTGATTTTGAGAGAGAACAATGATTCAGGGAGCAGCTAGAGACTTACCAAGAGTCAAAAGCAAAAGGTGTGATCTCAGAAGTCAAACTTTTGTTAAATAGTCTTATTTTGAACAAAGGAAACAGGAGTCCTGGAAGGAGAAGAATATGTAGTCCCATAAGAGCATTCTTTGGCAAAGGGGTTGTTGAATTAATCTGATGTGTTCCACAAGAAAAAACTCTAATCCATCTCTTGTATGTGTGCTCAAAACCAAACAAATGTAAAACAGTTTCTTTTGTGTGTTATTTGTAGCTCTTAGTCCTTGCAACACACTGCTCCTCTGCGATAACCTTCGGCTGCACTTTGGCTTTTCAGACTCTTAGGAATTCTGTGGAAGAAGCTTTCTCCTACATCAGCTCTTAACTTTGGTTCCTGGCACGCTATGCTCCTGGTGAGGCTCAGACCACTGAACTCTGCCACACTGCTGCACACAAAGCCAATGTCTTGGGGGGGAGTTTTCAGCCTGCAAGCAACTGGAGGCTGTTCTGAGGTTTGTTAACCTTATTAGTACGTGTTTTAAGGCGGCCAAGAAAGTGATCTCTTTGGATTAAAAAGAAAAGAAACTTTTTTTGTGGGTAGCGTACAAGAAAGTGGAGCTTCAGAGCAAAGTGACTCTGTGGTTCTGTTTGAAAATGACAGTGAAATAAGTTGATGGAAAAGGAGCAAAATTAGTTTGGGTACATGTCATGTGCTCACTATCTCCATTAGATCCCTCATGGGTCCAACTCCATGATGAGGATTGTTACTGAAATTTGTTCAACATATTGCTGTGGATGTGTCTGATCTGTTGTCTTTCCCTTCCCTGAGCCTCTTTACAGCCCATCAGTTCTGACTTGGAGATAATTTCCGGACATTACTTGGCATAGCAAAATAAAGCCATTTTAAGGTTGAGTTGAAATGGGCAAAGCCTTCATAACAGGGCGTAAGAGCATTTATGTAGCTTAGTTGCCTTTGTTAATTAGCAGGTGAGTGTTGTGCCTCAAATTAATCCCTACTATGCATAGATTTTTATTTCAGTTGAGAATAAAATCAAGACTTAATTATTAGTTCCTGATTTTACCGTCTAATGTGTCAAATTCTCAGTGAATGACAGTACAGATGGGAACCAAAACTTTCTTCCCACCTGGTAAAGTCATTGTGGTTTTGTTGCCTCACTTGCTTAGAGAATGTTTTGAGACCTGTTCTCTTGTTAGTTCCTATTTTATTTATTCATTACAAAGACTCATGCATTGGTTTGAGAATCAGCCTCGCACCAGTTTTTTCTTTCACTCAGAGCACGTGGTTGGGCTCTTCTGAGCACTCAGTTAATTTTCCAGATGAGTCTGTTTGGTCACTGGCTGTCTGATGCTGTTTAACCAGGAGTTATGAATAAGGAACATGGATCCTTCACTTGTTACTGTTCACGATCTGCTCACAAATGGTTCTCGTGACTGTGATTTTGCAAAATTGATCAGCCCTAAAACATTTATCATTATTCCTGCTATGTTCAGTGCCCAGATCCACAGCATTTAATTCCCAGGTTGGAGCTGTAGGATTGTAGCAGGTAGGCAGATACTTCCAAGCAGAATGGAACAGGTTATCAAAAATTTCAATAACTATGGCATAATCTCCTCGATGAGAAGAAAAGGTACTGGAAGCAGAGATTTGCTGTATGCCTCTTGATCAAAATGTAATTCTTTAGTTGTTCAAAAGCATGGTTAATTGCTGCTTTAATTATACAGCCTGGTTAAATTTCACAGCAATTTCAGATCCTAGCAGGCCAAAGCATGGTGCAAATGTGTTCCCTGAGATAACAGGACACAAGTAAAAATTCATCACCTTAATAACTTTAGCTTCCATTTTTCTGGTGGCATTCTGATGGCCCAAGTTTGTAACGTTTTCCTATTTAAAGAAATTTTGTCTATTTTGTCATGTGGTTTACTGGGAGTTTTTAATGGATTAATTATAATATAATCAGCAAGTCATTGTTGGACACATGTTACCTCAGGTGGGAGCAAAGGAGAAAATCAAAATCTCTGGTTGAACTTTTTAACATTCATAAAATGTTCCCTGAAATTGATTTGGGAGAAATGGTGTGTACTGGTTCCCAGTTCACCATCTCTACACTTTCTTTGTAATATGTTTATGTATTTTTAAAAGCTTTCCCCAATAGAAACATTTCCTTCAAAATAAAATCCGGTTATTTCTGCATTTATGCACTAACTTGCTTATAGAGATTTTGATCCCATCTCCTTAATTCATATGGTGCAATTTGAGACCACTTAGACGGAAGTCTTTAGATGATTAAAATTGCTGCATCTAGCAATCAATTGCTACTAAAGAGGCTGCACACAAAGAAAAAAATAATTTACTCTCAAAGAAATTTAGATCTCAGTACTTGATTAAATGAAAAACATCCTAAGTGGATCTGGAAGGATCACAGAGCCATAGGTAGGATTGAGGAAGAAACTACAGCAATGGAAGGAAATGAAAGTCAAATATTTTTAAGGAATGAAGACATAAACCCATGTCAAAATATCACAGCAGAACTAATGAGCAGAGTGCAGGCAAGGTAATAGACCTCTCAGAGGTAAAGAATGGCCTCCCTGTGAGAAAAAAGTTTTATCTTGCATAACTTGAACTGCTGAGCAAAAATTCCCAAAATGTCTCAGACAGCAAGAGCCACAGGCTATGCTTATCCCTGGAGATGGACATGGGAACAGTGAGGGCACAGCAACACTTGTGTAACCTGTGAGGAGCAAAGCTGTGCCCCACTTTCCTTGCTCATACTTAGATGCATTCTCCAAAGTAAAGGATTAAGGATGTGGGAAATAAACTGATGTTGAGGTTATTGAGGGTTTCAGAGTCACTGTGATGTTCTGAAAATAATTTTGAAAACATATAAACAATCCCTGACCCCTTTTAGTGTTGGAGAGGCTATTGCCATTCTTTTTCTGTGTAACAAAACTAGATAGAGGATAAAATTATTTGGGTTTCCTATCCTGACTGTTATTATTTTTAGAACTGCTGTGAGGATAAAACCAAAGCCTACTATTTTATTTTAAATCAATGAAAAGAAAGTGAGATAACAGTTGCATGTGATGTCTACAATAGACTTATATCTTGACTGTTTTAAAAAAAATCTCGAGTCTGAGATAGCTGGCAAAATCCAAACAAAGGGTCCCCCGCATTTTATGAGAAACAGTCTCACTCTCTCTGATTAGGCCTGTTCTTTTCTGTTTGAGCAGACACTTTTAGCTGTGCCTTATGCATACTAACAGAAAAGATTTATACTCTGGAACAAATCTAGGAGCTGACAGCTGTTTCATGTAGTATCTGTATCCATAATGGCAAATCAGTGTTAAATCTTGAATCATGGTGTCCTTTGGCTCATGCTTAGCTCCTCTTACTCTTAATAGGTATTCAGTGTGTTAAAAGGATATAAAATTCTCTGACGCACCGTTTTGGAGACCACAGCTTCTAAATGCTGTGCTTTTCTATTTTGACCAAGGGTGAAGAGCTTTTGTAGCACTACACCTGCCTGCATTTTGAAATAGAAGGCTCAAATAATTGTTTGCTAGGAGAAGATAACGTTGTCATCGTGGAATTTTCTGTAAGGGATATGAAGTGCAAATCGGTTGGAAGAGCAAAGCCTCAGCAGTGGAGAATGTGCAGAGAATTCTCACAGCACCCCTGAATGCTGCCACCATCAAACAGGAACTCCATACTCTTTTCTCCTCAGTACTTTTGTTCAAATCTCTCCCTCAGGGAAGTCATGGGACGAGGGGAAGATGTAGAAAGACTTTTCTCAGTCCTTTTCCTGGCTGCCTGCTTGGGTTTCGCCGTTAATCTCTCTGTTTCTCTTTGATGCAGACATGTAGGCAGTTCCACTGAGCAGTACCGAGAGAAGCCCTTGTTATTTATCTGCCTTCTGCATCTTTCTCTTTGGGCCTGTCACGTACACCAGTGCTGAGTGCAGGGGGCAGGGCGCTGCTTTTTCAGCACTCTAGTGGCAAACAGGAGGTTAAAGGCTGCCTTGTCCTTCTCAGAAGTGAAATGGAGAACCTAAATTCCTGTGTGATGCACCTGACCTGTGGAAATGTCACAGTCCTAGGTCCTGTGCATCCCTTGAAGGCGCTAATCACCAGGAATTCTCTTTTTTGTTTTTTTCAAAATGACAAAATCTGTTACATTTTTAGGTTACTAAATATTTCCTGTATAACCTTAGGCTTGTCTTTCATCAAAATAGAGTTTGGTTTGTCGAGTTCAAGCTACAGTTTATTCCACATTTCTTGCAAGTATTTGTCTAGGCATGTGTTGCTCTGTGCAGTACTGTGTTTTGTGACAACTTGTGTTAATATGTTACCTTGGCAATATAATACATTACCTTGTAGTCACAGTTAATATTTAAAGCAAAAATCTTTTTTGTTGTTGCTGTTCGGAAATTTGTGGGTTCATTTCCAAAATACAGTCATTTGAACCTTTATTGGGGTTGTCTTAGGAAATTTTATTGCAGATTATTTCATGATCAGAAAACTCAGTAATTCACTGTATCTATTCATATCAATCTGCTGACAGAGCTTGGGGGTGATTGGCAGAAAAAATTGTATGGCATCTTTGTTTCTTTTTTTAACTGATGAAAACCACAAGCTTGTGTAAAAATATTTTTCAAGGATAAATGGCTGATAATGACAGGAAGAAGGAAAAAGTTACAATCAAGATACAGTGTGATTCAAGAGATCTGTTAATATTCTAGACCCCTGGGAGAAATGAAGTCATTAAATACCTGTTTTAACTCAAACATGTTATTTTAATGCTTTTTCCCGTACTTTTATGGCATCTATTAAGAAGCATTAGTTTAAATCCTGTTAAGTAATTGCGATGTTAATTTAATCAGTAAAGAAAGAACTCACAAAATTTACTTGTGGAATTGCTACTGAAGCTTTGAGAGATTTGTGAACCAACACAAGTCACAAATTGTGAATAAGGCTTTCTGGTGTTTCATTTAAAGCAGTTACCTCAGAGATCAATACCAGCATGGCTCCAAGAAGTGTGGAGTTTGTCAGGTAGTTTCTTTAAGGTCTTGTGGACTACACTGAGTCTCATTGTCTGGCGCTCTGCACAGTTGTGAATCAACTTGTTAGTTGGTTTAGTTGGCTGAAGAGACGCTCAGCACATCTGCTAAAGCTCTAAAGCTGTTTTTAAAGTAAAATGTAGACCTACCTGGAGCCAGGTCATGTCTTCACCCCTGCACCTATAGGGTCAGAGTGCTCTCTTCTGCTTTCCAATTTCAAATTTACATTAATTACACAAACTGATTGAGTAAAGCCTTCATGGGTTAATGTGTGGACATTTGCCTCTATCTACCTTTTAGGTGTCCCTGTGTCCCCAGGGTGTTTTGTTCAGCCAGGGATATCTTTTACGTGTCCTCCCTGCCTGGCAAGTATCTTTTGCAGGCCTGGGGCTTTTGAGGGGTAACTTGAAGAGGCCTCAGTATGGAGAACTTGGAGGTTTGTCTTTCTGACCACCTGAACATGTTGATCTTGGGCCTCATGCATTTCATCTTTTAATCCATCTGTGTCTGGCTTTGCCTGCACCTCCTTGTCACAGCCTGTGACCTGTGGACTGGACCCCAAACCAGACGCCTCGTGCTGTATAAAGCCCCCAGCCCCAAACAGTGCTTTTGACAGGGCATTGCCCCCGCAGGTTTCTCTGCCTTGAAACCCATCCCATTTTCAGTGGCTGCTGTGAATTATTTGAACACATTTCTTTTGTTCCTCAGGACTGTGAGTTGCTGTAATTTAAACTACATGTGACACAGTTATCTGTCTAGCATTTAGAAGAGTAATACAAATTTCCAATCAAAAGGCTCATACAACATTTTGGCAGGAAATGTGCATGTTCCATTTGAAAAACCATCCTATTGTAATTTGAAACCACTATTTACTGACATCCACCTACACAACCTGATTCAACCAACAGTGTTGCAGCAGAACTTGCTTTCTGAACTCAAACCACTATGACCATACAATTCTAATTTGTTTTGTTCAACAACACACATTCTTTTAATATACCTAGTTAAAAATAAATGAGCCTTGTCATTGCTTCTGGAACAAGCCAGGCACATCACCTGTATCACTTTGCATTTCAGACATGTCCCAGTGTGTGCTTCATTTGCTGGTTGTGTGAAAAGTTTCAGAAGGGTAAATTTAGAAAAAAACCCCTACTGCTCGAAGGATATTTTTTTAAACCTCTGGAGAGCAGTATTTTCAAACTATGAGGAAAATACCTTTCAGGAAAATGCTGTCTCTTGGGAGGAAGGAATAAAATCATATGAAATGATAGTAAACTAGAAAAGTATCAGCATCTCACGGGATATGGGGATCCCACAGGAGCTTTGAAATAGTTTCTTTCCAGAGCAAACTTATCATGTTTGAGGATACTACTGTGGAATACATGAAGTTAGAGGAAGGGATTTTGGGAAGTCAGCATGTACATTTAAATGAGTCATCCTTAGGGACAGAGAGGAAATTTCAGGAGGGAGTTGATTAAAGTTCCTTGGTCTTTCATGCAAGAAACAACCATCCCTACAAAGCTGTGTCACGGATTTGTCCAGGAAGCTTTCCTAAGCTTGCCTGCCTTGTTTGTTTAGTATGGAAAGATTATCAACCCTATTTGTTCTTTAGGTACTGGAATTTTATAATATCAGCGTTGTTCGTAAATACACATGACATATTCTTGTCCTCTTGGGAGGAGAGATACATGTTTAAAAGGAAAGAGTTATATAGTCTATGAACTTTGGTTTTAGGTAGACACCATTTTCTCAATTCAACTTCTTGGATGGAAAGAAATGTTTTGACCATGAACCTGTTTCCATTAATTTTCTTAATTCTTCCTGAGAAGAACCTGAAAAGCCATGAAGATTCAGAAACGTAGAGAAACAGGGACTCGATAATCTTGGATAAACTGATAATGTCAGTATAGCCTGAACGTTGAGGGAAAGTAGTCACATTTTAAGCCTAGAGCCATCTGTGTGCCACACTTTTGCCTTCTTATCTCATTTTTGGAGAGCTCTGCAGCGTTTCTTCACCCCCTGGTAGGAGGATGGATGGTGTGTGCACTTTGCACTTGGCTTGGTGGATTCTGGTGTTGCTGAGAGGGCAGAGAGCTGGATGGAAATATTGCTTTAGGAAAAGGTGCCGGGCCTGTGTTTGACGTGAAGATAACTGAAAACAAACATTTTTGAAAATGCAAAGGTTTTGCTTCTACTCCAAAGCTTTCCTTATAAAATAAAATATATCTGTTAAATACTTTGTGCCTTGTAGGAAGTAAAGATCCTGAAAAACAACTTCTGCCCCTTTTTAGTGTCAGTGAGAGGCTTTATGAAGAGTATTTCAGCACAGTGTTCAATAGCCTATTTAGGAAAGAATATGGATCAAAGGTTTATAGTCTAACTGTTGTAAATTTGGGCCAGTTCTTGTCTGTAGACCTCTGACTCTTGTTTCTACAGAAGTTAGCTTTGTATTCAGATTTACTGGGGGAGGGTGGGTGGTTTTGGGTTCTTTTAATGCCTGCAAGTGTCAGAGGTTCAAGGATCAATGCTCTTTTAAATTCTGAAAGACAAACAAGTTTGCATCTTTTGAATATACCTTAATACAATTGTTCTGGTACAATTATTGAAGACCCCCTGTTTTTAGCCAAGCCATATTTCTAAACCATGCTCTGAGATGTTTGTCTGCACCTGATTTTGTTCTATCTGGCAGCACCTGTTTTCTCCAGAATTGTTTTTCTGAGTCTTGGGGTCTTAAAATTATTCTTTATTTTTCTTTCCTTTCCAAATTTTTTCTCCATGTGGTTTTCTCATTTCTGATCCTTAATTTCTTGTCAATTCTTTTAATGGTGTCTCAAGATGTGATGATAATGGTGTCCACAGATAGAGAAGGGAAAACAGCCGCTTTATTGTGTGGGTTTCATTAGTAAAAAATAAAAAAGAGAGTGTTTAGAAAAAGCACCCAGTGCAATGTGACTTTTGGTGTGATAAAGATGTTTGGTAAATATCTAAATCATGCCAGGGGTTTAGAAAATACTTGGCCTAATGAAAGGCAGGATTGAGATACAACAGTGTCCCAAAAGAGTGACTGCCAGCACTAATTTTTAGTTTTTGAAAAACACTGCCATTTTGGATTAAATTCACCCTCAGCCTACTTTCAATGTGAGTTTTACATGGCTCTTCACAATTCCAGGTGAATTTAAACCAAACCTATGTTAGTGTCTTTATTGTTACTATATTCCGGGCTATGCTTTACATCTTGTAAAGTTTTCACAAGGCTCAAATTGTTGCTGGCCACTTCTGGCCCAGAGCAGGAGAATGATCTTTACCTGACTTGTAGTCATCAATGCCTCCTTTATGGACAACCTCTCTGCAAGCTCAGCTTACTTTGGGGCAGGTATGGCAAAAAAGGTTAGAAATCTGGTGTGCGGAAGAGTTTTCTTCCTTGTGGACAGTTCTGGGTCATGAAATACGTAGTTGTACATTCGGTGAACTTTAAACTTTCTGTTGTTAGAATTAATTTTTTTTATCAAACTCAAGAACAGAAAATGTAGAGGCTATGATTTATTTATTTGCTTTTTTAAAGGATCTGGGAAATTGCCTCAGGTGGTTATAGCCATTAGTCAACTGCAGCAAGAAAGGCTTGAGAGTCTTTTTTTGAAGGAGTCTTGGAAAAGGGATAAAAAGCTGCCCCAGTTTATTAAACACAAATGTTTGTAAAAAAACCTGAGAAGTGGAGGTAATAAACCCTCTTTTTTTTTTTTGAGACTTGGGAAATCTTAGCGATTTTAAACTGTCTGGTATCAAGTACTGCATAGATGATAATTAGCTGAGTTGAAGACATTGCAGATTGATATTGATGTGGCATGGTGAAAACAAGCTGAAGGAAATTCACCAATGGGCTGTGTTAAAAAAGTGAGTAGGAGAGGAGGGAAATTCTATTTAATGTTTCCATTTAGACTGGTACAAGAAATGGGGGTGTAATGACATATAGAAGGTGTTTCTGAAGTAGGAGGGGATGAAAATAAAATACAGGAATAACTTGCTAGTGAGATATTACCTTTCATTTTTGACTGGTGTGTTTTGCTGTATCACCTTTTGGGTATCATCAGGGGGCAGACCAGGTATTATTGTGGTCAAGATAGGAAGAGAAAGAGGCTCCTTGGGTTTACCTCCTCTACATGTTTCACGTACTTCCCTCTCCTTATAACCCTCCCTTCTAAAAGAAATAATTTTGTTTTCATGCTCTCCTTTTATAAGACTCTCTCCACCTTCTCCAGATAATCCATCTGTCAGCTGTTGACCTTCGCAGCAATTTAACATGCAGAAGTAACAAAGCAAAATATCAGTGCAGGATTCTGGTTAAAAGAAAAAAGGATAAATCTTGATAATTTTAATAAATTATACATAATAGAAGAGTTGGGACATGTCAAGGAGAATCTTTGCTTTGTCTGCAGAGCAGATGCCTTATTTATAGTATATAAAACTCATAGCTTACAGCTTGGGATGTTTTTGTTGTTGGTTTGGGGTGGTTTTTTATCTTTTCTACCTCATCTTCCCCCGAGTGAGATTCTTGCTCTGTTGTATCACCTCTCATTCAGCTTTGTTACTTAACTTAAAAACTTCATGACAGAAAAAATACATCATCTTACTGTCCTGTTTTCTTTTTTTGTTTAAGGTTTAGCCTCAGTTAAATCCATACTGGCCCTTTTCCAGCTGAGTTTTAGTACCTTATATGTGGGGTTTTGAGTGCCATGATATAAAAAGGATGTAAAGCTGTTAGAGAGCATCTAAAGGAGGGATACAAGGCTAGTGAAGGAAGGGTGAGGAAGTCATACAAGGAGTGGCCAAGGTCAGCTGGAGAAGAGGAGACTGAGGGGGAGACCTCACTCTGTTATAGCTTCCTTGTGAGCGAAGAGGAGGGGCAGGCACTGATCTCTGCTCTGTGTGAGTGAAAGGACCCAACAGGCCTGAAATTGTCTCAGGGGAGGTTTAGGTTGGATATTAGGTAAAGGTTCTTCCCCCAGAGGGTGTTTGTGCCCTGGAACAGCTCCCCAGGGAATGGTCACAGCACCAACCCTGACAGAAAAGCTTTTGGACATTCAGGCACAGGGTGTGATTTTTGGGGAGTCCTGTGCAGGGCCAGGAGCTAGACTTCGATGGCCCTTGTGGATCCCTTCAAACTCAGGATATTCTGTGATTGTCTCAATCCTATCTTAATCAGCTGGAAAAAACCAACATTTCTGTAAACTCTGATCTTGTGATGTAAAACAGGGAAGGCTGAATTCATCACAAGTGAGACTGGACAGAACAACAGAGAGGCTTTGCGCAGGAGAAATTTACTCAGCCTGGCAGGGAATGCTGTGGGCTGTGCTGAAATGGTACTACCCCATTATATAAACTACACCAGAGTGATCAAAACAAGTTTCCACTTGGTCTTCTTGAGGTGGATCAACTGGTAACACTAGCCAAGAGAGGAACATGAGGAATACATTTCACTGTTTTATTCCAATTTATAACCCCTTTGGGAGAGAAGGGAATATTTACCAATTGCTTAACATCCAGGAGAAAAAAAACCCTCAACCAATTGAAAAAAACCCCAACCAGACAAAAACATGAGCCACCAAAAAAAAGCCAGACCAAACCCTACATTTTGGTGTTTGTTTATAACAGCAGGAGATAAGATGGAAACTCTTTGGTTGGATGAACATGTAGAAGATGAGCCTCTGCTTTCCTACATCTCACAATGTGTTTTGTAACTGTCTGAGCAAGGACTGAGTGAGGAAAGGATTGTGGCAGTTCTTGCAGGGTGGCCTTTACTTAGCAAAACTGGAAAATTTGGTAGGTGTGCTTGGAATTTTTATTCTGCTGCACACTGTACTTACTTCTGTGGCACTCTGCTCTCACGTTGGGAATGTGAGCTCCCTGGGGATTTGAGTCAAGATGCAGGTATTCCTTCTTGAAGACTTAAAGCCAGTGTAATAACTACAGGTGTCACTGCATTCATTAAGCATTTAATTCCTGGTTTAATGAGTGTAACATTCGGGTTTATCCACACATTTTTATTCTTACCTAATTGAGAATCTAAAGGATTAACAGGATGGGCACCAACTGTAGTACTTTTTATTCTCATGCTTTCAATTTGCATTTTAACTTCAGCTCTGCTTTAACACTGATAATGCACAAAGCCCAGTGATATTATTACACTTTGACACTGAATTACCAGATAAATGACTTGTCAGAGTTCATTTATGTTTCTGAATGTTTGGCAGAGAGTGACAGCTGCGTGGAGCTTGTAATTCAGCAATGTATTATCTCAATGAAGGAAAGCAGCTTCCCCTGAAAACCAAAATCTTGGGGGTCTAGATAAGGTGGTTTTAGATTAAAAATGTGATTGTGTGCCAAATAAGAGGATTAGTTCTAGAAGTCAGATAATGCCAGAGGAAAGGAGATACAGTGACTTGCCTCCTTTTGAGCTAAGAGCAGAATTTTGGATGATCATCAGGCACCTGTACTGGAAAAAGTGTTCTCCCCTTTAAAGGGGAAAAAGAACAAAGCTACTGATATTGTTCAAATTCAGTTCTGTGTTCAGTGTGTTCTGGTTTGCACTTTTTTGATATCTGTGATCTCTGCTCTCTGCCAGTCAACGTGATGTGACTTTTAAAAATATCTGAGAAAGAATGAAGGCAGCAAGTAATTTAGAAACTTGTGATGGCACATTGATGCAAAATAAAACTTCTATATTTCAAATTCAATGCCCTTTAACTATGGGGGAGATTTATTTAGTTTCCAGGAGAGAAAAAAGAAAAACTAGCAAAAACTAAGGAAATCCCTGCTGTCTCTCCTGGTCGTCTTGGCATCATTTCTTGCATCGCCTCAGGGTTACTTTGCCAAAACCTCTGTGTGCGCTGAATATTATCGGTATTTTAACATTTCTTAGCTCTCCCAACACTGGTAAAATTTAGAATGTTGTTCTACAGCCTTTGGAATGGGAGAATAGTGCTGATTCTGTCTGTTAAAGAACACCCTCTGATTACTGGATTTTCAGCCTTAACTATATTAATTTGCAGAGAGAATTTTATAATTATGTATATTCGTCACTTCAATTCACAAAAGACATGTGTGGCATGTGGAAATTAGAGCTCTAGAGATAAGAAACTCCCCCTCCCCCATCTAGGATGTGTAATTAGAGGTGCTCATTTAGTGGATCAGTTCTCAATTATCCGTTAAGTGTAAGTATTTGAGTTAGATATGTTCTTTTGTGTAACGTGACTGAACATAATTTGGCTTGGAGGATGTGAAGTGTTGGTTGCTGAAGGCAAACTGACAGATGACATTTCTTATAAATCGTATTTCTGAACATGAAACTCGCTACATGTAGCCCATGTTTATCCTGAAAGGGAGCTGAGAAGTTAAAGCAGAGCTAGGAATATGTAGCATTCTGTAGGGAATGCTTCCAGGGATGTGCTGGGTAGTTTCAATTTATCATAATGAGGTTTTGGTGTAATAAATACACATAGTAAATTGCAGAGGAGGCATTGGACAGGATTGATGGTGGCTATAACAAAGCTCTGTTTATGGATAGGTACATAAAAAAGATCAGATACTGCTGCTCTCTAATTCAGACACCTTACTGCTGAAAGAAAAACCTCTCTCAAAGAGTTTGATCGTTGGAAAAAAGGAATCCACATAAACCTTTTTGTGTGTGTATTTATGTGGGTTTTCTGCTTTGTTTTGGTTTTAATTTCTTGCAGTATCTATGGGCTATTTTGTAAATGTTTCCACTTTCTGGTGAGTGTCTGTCATTTGTTGTTTTAATATTTTAAACTGTGGCGCTTGCAAATGCCTTGTACTTACTTGCTCAGTTTCATCTTCATTTTTAAATATTCTGGACACTCAGTAAACTACATTGCTGGAAAGTTTAACTGAAGTTTAGTAATAGGAATCTCTGCACAGGAAGCTAGAGGGTGAATTTAGAGCACACACATGGCTCCAAATGGCTCTGTCAGATATGATCTGTCTGGTTGGGTTTTTTTGTTCCATTGGGGTTTTTTTTAGAGCAGGGAAATGGTAGTGTTACCCATTGTAACAGGTGCAGGTACAACCTTCTCAGCTTCAGGAGATCTTGAGTACCACTGCTCTCTAAAATCCCTTATTTAAGGGACAGTGCATGAGACTTGGGCAGCTGGTGCTAATGGAATGCTCTCAGAAAGGTCAGGCTCATTTTGAGTGATGTGATTTGCCTCAATGCTTTCTTGCATGTTCCCCCTTATTGCAGGTTTAGCTTGTCTAAAACATTAATTTAGATTTCTCTTATAATCCTTATTGTCCTTGGGGATGTGTACTAAGCTGTCTGGTTGCTAATCTATTAATCTTATTTGTAAATGTTTAAATATTGGACTGCACCCTTATCACAAAATTCACCCAACACCAGATAGAACATGGAGTGCTGGATAACGAATTTAACAGCAAAATCAGCGCCTGTGCTTCTTTTGCATATTGCATGTATATGATTTTTTTCCAGAGTTTTCAATGTCAAAGTTTCATACTATAAACCAGATGTTTATATCCATAAAACAAAGTTTTAGGCTGACAGCCTCAAGTTCACCTTAGAAAATGCAGGAAACCACTCATTCCCTCTTCTCTTGTTACCAGTTTACACCCCCTGCTTTTCCTCTCTGATGTTTCTGGTTGGCAGCATCAAACTGAACGAATGGCAGCCATTCCCAGTTGAAAAATGCTGCTTCTGCTTGAGAGTAAAAAAGCTGATGAGTCCTGATTTGCACCCCTCCTTTAAATGAATTGATCTAGAAATGGATTCCTCCTTCACACAGAGGTGCTCGTTGTAGCTGCGTGATGAAAACAGCAGTAAGCTGGGAATTCACCCTGTGCCTTTCTGCAGTCTTTTGGAATGAACTCAGGTGTTCTGGGCTCATTAAAGCCTGAGGCAGGGCACTGGTATTGCACTCAAGGCCTCCAGTTCTGGGCTGTGCTTGGCACTGGTTCACACTGGGCTCTTAAGGGGGTGATCAGCTTGCACGGTGCAAGGATTTCTCAGCTAGAACTGTGTCAAAGCAGGAACTGTGTGATGGACAAAAACACATGGACATTTTGGCTCAGAACAGTTGGCTTTTTGATAAAAACCTGACTTGCATGAAAGAATATAAAGCCTGAGGTTCTGTTTAAACCCTGGAATTATGCCCAGTTATCGTGTTCTCTGCCCCAACCCCCCTCTCATCGCTTAGTTTAAAACCAAGCTTTATCAGTAGATTTATTTTTCTTTCCAACCCTCTTTCATACTATAGATATAAAGCAGAATAATTAAGCTTTTTACTGGTCATTTGCTGTTGTTTTGTACAGATTTATTTCAGCTAAGTGGCTTTCAAGTGTATGCAAAGAATGATAAGAGAAGGTTTTACTCGAGCACTTAAACTATAAACCATCTGTCTGTGAAATGTGGGGTTGGTTTCCCATCAAGTTTTAAAAAAACTTACTGATTGCTTAAAAGCAACAGGATGAAGTAGGGCATGGTGTAATATTCCTAAGTAGGTTTGTCATGGCTGCAGGAAGTTTTAATTTTGAAACTGGGCCTTCACTTCTGCTCAGATCATTTGTGTTTTTCATATGTCCAAAGTCAGATTGGGTTGTATTGAGGGTGGGGTATAAGTAAAGTGCTCAAGTTTTATGCTGGTCTGTGCCACAGGTGACCCTTTCTTTGTTATTAATCAGCTTGGAAACCTTTCTTATGCTTTTTCTTGTCTTGCTTTGTTTCCATGGGTTTTTGTGTGTAAATGTACATCCTCCACAGTTATAAACAAATGCATTTTCACCACACAACTCAAATAATTGGGACGCTTAATGCATGGTTGTGCAACGAAAGGATGGATTTTTTTCTCTCTGGATATAATATGTATATTATATGTTATATTTGGATGTATATCTATCTGGATATATAGTGGAATATTTGGATACAATATATCTAAAATATAAAATTCCTTGATATAATTATCTAATTAGGACAAACCCATGATATGTGGATGTCCTCATGTAAATGTTCTTTCCATCTGGATGTTGATGACACAAGATATTGTCCCTTTCCACGTTCTCCTACTGTAGTTACCTTCTCTAAATCTGTGTCGTGCTTCTAAAGAGCAATTTGGAGTGGACGTGGGGAAAACCCGCTTTTATTCCCAGAATAGCTCACTATTTGTAGAGGTGAAGCATATGTTTATATACCTTCTTTGAATATAGAATCCTAGAAAGGCTTTTAAGAAGATGGAGCTGAGGCAGTGCCTCAAACGCCTGGATCTGGCCTTGTACAGGGTTTGGTTCCTCCACTGCTTGCTCAGACTTGCACCTCTGGCTTGGCAAGTTGGCATCAAAGTGAGTGAAAATTTGAAAACAATGGTTATAAACATTTTGTAGCCTGTTCTGATAGTTATCCAGGGTGGAAATTACTGATTGGCATATTTTGGAAAGCAGTTAGGCAAGTATCTGGGCTTAAGGGGAAGAGTAATGTAATATGTAACAGCTGAAAGATGGAGCCTGTTTGCAGCTCATCTGAAAGTACATGGTAATTGTGCAACCTTCATTATGACAATTTCACCACAGGGAAAAAACTCTCATTATGTGAGCATTGACATGCTTTGATTAAAATTTTAAACGTGTGGACAAGTGCAAATTTTCCCCCATTTACCAGCATGTGGAGAATCTGCAGGGGGTGTGGGGACCTTTTCTGATAGATGAATAAAGCGTATTTTACTAGAGCTTCTTAATGAAGATGTTATATCTTCAGTCTCAAATTTAACTTGAGCTCTAGTTACACTTACCAGAAAAGTGTGTAGATTTCAGCTTCCACAAAACAACTCTTCATGCACTTGAAAGTGCAGAGGAACCTTCTTTTCCTGTGACTGGAGAGCAGGGCTGAGTCCTCACAGAACAGTCTCAAAAATTAAATCAGTAAATGTCTGGATAGGTTTTAATCCCTGATTTTGAAAGTATGGTGTAAATGTCTGCTCACACATCACTGTCCTCTCGGGTTTGACCTCATCTTGCTGCTTCTGGAGAGTATCTGTGCTCCTGGACATGAGTCGTGCTGAGTGCATTGCTTGAACAGCAGTGCTAATGCAGTAACTTTACCTTCTTGCAGGTTCAAAGCTAATGCGGAAGGACTAAACTTAACAGTTGTTGCATGAAATGCAATTTGGGATGCCAAAAGTTTTTTGGAAGCTGGCACTGTTTGATGACGGGTGCAGCAGGGAAATAGATTGCAGTTCTTATCCTCTCTGCAGTAGTTGTGCCACTCCAGCTAAAAGGGAGCTTGAACATTAGGCAGGCTAAGCAGAAGGGCCTTTAGCCTGTGTTTTCTGGCTTCCAGATAGTGCAGAGGAAGCTATAGACCTCTAGAGGGAAGAACGTCAACAGAGAAGAAGGTTAGTGAAGGACTTTTTTTGCAGTTCAGTGTGTTTGTGAAAACATTTTTCTAAAATATATCAGGTGTCCCAGAATGAAGATGTCTGTGGACCTATTGAGTATCAAGAGCAAAAAAGAAAGCATGAAAGATCCAAGCCCCTGGATATGTGGCTTACAAGTAGACAGGAATCTTCAAACAGCAGTGTCAACCTGATCTGCAGCTGGGAAAGCCCACAAATCTTTCCCTGGAGGTTTTCAGACTACTCTCCTCACTGTAAGAGAAGTGCTCTGTTGGTTCCCTATCAGCTGGACAGTTTAAATTCTTTCAGTGGTTTTAAGTATGCCAAAAGTTGTATGTGAAAAGTTGTTAGGTGGACTCATGGATGAAAAATTCGTGGAAAACACAGAAATGCAGAGGTAATGTCTGATTGAGCAAGTCCTGAAATTATGGATTTCTTGAACAGGAAAAATATAAAATTATATTAATGTCCATATACTTTTTTTTAAGCAATTTGTTAGCTATCAATAGGCACAGGATATTGGGTTGGGCTATCTGTTCTCTGAGCCAGTGCAACCATTCTTTTGTTCTTAGCAGAGCTGGGACTGCACTTTCCTGGCCTTCAGCTTCACCCCAAGTTGTAGATAATGCAGGGGGTACGAGGAAGGTCTGCCTATGAGAAAAGGTTGTGCAATTGAAATTCCCCAGATGAAATAACTCAGTGGAGCACCTTTCTCCTAGGGTGATTAACAAGCCAGTCTGTTGAAAGGCCTCAACAATGCTGCCTTTAGACCCTGCTGGCAAAACAAATTCCATCATTTTTTCTTTATGGTAACAGTTGCAGTTCTGTTGCATATAAGCTGAATTTCGGTACCTGACTGCTTTCCAAATCTTGTGCCTGTCCAGGCAGGAGGACAGCCTGCAGAACCACCTGTTCTGGCATGTAAATACTGGGGTTTGACCTTTTCAAAAGTTGCAGTGCAAAAATAAAAGTGCAGAACTTCTGTCTTGACAAATGCAATTTTTGTCAGCGCAGAAAACCGACAGTTTCGCTTGGGCAAAAATGGTGTAAATTGGAAGTTGAATGAAACCCATTACCCTATTTGTCCTGGCCTTTCAGGCCAGGACAGTTTGTGTCTTTCCTTGCTCAGAGAAGGTTTCAGATTAATATCTACGCTTCATTTAGCAGGGAAGGTGTGTGGACTTTCTTTTTGAGAATAATTGCTGTCTGTCAGAACCATGCCCCCTAAAGACAGAGGCTTATCTGCAAAACCTCCTTACAATTATTGTATAATGAATTCCAACCAGTTCATTAAAAGTGAAAATCACCAAAGAGACCTTTTAGGGCTAATCATGTATGCTCTAAGGTTTGGTGTAAGCACAGTGTAATCTGAGCAGGCGGATAAGACCTTGCCTCTGTGGTAATCTTTTAATATTGTTCAAAGTGTTAAACAAAAATAGGCTGAATGTAAAATTTCTAAAATTCTCATAAAGCTACATTGAATAAAGGGTTTCATTTTTGATTTGGGTGAAATTAACTCTTGCTGACAGGTCCATCTGCCTGACATAGGGAAGGGTTTAGTTATTTATATACCTCATCATATTTGTGGCAGGTTGAATAGAACTTGCCAGAACATAGTTTGGATTGTGGGTTGGTTTTCAGTACTTATTGTAGGAGTTGGCATATTTTATTTTCCCAATTAAAGTAATTTCCCACATTTTAAACTATTAATTAATTAAAGTTTTCACTGCCATATTCTCTTTTTTGTATAAATGACTAAAGCTTTCTGTTTAGGCTTTTCTATACAAAAGTATGAGCCCATGAATTTATAAGTACTGGGCTGAGATGCTTCATCTTTCAGGGAATATTCACAGTGCCAAATTTGAGATCCACAGCTGATTTGTCTCCTTACCTCCTGCATTGCCCTCCTGAAAATGTAATATTTTTGTGCTGAGAGTTGTGATATTTCCATGATCAGATTATCATAGACAAAAGAGGAAACAGGGAGATAGTTTAACCTTTCTCTTGTTGGTGGGGAGGTGCTTTTTTTTATTATAGTTTTTAATTGAGATGGAGAGACTGTAGGACCTCAGATACGTGCAAAAGCTGTGGGCAGAAGCAAAGTAATTGAATATGAAACAACATTTTAAAACCCAAGACTAATAGCTGTTACATTGAACTGAGTATTTGTGCTCATTTCTAGTTCTAAGCTTTTTTCAGCCATGCAGGAAAATGACCTGCAATGTCACAGCTGACATTTCAGTCAAGAAGTTTGTTCAAGAAATTCATTTGTACTGAAAGTAAATAAATAAAACTTTGATTGAATATTTTGCCTGCTGTAAATATGTTTTTCTAAGTCTATTACAAAGACATTTTTCTTTGTTGTTTTGTCATGGGGAAAAATGTCTTTTTGGAGAAAATTGAAATATTTAGCCACATAACTGAGAAGCAAGGGTAACAATCTGCTGTTCTGCTTCACATACTCGTTTTAGTTCATTTAGGTGCTGAACCTCACTTGGGGGTCTATTGTAGAGTGTTAAAGATTACCACTGTTTTGAAAAACAGAATATATAAACAAAATGGTATTGCTATGACAGGAAAGCAAACCAAGCATCTTTATCTTTTCAACACACAATGAGTAACTGTTGAATGGAACTGATTTGTGACTAAATAGAAGTGTGATTCTATTACCAATCTTAACTTGTGGTTTTATGTAAATGTGCCTGCCTTGATGGGCGTGCCAGTGTTATCAGAGCTTTCTCTGTCAAAATAAAGGTTTGCATCTTCAGCAATGGTCATTTGTAGCTCTTGGCTATGCCAGAGATGTGATTGGAACTTGGAAGAGAATGAGGCCAATGGAAGCATGGAAGCAATGTTTTTATGGAGGTTTTCCGAAAGGCATTACTGGAGAAATGTGGGCAACTGAAACAGCTCTGCACCATATCAGCTCTGGCATTTATGATTCTCTTAATCCAAGATGTATTTTGATGGCAGTTGCTTGGGTTTAGGCCAAGGCTGGAGATACACGTTGAGCTGGAACACGAACAGTGCAAAATGAGAGAAAAGAAGACTAAAGGAAAGCAGAAATACATTACATACTTCCATGTTTGTCATACATCCTTCATATTTAGGTTTGATTCCATTCTAGAATGCACAAAACAAAAATATGAATCTGTGTTTTCAGTTGAAATATGGATTGGCTCAGTACCAATGCTGACAAGCAAATGCATCATCTATCTTAGTGTTGCATGGTGCTGTTAAGGGTAAAAACATAAACTGATTCAAAAGTGCCTCTTCCATGTCAATAATTAAACCCTATAAATTTATATGGGAATGAAACCTTTTTTAAAAAGACATTTTAAACTGAGATGCTTCAAAATAAAGCTTAACTATCAAGCATTGCAAGACTTCATCTACGTGAATGTTTGTTTTGCTTCAGTGTGGATGTGTTGTATTGCTTCAGATGCACTGTCCCCGGTGGAGTTTAATGAATTTTAATTCATTTATCATGGATATAGAAATATGATATCTCAACCTTCATTTTGCAAACAAGTATTCTTCCTGTGTGGACTTGTGAAGTGGGCTTGTTTTCTTGCAGTTCTGGTAGATCTTATTTTATCTCTTCCCACGTGAATAAATCCTCCTTCTGCACAGACTGTTGAAATTGAGAGCTGGTATGAAAACTGTTCACATCACTACATACTACAGTGGCAATAATTTCCTTACCTCTTCTGGACGTTATTTAAATGATGCATCACTTGTGCCACTGGCCTCTTCACAGGCATGGTGTGTTTATGTTGTGGAGTAACCTTGCTCTTGAGTAAAACACAAACTTTTCCTCATGTTTGATGTTATAAAAGAAACAGCTTTTCAATCTCCAAGTCACTTTTGCTTGATTCAGTACTCTAACACAGAATTCTTTATTATTCCAATCTTCATCTCCTTCATGTTTAAAATTCCAATCCTTTCCCTTGAGTGTTCCTCCCAAGTTTGTTTTCCAAGAAATTTCATTGCAGCTCTTCTCCCACATGTCTGGGTGCCTCGTGGATAAACTAAATGACAGGAAGTACTTCAGGAACTTCCCTGGGTGGCATCCAGCATTGTGAGTCTCCAAAGGAGCATGTCACCATTCCCATTTTGGTGAATGTGTGACTCATCTTAAGGACCTTGTTCTAACGTATATAATCTTCATTTCAATGATGAACTTATTAGAATTTTTATTTTTCCTGAAGAAATATGTAAGATTGTATTCTGGACTGTAGTTTTTGTCCTTAATGCTGCTTATGTGTTGTCCTATTTTTATCTCTTCCCTACTGCCCAGTTTTTTTCTACAAAACTTTTATTTTAAAGCTTTTGGGGCTACTTAAAATCAGCCAGCCTGACTTGCATTCCTTTCCATATTCCCACCTGCTTTTTTGCATTATTGGTTTTATTTTAAGATGTTTCACCAAATTGATTAAAATACCAATCCTTGGTCTACAGTTTTATGTGCTGTTTTGTCCAAATTTGTGGGTTTAGAATTATCTGTGTGTTGTGTTTTAAAGTTTTGCTTGCACATCAATTTTGGGATTACTTATTTCTATCCTTCCCCCCACCCCTTTCCTCCATGTTCACCATCATCTGCTGTGAACAGAGTGTTTTATTGTGTGGCTTCCATACATTATCTCTAATTATTGCTGCCTCATCACTGTGCATGTTTGTTTACCACTTTTTTTTATGGATTAATAATTTTTCGCCTTCATTTTTAAATGCAGTGTTTAACTTAGTCTGCCTATGTGCAATTTTTGCTTGATTTGTAATTTTCTTGATCTTTAAGGCATAATATTCCTTGGTAAGTCATTCCTCTGTTGCTTTATAAACCCTTTGCATATCCAAGTGTTCCATTATCATTCCATTTTATAAGTCCTAGTATGTCAACAGTAATTAAAAAGACGGATTTTATTCATTACATTGCTATCAGATACTGAATGGTTTGGGTCTTATGAGAGCTATTTTGAAAACTCAAAGATTGTGCCCTGTTTTTTAAGTTGTACTTTTTCTGAACAATCATGTAATCAGACTTCTGGAAATCTGTAGATATAGATAGTCATTAATTAAATGGAAAAACAGAGTGCCCATGGGGAAACAAACAGCAGACTAAATTTCATCCTGACTGAAACTAGGTTGATTACAGTATAAATGTTATTTCATGGAGGATTCTTTTTCCGAGTATAAAGTCAGGGAGGGCAGGGGACTGAGAAGACAAGAGTGATTCTTGCTTAGCACCTCATTCAGTGGCTGGAATGAAATACTTTTTGCTGTGCAAAGCCATCTCTTGCTCCTGGACTTTGACTCAAACCCTCTTGTTCCTTCAGCTTTCAAAATACAGAAGTGGAACCTGTGTGAGCAAAGTGCACACATGGTGTGGTTTTCATGTAGAACTTGTCTGCTTTTGTTTTTTCCTCCTTAATTCCAACCTTCCTCCTTATTACAGACATTTATTTAAGAAAAAAAGCAACAAAGTAAGTATGAGAGCAAGAGGGAGCATTGCCTTCCTCTGTGTAGTAGCTGAAAAATCCCAAAATACCGGGGCAGGGGCAGCAGGGAATTTCCCTGGTGAAATCTTTTTTTTGTGCTTTAGTTTTCAGTGGTAAAACAAAGTCTAACAGCCAACAGTGAAATCCTGTCTTTTGTGTTTTAAGTATTGATACCTGGGAGAGTATGGTAAATTTTGTAAGAGTGGGTTGTCACCTCTGATCTCTCCTTGAGGATTCTTTATCTTGTCAATAAAGATAAATTGCATTTCTGGGTGCTTCTGAGATTTTGTTTGAATCTGGTATTTCTAAACCACATACTGCCTTCAAATTATAGCAGGTTTTCAATGGTGTTCACAGGAGCAGGCTTTTTACTTTCCCTACACATCTAAAGTGTCTCCATCTCTGCATTGTTTATTTAATCTTGCTGATAGTTGTGAGATAATTTTCCCTTTTAGGTTAACACTACAAAAATCCAGTCATGCCCATAGACTGTGGCAGAGGCTTAGCAAGGACATCTTGCCATTTGTGAGGCCTCCCCTGTTACGTGGATTTTTAAACATGCTTCTCTGCCTAGCTACACCCAGAATCCCTCTCCTGTGTTTTGGGGTCTTTGACATAACATTAGCATAATATTTAGTGAATCATTAAGGTGAAAAAAATACTGGCAGCAGACTTATTAAAGTTACTGACACTTCACCATTTATGACTTCAGGGTCATAACGTGAAGCGCAAGTTTTATTTAATTCCCCTTTCTGTTTGTTGGGGGTTTTTTGAATGTTTAATGAACAGAGTTGAGAAAGAGAAGCTAGTTCACCACTAGAAAGAAAAAAGAGCCAAAAGCACAGAATAATTGCGTTCTAATGTACATACTCTATAAGAAATTTTAGAAATGCTGTCTCTTGCTGAGTAAGAGTTGACAATATTTGATCATAAAATTTCTAATATGGGGGAGGTCAAGGGAGTGAATCAGAATCTGCTTCTGCAAACTTAGGTTCAGTCCAAGTTAACCTTTTTTTTATAAAACTGAAAATATAAGGATATTTACTAAACCTTTGGGCTTTCAGTCACTTGAATTCTTCTGCTTGACCCTTGTGTCCATTTTTCTCTGGTAAACATTAATTAGGTTTAATTCGCTGGATTCTACTTGGAGATTTTTCTTCAGTTCTTACCTGTTGGCTCAACAATTTAGAGGAGATTATGTGCATATAGTCTAGATGCAGTTTAGGATTGAGACGTGAGGGGTTTGATATAACCAAAAGTACAGTGTTTTCCTGAATTTCTTCCCTCCTCTTGTATCAAGTGGGAGTTTGAGGAGTTTTATTCAGTCGTGTTTTTTCTGAGTCTGAAGATGAGCCAAAGGATGTGTCTGCTTGGGTTTTTTTCCTGACAAGGTAGGAAGGACAGTGTATGGAAGGATCTTTATCTTTTCTTGTTTCTTTTTTTTCTCAAAGCAAAGAAGAATCACAGAATTTTTTAGTCCACCCCTTACTCAAATTTGTCCAGGACTGTATCCAGTCTCCAAGGATGGAGAGTCAGCAACCACTCTGGGCATCCTGCTTCAGTGTTTGGCTACCCCCATGGTAAAAATGTCTTTTCTTGCATTCAGATGAAAATTCCTGCCTTTTAAGTGGTGCCTATTGCCTCTTGTCTTGTCACTGGGCACCATTGAATCAAGCACTCAAGTATGTCTCACCTTTACTGGTTAGAGGGAAATGATCACCTCCACTGCCTAGAGTAAAGAATTTGGGGAAGTATATTTTAAAAAAACAAACAAACCAAAAAACCCCCCCACGCACAAAAACACCCAAAAAAAACCCCAAACCAAAAAAGTTTCACACACAGAGGACTTGGAAAAACCACTTTGTCACCCCATTCCCCACTTAAAACAATAAAAGAAGACAAGGAAGGGAGAGACAACCCTACCACTTTATGATGACTTTATTGTGCTACTTCCTCTGAAGTACTCATTCTCTCAGAAATTCTAATCCCTTTATCCCTGCAGCATTTTTGTATGAAAGTTGCATTAAGTGTATCCTGAGACTGCATAATGATTCCAGCTGGATTACTAAAGGCATGCAGTAAGCCTGTTTCATGGGGGAAGCAGGGCTGCCTAATCAGTTCCTTTAAAACCCTTTCAGTAACCCCTGGAGTTTCACTTGCCTTCAGGTACCTGGATGTGACCTCCTGGAGAAATTACAGTGTGCTCTGTATTCTACACATGTTAATATGTCAGCAACTTCAGCTTTAGTGGCTGGCAATGGAACAGCTTTTAAATAAAAATGAAAATCAATTTTCATTTAACAAGTAAATCATATTCTTATAAAAAAACCCAAGAAAGCAGCAAGCTATTCAAAATAATTTTGTTCCTAGTGCTACAACTTCATGAACAGTGTCTTGCACAGCATAACTCTCTGCCAATTTTTATGTGACATTTGCAGTTTTTGTGCTGAACTTCAAAGTTCAGGATCCGCCAGGTGTCCATGTGGCTCACCTGAGCCAGGCAAGCAGTTTTATTCAATTTTCTATTAGATTTTAATTTTTTTTTTTTTAAGGGGAGGAATTTTATTTGCTTTATTGTGGCTAACTGCATTTTGATGACTGGAAAACATTTAAATAATGCTGGGTTTGCAGATTGCTGAGAGGGAGGAGGTGTGAGTGGCATTCTTAATGACTCCATATATTGCAGTCCAACACTGGAGCTGGCCCCTTTGCTGTCTCCTTATCCATTCCCTACCCCAGGAATCATTTATCCTTCCCACTGTGGAAATTCAAGGAATCCTGAGCTTGTTGCACAGCTGGTATAACAGAAGATTAAGTTGCCCATACACTAGACCCAGTGATTGATAGCCAAGGTTTTCACCTAGCAAAGTGCAGTTTTCTTACATAATTACAAGAATTATGTGCAGCACTAAATCTATTCCCTGACTATGAATTGAAGGGTTGTTCTGACTGAGTTATGAAAGAAATTAGAAACTAATTTGTGGAAACAACATCTGTTGTACACAGGCAAAAAAAGCTCTTAGAAGAAGGAAAGAGAATTTATTTCCCTCTGTTTGCAGTTATTTATAAGACAAAAGGAGAAAACCGGAAGTATTAGAGTCAGTAGATTTTGTGCAACACATGTTTCTGTACACAATCTCATTTGCTGAAGAACAAGAGCTCTTGTTTTTAAATACACCCAGGGATATCAGGCACAGGAAAGATGCACTGAGGAAGACACAGAGAGTAGGAATCCATTTCCATACCTGTTTGGCTCATGGCCTGCTGAGCTGGTGAGATCTTTGTCACTAATGTCACAGATCTGGGATGAGGTTACTCGGTAATTAACGCTGCCAGAGACTGGAACGAAAATGATGAAGACTGCTTGAGTTCTGGGAGTTTGCCTCCCCCACCTCCCAAGCAGGTTGATGTTTCCTGAAGTGGACAGTAACCCAGCACTTTACACAGAAGAAAATGCTTTTCCACCTGCATTAGATAACATTTACCTAACCTTGGCAAGGTTGAATACAGTATCAATGTAATTCCCTTACTGCCTTTTCACATTTCCAAAAAAAAATCCAAAAAAACAAACAAACAAAAAAAGCAACTGATTGCATATTTTGCATTTTCACCTGGTTACCTGGGACTTGCAAATAGTTAGCAAAGAATGAGTATGGAAATTTACCACATTTTGCACTACTTCTTCCCTTATACTCCTTCCAGAGACAACATGATATGACCAGTGATACGAAAAAGTTGGAATGTGTAGTGTCCTGGTGTGATACCTATTGTGGAACGTGGCACAAGTTATGCAGGTTCTGTGTAATTTTTATCTACACAAAGAAGATGCCAAGGATATTGGAGGTCAGGTATCAGTCCTGGCTAATTTAAAGCTGGATGGGTTTCGTTGCAACTACAAGTGACATTCATATTTGCAATGGAAATGCATCCTCCAAGAGCATGCAAAAAGTCATCACCAGGATTTGATGCATGAGAGGGGCAAAGATGAGGGAAGAGTCAAAAGTGGCAGCACTGTTATTAATCCAAGTGATTTTAAGGAAAAAAAAAAAAAGGGATTTTTAGTGACTGTGGCCCAAACAGAAATCTCCTGCTTTACAAGAGAAAATGAATCCAATCTTGTCCTTGGGAAAGCAAAACTGATGATGAAGCATCAAAAAAAAGATACTAAATGAGGGAAGAAACCATTGCATAATCTCACCAAGGTGCAGCAATATCAAAATTTTGGATGGAATAAGAGTGAGGGGATCAGGATGTGGCTGTGACTCTCCCTCTGTACAAACACTTGAATATTTTTATATCTTTGGAGTCACCTTTGCTGCTTTTTTTTTTAATAGCATGTCGTCTGGCCCATTTATTTGAACATGGTTTTGGTTCTGCAAATGCTTGAGGCTCCTGTTTGGCATCCACCATTAATTACAGGACAAATGTCGTCATTTTCATGTCAGGTTTGTGAGTGTGATCAGGTATTGTTATTGCTAGTGGTAAATGAACTAAATTATTGCTTCAGAAATGCAGGTTCTTTAGGAAGCTGGAACAGCAACCCTTGAAATTCATAATTTCCCTGAAAATATCAGCCTGGTACAGATTTCTGTGTTAGAAATGAGAACTGAAATCAAGAGAAGCTGAGGAACTCTTGAAGTTATCTGCAGAAATAGTGAAAGCTACTCTAGGTGTTCATTAAAGAAAGGACAAAGTATTTGCACCAGATAATGTGATTCCTTACTCTCTTTTCCTCTGATCAACAGCTGCCCTCTGAATTTTTGCCATTAGAAGTTTACTGGTTGCAGTTCTTTTTAAGGCCACTCCTTCCTTATTTCTCCTGACTTACATGATGCTAATTTAGATAAGTACAGTCAGCTTGAAAGAGCTCGGAACATTTACAACACTCATTTACAGGAAAATACACTTTAGCAGCAAGGAAAATTGCTGCCTCCCTGCAGCAGGAATGTGTCAAGTGTTCAGTTCAGGGATACAGCAAACTATTCCTTGAATACTCTCCTGTATTTGACATGATTTTTTAACTCCACAATCTCTGAGAAACGTACTCAAAGTGTTGGCTGGCCACTCTAAAGGGTCTTTCTTTTTCCATATTTCTTTATTTAAAATTAATATAGACTTCTGTATTAATATAAATGTAACATTTATAAAATTTATAAGCATTTAAAGTTTCTCTGCTATTCAGTTTTTGTGGCTAATTATCCAGGTGTGCAGCTTCTAATGTCAAGTAGTGGCCTGTTAATGTTTAATTTTCAGGTGGACATTGGAAAGTGTAGGAATCTTCTGTGATTTACTCTGCCTTAGTGTTATAATTGTGACCCTCTTGAGTGTTTCTTTTCACTCAGTTTTTACTTAATTAGCTTCAGGATAGTATTTTTCAGAGATTTCTGAACTAAAAGAATAAGGAATACAAGTTCTACAATAATTCTGATATACATAAACTTACAATTCCTGTGAAAAATCCAAAATTAATTGTATAATCCATTTTGTGTGATAATTCCCTCCAATTTGCCAGATATTTAAATGAACAAACATTTCTTTTACCGCTATGGAGCCACAGTGATCTTGTAGAATGCACAAGGATGAAGGAAAACAAGATCCTACAACCTGGTCTAATATCTTGATACAATTTTTAGTCTTCTTACTCCTCTACAATAAATTAATGTAAGATCCTAGAGCTCAGGAACTAAATATTAATGTTGCAATGTAAAAACCTATTGGCACGCTTACCATTGGCTTTAATTAAATAGCTGTGAAGAACATCTAAATACTGCAATATTTTTTAATGCAGTGCTGTCAGATACCAATATGAAAATGTATTATGCTGGAGGTTTTCCACTGCACTTTGTGTTTAAAGAAATTCAAACAGTTACAATGTCAGGCCAGACAACCTACACTTAAAAAATCTCCTGGCACAAGGCTGCTCCTGATGGTTCCTGATCCATGTGAAGATGGAGCTGGATGGCAGGGAAAAAAGGGTGCTGGAAGAGAAAGGGGGATCCCTGCCAGTCTGGGGGCTCAGTTCTTCCACACTGAAATGTTTCCTAATTCCTTCCTTGTTATTTACAGACAGATTTTATGGACTCTCTGCATTTTAGAGAGGAACATCTGCAGCCTCAAGTGCCTTCTGTATTTTAGAACATTAACAATATGAAAAATAGGCATTCTCAGAGATGCTAATAAAGCAGAATATTCTCCCCCCCGCAATTCTAGGCCAAAATAGAGTAGCAGGAAAAGCCTTGTCATTTCTTTTCATAAGCTCTATCTCTGTAATACTTGTTCAGTAGGTTTCATTTAAGAAGCCACTGGGTTTGACTTGTTACTGGAAGGAGTTGAAGGGAACATGTTTGACTTAGAAGAGGGGAAAAAAATCCTTTCAAAAGATTGACAGTGGGGAAAAGAGATTGAACTTTCCTTCAGTGGGACTGTTCTTCAACTAGAACAGGTCTCTTTGCCCTCTCCTAGCCCTAATATAGTATTAGAGAAAAGTCTAAGACGTGGTTTTAAAGAAGTTGTACAGTGTGAGAGTTATTTTTGATACCCATTCCCTTGAAAATATGCATTTGTTCATATGCTGAAATCTTCAGGGCCCAGAAAATGAGTTTTAAAAGTTGTGCTATCTTTGATCTGAGTTCTGTGTTTCTGAACTTCCATGCTGCCTTTTAGAGGCTCTCTGCTGTTGTAATAGATTTGTAAATTGAAAATGAGATATTTGCATAAAATACAGTCTCCAAAATTAATAAAAATACAAACCATTTAAAATGGGTGCTTAATGCCTTTAGGACTTTTTTTATGTGCCCCATATTACATGAGATAAATTTGAATTCTCTGGGTGTTGCTTAGGTGAAATGGGCAAAGCATTAGATGTGTTGCAAGTTTATGCAAGATTTCACATGGATAATCTGGAAAATCAGTTGCAAATTTGGTTCTTATGACAGATATTAATCAATATATTAAAATGTTGAATAAAAATATTAGGGCACCCATTCACATGTAATGAAAACATTTCATCTTGCCCTTTACTGCAATAGTTTCACTTAGATAATATTTGCTGTCCTTGTATGTCTTGATGGTTCTACTGCTAGTGATTTTTTTTTTAATATAGTAGGTTGAGTTTCATCTCTGTTTTGTCAGTATTTATCTATGTGTTAAAACTTCAGAAGTTTCTCAAATCCTGCAAATTCTTGCTTACCTGTTAAGTTTTATCTAATTCTGTAAGTCCTTACTCCTCTGGAAAAGGAGCTGCTCACCTGGGGCCTGTGCTTTCTGTGAGCTTAAAATATACTTGAGGATGAGAGTGCTGCATCATTTTCTAATTTAACAGACAGGAAAACCTTCAAAGGTCTGGAAAACAAACCTTCTGGGTATTTTGATGGTGATAAAGTACAGAAGTGGCTGTGGTCTCCTGTGAGACAGCTTCGTGTTGAAGGGCAAAGGGAGAATGGAAATTCTGCTGAAGCAGCAAGAGAGAACTCTTCAGGGAAATGATAGGACATTTTGATTAAACCAGTTGAAGAGCAAATTTCTCTTGTTAAGAGAGGTCAGGGGGAATTGTTTCAGCTTGCTGGTGTTCTCTCTCCTCCCTTTGGCTTCTCAAAGTAACTGAAGTGTGCAGAGGTTTTTTAATTTTCTTTCAAGATTTATGTGTCTGTAACCTGACTGAAGCAGCACCTGTGCTGCGCTGAACAATAGCTTATTATTCACGAAGAGGGATGGAGTTTTTAGCTAAAAATATTATTTTCTGCATAGTTCTACCATCAATGCTTCTAATGCTGTGTTCAAAAATTTTATTTTCTTAGAAAAATATTGAGTAACGGTAGTGTTAAACTTGTTCTATTATAATGATGTGCCCCTATCCAAATTGGTGTGTCACAGTTCTAGTGAGTCTGTACATGGAATGGAAAGAGGGTTGTGCCTCAAATTTGCTGAAGGTTCTTTTCCATGGAACACTGGCGTGTGAGAAATATCCTGGTAGGTCAGATCAGAGTTGTTCCTTTGGAAGATGCAGCGGAGGAATGGGTTGTCTTCCTCTTCTGTGGCAAATAAATCTTGTCTGCTAAAATGGAACAATAATGGGGACAAGCTGTCCAGCACCTCAAACATTACATTGCACTGTCCTCATGTGAACAGAGAATTGATTTCCAAGTGGGACTGGAAATAAATAAATGAAACAAAATCTTGTGTTTGGCGCTCCCCAAACACGGCGCATGTGCTTGAATTTATCTTTTCATTGGTTATTATTATTTAGTGACTGCTGGTTTTCTTTCTCCTGGGAGCTGATGCATCTGTCTCCAGCAGAGACTGTTTGTTAATAGGATTATGTTTTATTTGACTTGAGTAATAATTCATAAAATGACACAAAGTGCTTTAGAAATATTCATAAAACTTTGAAGCCCTCGGCTAAGGACACAGTTCTCACTGTATATTGGAATCCTTGAAATACATCTAATACTTGGGGTTTAATAGCTCATCTAGTACAAATAAAACTTCTAATACTTCATCTAGTACAAATAAAAACTTATTTTCTGCTGTCCTCCACGCTTGTTTTGTTAGAGAGCTCAGTCTTACAATTAAAGCAGTAGTTAAGGACTTAGGGATCTTGATTTTTATTTCCAGTTTTAGCAGGTTGTAAAGGGAAATGCTGAGTGCATGTGTAATTCTCTTAAATTTAAGTTCTTTGATGCTGTTTCACATTTATGTAAATAATGGTTGTGTGGTTCGTGTACTGACTGCTTTTATTTGCTTCACTGAATTCTCATTACTGTAGGGGAAGTTAAAGCTCAAATTTGTCTGATTTAATACAATAATAGAATGGACTGGGTTAGAAGGGACCTTAAGGATCTCTCTGATAAAAAACTATAAATATATCATCAATATATTGCTGACAATTGGAATAAACTGTTCTTTCTAAACAGTAATTTTCTCTCCACGTTATCCTAATTCAGAAACAGGAGAAGCAAATGCCTTAAACACCCTTGCTTCTAGAAAGGAGCCTGAAACCAGTAGCTTTGTGAGCAGAAAAAACAAATTACAAGTCTGGTATTTTTTGTGCGCATCCAAAAAGGTGTAGATAGTGTAATAGCATTTTTCTTGACTCAGGATTAGGTTTCTTCATCTTATTTACGTGTGCCATGTGATATGATGGAATTTATACTGCAGCTTTTTGATTTGCAAAAAATCACCTTCCTTTCCTGAGAGGACTATATAGGCTGCATTATCAGATGCTACAGTAATTTTTAAAGCAGAATGAGAAAATGTTGCTTTGCAGATGCAGACAAATAGCCAGTGGTAGAATATGTAGGTCTGGCCAAAAATGTAGCTAAAGATGAAAAAGGGATGGAAACTTCTAAATATTCAAGATATTTCGAGAACTTCTTTCAGCTGGGAAAGTAAAAGTTGCAAAATGTTCTTCACAAAGGCAAGTTCTACAATAATTTTTTTAAGGATGGAGGAGAGTTATTCTTACAGTATTTCCTTCCTATAAAGGGAAATTTATAAATAAGAAAAGAGTGTCTTGAAACATGAAACTTGGGAGCTTGACACTGAGTACAGCTCCCAATTTTATTATAAAATAGAGGAGAAATGGAAAATAGAAATGCAATAGAAACTGTATTTCTTTTAGGCTAGTTCTATTAAAGTTTTCCTGTTTAGGTCTAAAGATAACTATCCAATGATGATAATGATAACTATATTGTTGATTTTTATTTTAATAGAGCATGTAGATTTGAGTTAAGATAAGTCTCCATTTCATTGCTTTAGGTCCTTCCTCCCCAGGAAGCATTTCTTCCTTATGTTCTTAGCCAGTCAAGGATGGAAAGAGAACGGACATGGATATTAACTGACGTGCCAAAGGTTTCACAGCAAGTCAGCAATGAAATAAAACATATTCTGAATGATGATACCAATTTTTGTCCACATTAGGCCACAAATCTTAGCCAAATGTACCTGCATTTGTCTACCAGAATGTGGTAAATTGTTCAGTTGATGTAGCTATGATTTGTTTTTCAATCATTATTCCCAGTGATACACAATTCCACGGGCAGGATTTCTGTTGTTCATAATGTTCTAAGCAGCCACTGTGATGCCCTGTGCTCACACTGCTACTCTGGAGAGAAAATCAACACAGCACCTCGAGCCATTTTGTGTTCTGTTCTACTGTAAATTCAAAGTTCTTTTATCAGCGTGGTTTTGTTTCGAGTTAAAAATGAAAGCAAGTATAAGATTTCATTCTTCCTCCATGAAACAGGCAATTTCTCTTTCTTTATTCATGCTCCCACTTCCTCCAGCATCACCTTGGTCTCTGAGTGCCAGTGTGCATGTTAACCAGAGCTGGATGTCCTAACACTCGGGAAAGGGGAAAGAAAGGAAGGCTTTTATGTTATTGTTTTATAAATGTTATATCGTTGTGTAATTTACCCTGATGCTTTCAGAAATTCTCTTGAGTGCCAGCATTAAAAGCTGTTATAATTTGCAATTATGTCAACTGTGTATTTTGCCTGGAATATATTAATGCTTAAAATTCTTTTAATGAGAACTTAATGTGTAAGCAGAGAAGAAGTGTGTAATGAAAACACAGAATAGTTTATATAAAATCCGTGAGAGGAGGAAAGTCTTAGGCAGAAATGTACCCATCCTGTGGGTGAACCAGAGGTTCTTCCAACATGAGTTAGTCTATAAGGCTATAAATTTATTAGGCTTTCTCTTGCTGACAGGTGAAGGAGGTTTCCAATAGCAGACAAATCTCAGCACATGATTCTTAAACTCTCTGAATTCAAAACTGAGCGATTTGCCTTTGTTTATGCCTTGGATGATCAGTTTGTAAATACTCTGCAAATGAAGCTTACCTACAGAGAGAATCTGAAATTTAATAAATGTTTGTCAAATGCTTTGGAGACCCCTAAGGAAATACAATATTTCTACATTTCCCTTAAAGACTGTTTTCATTTATCATATAGATCTATAGAGTGGTTTTGTATTTTTACTAGTTTATGAATACAGTAATGACAAATGTGTGTTTTTTTCAGGACAGAAAATCTCAAAGTAGTTCACATGTGAGTTGTTGGACAAAAACTGCCCCTAATTTGTGCTGCAAAAATAAAGATGGTGATGAGTGAGTGTGTGTGTGTGTGTGCGCTTTTAATGGCTGTTGCATCAAATACACTGACCCTGGGCTGGACAGACACTTTTGTCATGATGATTTTGATTCAAGCACCTGTAAATGTTGGAGCAGAGCAGAATGAAGATACAAAATGAAGACAAAATAATGAATGGGTAAGGACAGGGACATGGTTGTTAATTATAACTGAAAACTTTGAATGAATGTAAATTTTGCTAACTTCAATGTTTTTTAGTACTGTTCCTTACAGGTTTAATAGAAATGGTGAATTTCCTGTAACCTCAGTCCTTTGCAAGAGTATTGTGTGCCAAGATCCTGAAATTAATCTAATTTAGGCATCAAAAGCATGTAGTTTGTTTCTGGATGTATCACTCCTATTTTCTTTGTTTTCTCTCAAAACAGGAAGTCCTGTTTAGGCAGCAACTCATTTGTGTCCCTTTGTGATCCTAATGTTTGACAAATTGCACCTGAGGTGCTGTTGAGTCTCTGCTGAAGAGGTCTCTGCTGAAGAAGATGGGGTGGCAGATTTGAGGCAGACATTCCCATTTATCAGATGAATTCCAGGATTAGTCATAGGCTTGTGGTGATAAAAATTAGAAGCTCGCTTCAGAGCTCCTGATTAATTTTGACGCTCTGCCCTAATGAGACACAGAATCCTGCACAGAGCATTGCAGAGGATAAGGAACTTCATATTTGTGGTTTGGCTCGATTATATTTTAGCTCAGTGATGCATTTAAATAACTTGAGGTCTGGCCAGGCTATCTATATCTAATGACTGATGTAGATTAATTAGGAGACTGGATGTCTGCATGTCCAGAAAGAATAGTGGGTTCATATTCTCTGTTTAAAAGAAATGAGATTTTAATCAGGAGGTTGCTTGTTTGTGGTCAAGGCAGATGGTGCACTAATCATCCTTACAAAGACAGTGTATTGAGTATAAATAATGCGAAAAACCCAATTTGGAGCAGATTATTCATTATTTCTGTAGTCATACTGCAGGAATCGTTTCTTCCTGCCACCCTGTCATTCTGTCTGGGAGACAGAGTGATTGAAAGAGCTGCTCCATCTCTATCTGACAAGCTGGATTTGGGTTTTACAAATGGGTTTTCATTCTTGCTCCAAGTAGGTGTATGTATAATATATGTACTTCCATTGTTTACATTTAAATTAAGATCCATCTCTCTTGATTATTCCACACCCCCATCCCTTATTTCAGCACAGAATGTCTTGCAGCAGAAGGTTGGACAGAACTCTTTGATTTGCTTCCAGTGACAGGGATAGGAGAGGCATTTCAGAACTTTTTGATTATGTTTGAGGTCCCAAAATACATTCAAACTTTTAATTCCTCCAAAGAGTGTGTTTATAAATTTGTAACAGATACAGGGTACAAATCCAAACAGAATATTCTGGATTTTGGAAGATTTATCTTCTGAGTATCTGGCAGACCCCACTAGGGATCTAAGGAAGCCCAAATAAGCCTTGTGGGCTTGCTGTGCTTTGCATTTCTGAGGAAAGCAGGAAAACACCCCACCTATAGCTATTCTCAGCCTGGGAACAAGTTGTGGCATGACCTTCTAATGTCATTTCTCTATGAATGAGAGCAAGATAAATCATCTGTGTCCAAAAAACCCCCAATAATTTCATGCAACACCTTGCCCTCACCCTGTTCTAGCCCATGGACTACCATGGAAGATGGAGAGGGGAGAAAATAAAAGCTCAAGGAAGAGCTAAAGTTAAATTCTTTTTGTAACAAGTGGATCATGCTCTAAAGCTTTTTTTTTTTTTTTGGTGCCTCCACAAGTGCTCTTCTAAGTCACAAGGGTTTACTGCTTTCCAGATAGGGTAGATGGGGCAGTTCTCTTGTTGATTGTGTTCCTTGAGCAGCCAGTGATCTTCCAAATCTTTCTAAGGAACTTGGATATTGAATAGCTGTAAGTTTATGTGAGTTAAACAGCATCCAGTGCTTGGGATGATCTGGCAATGAAAATTAACGAAGGGCAGTAATTATTGTTCAGAGTTATGAAGTGACTGAATTGAAGCTTGGGTGCTTCCTTACTTAAAAAGTTCTGACTGTTTGAATGTATTTGATTTTGTATCGTATTTATCAGTTACTTTCTGTTTATTTCCTAAGGGACCATTTCGTTAATGCATATCAGTGATGGAAATACGTAAATCAAACCCCAAATCTGTAGTGTTACCAAATCTCTGTAGTTAATTAAGGGAGGGAATTAATGTAGGGCACAGGAGAAGGTGACTGGATGCCTCAGGCTCAAGCTGCCATCGTAGCATTGATTCTGAAAGTAACATTCATTTTGTTAGTAAAATACACCAGGTCTAACCCCAGTTATAAGGTGTCAACACTGTCAATCTTGACAAGCTGAAAAACCCCCTAATTTAAAAAGTACAGGTTCCCTGCTGATTGCCTCAGCAGGCTGCACATTTTGAGTAATACATCACTGGATCAGCACCATTTCACAGTTAAGGTGCAGAAACTCAATCTGTTTGCAGTGCCATGAAGTCAAGTGCACTGTAAAACTGCTGCTCAGTGATAGAAAACATAACTGTAAAAGCAGACTTTGTGGAAGGAGTTAAGTGATAATGTGACATGTGCTTGGTGGTTCAGTCACACTTGCCTAAATTCAAATTTCTTTAACCACTAAATTTAATATGCTACTACTGGGGTTTGCTTTTTCTTTTCCCCTTCAGGAGTTTCACACCTAAATGCACTCCTGTCAACTGGTTTGGAAGAGTTAGAAAAGCTTCTGGAATGACAGAAGTGGGAAGACGATTTTTATGCTCTCCCTGAGAATGACTGGCATTTCTCAGTGCCAACAGGTAGAGAATCCAGCCGCATTCCTGGCAGCCAGTGCTGCTTGGCACAGCCCAAGGACTCCAGGACTGTGCAGGAAATGGCCAAATTGGTGGTTGTACTTCAGTCTTCCTGCTTGTTGTATGAGAATAATAAAGCTCACTCTCCTCAAATGTGGGTTGAAGCTAAATTCAAGTGTGCAAAGTGGATGATATTCATTGATGGAAACTGCTGATAACATGAGAAATGCATGAAAACTGGTGAGGAAGCTGTTTTAAGGTCGAACAGTGGAACTTAATCAGTTTTGAACACATTAAAATCATGCCTTTCTGAGCTTGAATCACTGGATACTCATTTATGTTTTGGCAGGACCTAAGAGAGGACCTAGGCTCTCTTAATCACAATCTGCCATCCTTGTATCCTTTCTCCAGTGTCTCTGAAGGGCACCTGAGGTGGAATGAGATCAAAAATTGGGCATTTTGGACACTGCTCATGTTAGAAATAAAACAAATGTGATACCTGAAATGAAAACTTTCTCAAAAAAATTTAAAACTATGGTTCCAGATATGCCTTTGTAATTTTTTGATGTCAGTCAGAAATCAAAATGTATTCTGTGTTATTTGATGCTAAAATCTCCTAGAAACTTTTTTCCTTCAGGAACTTAGTTATCTTGCTGGATACTTTTAAGTCAGTATCATTCAAAGTGCCAGAACTTGATCCTTTTTCCCAGATTTAAAACCACATTTTTCCATAACTAGGTGTGGGGAATTTGGAAGGTGAGAAGGAGGTAAGGGCAGCTGCATTGGATCCTTGAGGAAGAAGTTGGACTGGAAATGGCTGCTATGGTCCATGATAGCAGCAAAGCTTCTGGATAATGAGGGAAAGGGGAAACCCCTATTCTCAACTTCCCTACCATCCTTTCCCCTTCAGCCTTCCCTCTGCACCCCACTGAGCCACTTCACACCTTATGCTTGCTCTGTGGTTACTGTGAAGCTGCACTTGCACTGCAGGGAAGCTTTTGAAGTGCTGTGAACTTTTTGGTTCTTTCAGTGCTGCTTTTTGACTGGATAGCCCTAATGGTAGGGAAAAAAATTCCATGCAGTGCCTCACTGTAACCTGCCTTTTAGGCGTTATGTGACTGCTGCTCTGTGATCTCCCATTTCTCTTCTTTCCACAGTGGAAGTAACACAGTCTTAAGTAGCAAACTCCACATTTAAATTGGTGACACACACTTAAAAGTAAAGCCTGCAAGAGGGTATCTTAGAAAACAATAAGACAGTTGCTCTAGGAGGATTCTATCTTGTTCTTATTTCTTGAAATGAAATAATTTTATTCTGCTTGGATTTTTTAAAACCACCACTTTATGGGCAGCAGAAATCTCCTAACAAAACCCATTTGATAAAATAACCAAGTTACTTTTCTGTAAAGATGAAATGATGGAAGGGATGATATATTTAGTACCTGGTTATCTTCCATAAAATCTTTTTATACAATGATACTGCAGTTTAAAAAACCTCATTGAAGACCATTAATGAAATACCAAGTCTGTTGATAACAATTCTAAATTATCTGTCATGAAAAAGGACACTTGTTAGAATTGTCTTCTTTACTTCTATACTGAATTCATAGAGAGGATTCTGAAGAGTGATATTTTGAGAAGGAATGCTTTGCTTCATAGTAAATTTTTTGCTAGATATGTCTTTTGTACAATACAGTGCATTTTCACTTGAAAGGCTGGAGTATGTGAATGAGGGTGTTTTGTTACAATGGAATAATGATATAGTGGCAGAAGTTTGATGGGATAATGGGATTCCCCAAAGGGTTCCCCAGCACTAAATGAGGATAATGTCACCTAGCTTTCTGAACAACAACAACACTTTCTGAACTTTGTTTTTTGTTTTTGTTGCAAAATTTTAGGCTCTACAGATTGGTAAGGAAAAGGTTTTATTGTTTTTGGGTCTTTTTATGTCCTGTGACTAAAATGAATGTGTAATCATGGGTCATTGTGATAGAAAGGATTTATAAACTTCATGTTATTCTGTTAAAATCATTTGGGACAGGAACAGAAAATGCCTGAGGCATTACCACAACAAAGCAGGATTTCTTTCTGAGCATCCAGAGGACACAGAGAGTGAGGAAGATGGGTGTCTTTTTGCCTGATAAGAGGGAATCAATTTTGTCTTATGTGTATTTTGAACAAAATCCTGATAGAAGTTGTCTGAAGCCTACAGACCACACACACCTAATTTTATTGCAGAATGCTAGGAGCAGACTTTCCAGTTGAAGTTGTAATTGAAGAGTAGTTTCAAGGAAAACTCAGTCTCCTGTTGAAAATTATCTAAGGAGAAGCAGGTAACAGAACAGGTGTCTGAGATGAGAATGCTTAAAATTTCAATAATGAGCTCCCCAAAACGTCAGAAAGATGTTACGTTTGAAAAGGTAAGTTTAAAAAATTAGTTGATATGGGATGGGAAGATGGGTGGAGGAGGAGTGGTGTTTGGAGTATGCTTTATTGTTTTAAAGCAGTATCAGCTAGCAAAAATACCTACTTTTCATCTTAATAGAATAAAGAGAATAGAATAAATAACTCTTCGTGAATAAGAAAGTCCGTGACAGTCACAGGAGCCCCGTTGTCTCTAGTCTAAGAGGACACCAGAAGGCTCCTGGGATGCATTTCACCAGCCCTCACTCTGCAAGCTCTGGAGAGCTGGAAAAAAATCCTGTCATGTGAAGGCCGGGTCAGGCCTGGCAGAGGCTGTCACAGGTACCTGAGGACAGTCAGTTCCTCTGGCAGACAGACAATACACCTGCAGTGAGCGTGGCAGTTCCCTGGTGACACATTTTGGTCACCGTGACTGCGTGTCGTGCGCTGCCCTCAGCTGAGGGTACTGCGCCTACAGTTGTCAGAGCGTGTCTTGGATTTCATAATCTCTACTCTGCCAGGATGGGCTCAGGGGAGTTCCACTCCACTCACATGGAAGGAGCTTTGTTTAACTACCCATGCCTAATTGCAGATTACTCACAGCAGGATTTCTTTCTGAGCAAATACCATAAAACACTGAAGATACAATGGGGAGAGGTAGAAACATCCGAGGCCTGTGCAGCCCCCTTATCACAGGGGGACATTTTGGGACGTCCCTTTGCCATTGCCCCACGGCACCTGCCTGTCCCACTGGACTGATGCACAGAGAGGAAACACCTCTGGCTGCTGGTGGAGAAAGCAGAGGTTTTGCTCCTGATGACTGAATTAGGGGAAGCAAAACAAAGGCAGCTGCTCCCTTGGAGGCAGGAGGACTGATGCATTTTAATGAAGGAAATGCCCAGAAGACCTTAGAAGGAAAAAGGTTTCAAGTTGAACCATATGCACAAGGTCACCTGGGGCAAAGGACAGAAAGGGTTCAGTCCCTGCAGCACAAAACATGACAGTTAAATTGGTTGAAATAAGCTGGGATCTTCCTCTGGAGGATGGATGTTGGACACAAACCATTAGGCAATGTGGAAGTGGTGGACTGCTGGTCCACCTGTTATGCTTTTGAGCAGGTGAAGTGATTTAAGAGATTCAAAGGAAGAAGAGGCTGAAATGAGACCTGGTGTAGCTGTACCTGTTTTTCTTGTTCTCTTTTTTCTCTTTATTTTTTTCTTTTCTGGTATTTGTTGTTTGGTTGTTTTTAGAGCAGAATTTCTTGCTCCATTTTCATTACAGTGATAGGCTATTGAGAGTGCATTTATCTGTCCGTAAATCACAACTTTTCTCTTTGCAGCTAGATTTAATTCACAAATTCAGTAAATCTGTCAGGCATCATGCATACAGTGACTAATGCTTGGAGCAGTATATTGGTAGGATTTTTAAAGGGAAGAAGGGAAGGGGAATGGGACTCATTGCTGCTGTTGGGAAGTGACATCTAAATCAAGAGTCCTTGATTAGAGGAACTGTCCTGGTGTAATGGGAAGAGGGATGTGGAAGATCCCCTATGCTGTGACCGAAATGAGCTGTTCTTTGGATGTCTCCTGATTCTGATGGACTCAGGACTGCTCTGCTTTGTCCCAGATTCTTCTGCTCAAACATAAAGAAAACAGAGGGCCTTTGTCATCTTCACTTATTTTCTGCTTTGACTGAAGCAATTGAGAGTCCTGATCATACGGAAATGCCATATCCAAATAAAACAACTGTGATGTAGTGTTTGAAGGTTGTGGTGTCACGAAATTGTATCCACAAAAACCAGCAATAATGGTACTTTTGTCTTCTATTTTGAGTCAGTATTGAACTTCACAGTCTTTTACTTGCTACTTAAATAACAGTAAAATTTAACAGCCAAGCAAGGGTAGCATAATATTTGAAGGAGACAACATAATAGACAATGTATTTGAATATGAATTCTTTTGCTAGTCCCAGAGAGCTCCTGATGGAAATTTGTAAGGTCATGACTGACTTGATGGTGTAGTTATGAATTCCTGCTGAACATTAAGCACATTGCTATTCTTCTCATCTCTGTTTGGTCATTAAGGAAAGCAATGAACATCGCATGGTGTCAGAAGCGTGGAGAGAGAATGAATTTGGGAAGGCTTCAGCAAAGGTCACATAAAAAAAGGAAAGGGGAAGAAAACCCAAAGTGGGACTATGGTAGCTCAAAGCTTTCTTACATAGGTTTTATAAGAAGTTATTTTATGTTTGTTTTTTAGAAGAGTCTCAAAAGTTTATTGCATATGTTGTGGAAAAGAAGAGCACAGATATACCTTTGACCCTGAGATTGTACTGGATGTTGGGATTATTTAAGAGACATATTAAACATATAAACATAATTAATCACTTACCTGCTGACAGAAAGAGTGTGAGTGTCAGTGATATGGGCTAAACTCTGGGTTGTAGTAAACAGAATGATCTGGGCAGAAAACCCTAAAAATTCTGCATGTGGCTGGAGCATTCTAAGTGCAACAGCAAACACACAGTAACATGCTGCTGTTAAATGATGGCTCCAGCACAGCAAGATTTTCAAAGAAATTCAAATAAATAAATAGCAACTTAACTGAGACAAAACAAAGTGCTTGATGAAATTACAGGCAGACTTGGGCACAGGCAAAATTAATTTTTCATACCAAAGTCCTTCAAGCTCTGTCCTTGCAGAGCAAAGGTGGTGTGACTTTGTGTATTAAATACAGGTTGTTTTCCTTCTGTAAATACGTAACTGCTTTATTTCATTAGGAGCTCTCTCCTCCACTTGACTGCTTAGTAAATAACTTCTCGCTTCAATGAGGTCAAAACCTTCCTTCCAGTCCTCAGTAAAGATTTTTTTCGTGCAAACCTTATATTTTATGTCTCTGTGTCAAAAGCCTTTGTGATAAGCGTCTAAGAGCTATAGTTGTAGCTATTACTGAGTTTTCACTTGTCCAAGGCCATTGTGTGACAATAAGATGCTCACCTTTTCCTCTTTAGGAAACCTATAACCTCTTCCCAAACTTGTCACACTTTATAGAAAAAAATCACAATTAATTTCAACCCATCAATTTTCAAAGTTATCCAGGGAAACAGGTTCTTACTTTGTAAATTGACTTTTTTACTTGATCGGCTACTACTGAAATTGAGTAAAAGCATGATTGATTAATCTTCAGGACTAACTTAAACCTGTTCATTCTGGTGTTGCTTTTCTTGTCATTCATGCTCTGGTTAATTAATATCATCACATTTTAAGAACAACTCTGCCTGGTGAAACTGAAGGCGACCTGCTTCAGGAAATAATGTATTAATACATTGTTGTGGTGCTGTGCTGTTCTGCCTGGTATGCAGGCTGCCTGCTTTAATGGAGGATGTGAGGAATTTATTTTTTGTAAGTAGTGACCTTTTCCACCAGGGCATGTGCTAAATGGCAGCCAGCTATGCATCAGAAAACAATTATGCCTGGCAGTGCAACTGTTCATATGTTCACAAGGTCTTTGAGTTCTTGAGTTTTCCCTGGCATTTAATCTGAGCCATGCACTGGAAAGGAATCAACTTTCTAAAATAAATACACATATTTTTGGAATCCAGACCTGGAAATTATGTTGTTGAGTATCCATTTTTATATTTCACACTGTCTGAGAGATGGCTATATTGTCATTGGTCAGGTGTGTTATTAAATGTTTGAGACATTTTTGCTGCCATTTATTTCCCATTTCAGGACTGATTTGGTATGATTTTTTAAATTGTCTGGAGGAAACATTTTTCAAAAGCATGTGTAGAAATAGGCACCAAGCCTTTGTTAAAAGTCAACAGAAATTGGGCACTTATTTCTCTACCTTTTCCCCTGCTCATAGCCAGTGGACTGAATTGTTGAATTGTTTTTATTTTTTTCTTTTTCTTTTGCATTATTATACAAAAAATGTGTGCTCTGAATGAGTCTAATTATTACTTTTTTCCAAGAGCTACAGAAATGCTATTTATTTGATTCTAAGGAGAAAAGACTGCTCTGATTTTACATTGGAGGTCCACTACATAGAAGTGACTAAGGCATTGTAGTGTAGTCCCAAAACAAAAGTGTTTTGAGATGGGCTGCTTAGAGTTCCCATTTATAAAAAAAGTCAAAGCCATATCCCAGCAGGACTTTATAGGTCTTTTCAGGAGTGATATCAGTTTTATTGGTTCTTTTCATTTGCACCGGGATTTGCGTTTGTTATCAATTTAGTAGGGTGAGAAATCCTGTTGTTGTGAAATCCTTGGTTTTAGAGGTGAGACGTTCTAGCAATAAAAAGGGTTTTAATTCTGTCATGGATATATTTTCTTTTCAGAAGTGCTCTGAATTTTCACACACTGTATTTTAAGCATTTAGTTGTTCTATTTTTGTGATATTTGAGTTAAAAAGAAAGGAACTATTCATATGCTTGCCTGTAAACTATTCTGTTTGAATAGGGATATTCAGTACTTTGTCAATGAGAATGTTGCTGTGTAATAGCACAGATTTACCAGCTGCAGAAAGTAGTTTGGTGTGTTAGTTGTTTCCTTTGGGTCCTATGTTTTTTTAAACAAACCATATCATTTGTAGTTCCTGGCAACATTTCTTCTTCTTTGTGAGTTAGAATGTTACCAAAAAAAAGTCGGTGTTGGAACTAATTTGGAACCCATTTTTAATTAGAAGCAGATGAAACAACTAATAAAAACTTTACAAAACAGAGAAGCCCTCTCCTTCCCCATTTAATTTCCTGATTTTTTTTTCCCGGTCTCACCCCTTGCTGAGCAAATGCACGATTTCTCCACTTCAGCTTGAGAGGAAGAAGCCTTGTGAAAATGCAAAATCCACAGATGCCAAAACATCCACTGATAAAACATCTCAGTGATGCATTTTCATTCATCTCTGAATAACAGCAGCTGCTTTCACTGCTTTTCCTTCTAAAGGGAGGAATTCCTATAGTTAAAATGGTACCTTAAATATATATGCACATATTTTTATGTAGATATATTTATATACACCTATAGCTGCATTGGATTGAAGCACACCTGCAATCTGCTTTGTACATTCCTAGTGGATATAATTAGTAAAATCGTCACTACAGGGAAGCATGGATGAGCAATAGATGTTAAACTTTTAAAATGTATTAGTCTGAATAAAGGCTATGAAGGTTTCTATCAACTGGAACTGGGCCAAAATGGCTTTCTCATTATTTTAAGAACAGATGAACTCTCCTTATTTTTTCTATTTTTTCTTTTTCCCCTTTTGTTTTTTCTTTTTTTTTTCCTATTGTGTAAACATTCAGTCAAAGCAATACTTCACTGCAAAAGCCTGGATTTTTTTTTTTTTTTTTTAATTCTTTGCAGGAAATTATTAGTATCTAATGAATCGTATGCAAATAATTATTATAAAGAATTTTCTAATAATAAATTATAAAGAGTTTTATAATAATAAACTATTATTATAAAGAATACCAGAATTACCAGGAAGTTTATTTTATTTATGAGTGGGTAGGTAGCTAGGTAAAAATATGCTTATATTTCCTATCATGTGTTTGCTACTATGCATGCTGTATTTAAAGTATACATGGCAGAACAAGAGAATTTCACAGTCTGAGATTTTCCCCATGCTTTTGTTTGTTTTAATTGTAAAATCTCAATAAATGTGGATGTTTCTTTCTTCTGCATTTTGCAGTTTACCCACCGTGGAGTCTGACAAGTGTTGGGATATCTGCATTAGAAAGAACCCACATCATTTGATACCTAAGCTATTTTACCTGTCCTGAGAAGGTAAGATGTTCCTTTCCCTCCTGTCCTTGGATTTCTGCTGTCCTTGCTTTCTGTCGTTGGATGGATGGTGAAAAGTTGTTTTCCCTGTGAAGCACGCAGCCTGTCCTGCTGCTTTTAACTGCTTTTAGTTCCAGCCCAGTGGTCTGCGTTTCCCAGGAAATGCCAGCTGACCATGGGAAGAGGCCCAGTTCAGCAGAATGAATCCCATTCCACCACAGCAGTTGGGGAACCTCATGGAATGGCTCTGTGTAACTCCCAGCTCTGAGCAGTTCTTAAAAACGCTGCCCTTTCATGCTTCCCAAATCCTGGAAGCCAGCAGCTCCTGTGAGTCCCCTGTTTCTCTGTGGTCTGATATTCACTCCCCTCTGACATACAGGGGCTGCCCTGTTTGCCAGCTTTTCCTAAATTAGGAAATAGGATCTAATGTGTGGTTGGGGGCACACCAAAGGCAGCTGTTTCATGGAGGGCTCAGCACAGATGTGTGCACTTGGAGCTGGAGAATGAACAGCACAGCAACACAACATACTGGGTGAAATATTTCCATAACTTGTCTTTCTGTAGAAAACTTCTTTTAAAGGGAAATTTTGGGGAAAATAGCTCCCAGAGACAGTTTGCCAGGGCTGATGTGGCTCTTGTAAACTGAGAGGACATCACATCAGCTACCAGCAGGACAGTGTAATGCTCTGATTTCTGTGCTCTTAGGTAACTTTAGTCAGAATCCAGCAGATTTAATAGAATGACTTTTTCAGTATGAATACATTTTAGGTCAAGCCTTACTTTATGCCTGTGGTTTTAGCCAGTGAATAAAGTGGGTTTTTTCCTGTACATCTGTTGTATTCCTGGCATCATGTTGGCAGCCACTTTCAAAGAGTGCTGGAAAAATATGAAGAAATACATGTGTCAAGATTTTGATAAGGGTGAGTTTGAAATTTCAGATGTCTAGAGTACAAGGCTTAATCACAATAAGACTTGGCTTTACAATTGTAGCATAGTATAGTATACCTTAAAACATGTTTCACTATCCATGATTGGGTCATTTGGCTTGTTGAAAATGAGGCATTCAAACCCTGTGTCAATACAGTTTGGACTTTCTGTCCTTAATACAATAATTTTATGTCCTTTATGATATAATTGTAGATCTATCAGTGCTGATACCTTACAGGAGAGATCAATAAGCCTTTAAGCCTTTACTCTGTCCTAAATTTATGCCGGTTGAAGACTGCTCTGAATTCACTTGCTGGTTTTACAGTGGCCCAGATATACATTGTTAATAAACCTCCCCCCCCCCCCCCTTTTTTTTTTTTTTGGTGGTTTTAACCCATTTTTTGGTGTTTGTTTGTTTATAAACTTTTCTAATTAATCGAATGCTGTTTTCCAGAAAAATCTGGAAGGTCCTATTCACCCTCATGCAGCAGACAATCCTGTCTGCACTAACCCTCAGCCCTCTCCTTGAGTTCTCTCATTTCTAATGCGGCTGACCCCGGCTGAACTCTGTCAGAGGGGCTCTCACAAAAGAGGGGCCTCTGATCTGACAAATCGATTGGCGGTGAGGGAGATTTAATGGGCAACGACCTCTCTAACAAGGTCTGGAGCCTTTTCCCGGGAAGCCTGGAGCTGCAGGGAGGATGGGGAGAGCAGAGGGGGAGCCTCCCTACTCAGGAACCAGGGCTGAGAATGAAGAGAGGCAACAAAAGGCTCTCAGCTTCTCGCCTAATCAGCCCGACAAAGGAAACAACTATATCTGATTTAGAAGCTGTTAAGTGGAGGTCAATTGCCAATAATTGGGCTAACTAAAACCAAATACTGAAATGATATTACCAGTCCAGCCTGGACTCTACTGAAGTCAGGTAATTAGAGGATGGAACCTCAATACTCAATTAAATCTGCAGGGAAGAAGTTGGTGTGGTTAACGGACAAGCTAGATTTATAAAAGAAAAACCAAAAAAAAAGTGGATGGTAATTGGCACAACCCCTCATTTAGCACGAAATCTTTATTTTAAAAGCAGATGCTGTCACTTTCAATGAGCTGTAATGGTTTTTTAATTTCACAGCCATGAAGTAGGTAGGAAGATAATTTGGCAATGTATAGATCGAATATACACTTAATTAGAGTTGCTAAAGCAACATGTTAGCAGGTACATTTCACTGTGACAGAGCCACAGAGTCCTCCTGAAAATATTCAAAGTACCACGGTGTAGTCTCCTGTATTCTTGTCTGAACTTCAGTTCTCAAGTAATTAGTTTCGGGCTGTAACCAAGAGTAAGTGCCTTTCATTGCATGGAATGCATCTGCCTTGGATCTGCTGCCTCAGCAAAACAGATAAGACATTCCTGTGCAAAGATTCAGCATCACAATTAACAGAATAAAGTCTGTCTAAACTATTTCGGTCCAGACAGTTTACTGCCAAGATGCTTTGGTAATAATTTTAAGCATTAATAGCATGAATTTCTCTGCAAGGTGGTATTAGAAGATAAAAATGGTTTTCTGTATTTCTAAACATAACAATCCCAGAAAATTCAACCAGTCTAACCAAAAAGTAGCAAAGCACAATAACCTGCTTCTGGTATCACCTGTGGGGTGAAAACTCTCACTTAGCATGATCAGAAATATAATGTGAACCTGTTTCTGTTTGCAACTTGCTTAGAAAAGCTAGCAAAAAAAGCATTTGTGATCTTCTCTAAAGTGAGTATTTATGTCTGGGGTTCCTCATTTATTCTTTTGAAGAAAATAACCAAAAGTACACATTAAGTGGCCTGTGGCATGTTATCAGAAAGTTAAATAATCGTATGGCTTCCATTTTTCTATCAACATCTCCTGAGGTAGCAGCTAATGAGAAAGCAGTGTGTCAGACTAAAATACATGTAAAATTCATACAAGCGGTATTTTTTGTAATATTTATGTACATGTGGCTGTATAAAGATAACTGATGGAAAGGACACACCAGTGGTGTATGCACACAGTGGAATAAGGGAAATGGTGCTGTTCCTTGGCTCCCAGTTGGACTGTGGTGTTTCAGTGCTGCCTCAGGAATTTCTGGAGATGGGATTTGCTGTGATTCCCTCTCCTGAGGATGCTCTGGTGTCTGTTGTGAAGGGGTGTCTGATGCTGCAGCTTCTCCTGGTGTTGAGGTGTTGCAGAGCTGTTTCCTTTTCAGCAGGACATCAGCACCTGCAATCAACTGGTGACCAGAATTCCATTAAAAGTAGACTATTAGTAGAAGAGGTGTTCCACGCTTCTGCACAAAGATGTTTGCAAAACACAGCAAAATAGTTACAGCACTCTAGTTTTTTACATCAAACCATGCTGGAGACAGTATCATAGTCAGAAGAAAAAGATTTTTGTTCAGCCACACACCACCCCCCCATAAAAAAACCCAAAAATACCAAGCTACCTACTTTTGATTCAGAAGAAAGGCAGCAAAAGAAGTGTGAACAAACACACAGGATAAATAATTTGTTATTTTTCTCCATATCCAGGCATTGCACTAAGGTTCCTGTGCAACCAAAATGAGTATGAAATTCAACCAGTGTGAACAGGGGCTTTTGTTTTGCCCTCACAATTAATAGTAAAAAAAGTCCTCCACAAATACTTAAGTTTTACATGATTTTAAAAAATAAAGCAGTAAAACCAGAAAATTGACACAATTGTTATTAATAAAGCAGAAGTAGGAAAAGGCCTTGACAAATAAGAAAATGAAATTTTATCTGCTGATGTCATGAAGCCTTCCTCATGCCACTGAAATTCACCAGCACTTTCAGGGGTGTTTTTTAATAGTTCTAGAATTGTGTCCCAAATAACACCACATCTCAGAGAGTAGGGGAAAAAGAGAGGGAGAGAGTAAGACTTCATAGTCTGGGAAATGTCCGGTTGTTACCTTTAAAATAACATGAAAAGTCATGTAAGAATGAAGTGAATAACCACAGAAAGAGATTCTAAGTTCTCTCATTTTTCTAAAATTTTACTATTTGATAATTTTGGAAGTGATGCTGCTCTGCCCCTGAGGGTATTTTTCCATATCCTAAGTGATATCCTTTTCCCATCAAACTGCCATGCCCACCAAGCCAGAAAGTTCCAAAGCTAAAAGCTCCTTGAGAAATGAATAAAAATTTGTGTTATTGCATTTTAACCTATGCAGAATAAACAGCTTCTAATACTTTACTTCTAAAGTAAAATTAAAAACAGGATTAAATGAAAGTATATCCACATGTTTTCAGACATCTGTATACTTTCAAAATAAGAGTAGTTGGCTCACATCCAACATTATTTCTTTTTCCTCATTTCTCGTGGCTTACTTATGTTGAATTCTTTTAGTCATGCTGGGTTAGATGAACAAGCCTTTCATCAATTCCTCTTTTCCCCCCAACACAGTGGTAACAAAAGATTTCTCACGTTAATTCTGTCCCTTTCTGGAATATGTAATGCCAGTGTTTTGAGGAAAATGTTATGCAGAGCTACAGTAGAAATCTGCACTGAAATAAAGCATATGGAGCCAAGGAGCTGCTTGTTCCAACCTTGCAGCAAGCTTAAACTGAGATATTCAGGCATGGAAAATATTTTATTGAGTATAATCTGGATGTGTCAGGGCAATTGGAAGTGACAGAAGTATTTAGAGCTTTAAATAACCCCAGTGTTACTGTAACTGATCACCATCAGGATAAAAATTGAAGTGTAATTTGTTTGATACTCCCTCTGGCTTTCCTTTATATCTCTTTCTGCTTCTCCCCTTTGTAAATATATTGACTTTTATAGCCATGTTAACTTCCATGGCTTAAAAGTTGTCTTTGTTTGCTTTGCAGTAATTGCAGCTTCTCCTTTGCTACTGACAAGATTTAGGCTTTGAGATAACTCTGTCACCTGGAGTTGTGGTTTTTAGGAGCTGTTTTCTTCCTGCCACTGTCAGGCTTTCACTCAGAGATGTGATGCTATCTCCCAGATTAATGCACATTACCCAAAGAAATGATCAGACAATATTTTCATCAACACTGGCAGACGTAACTAATGAGTCCCAAGTTTTATTGAGCAATAAAAATTCTGTTTTCAATGGAGTCTCGCTAAAAGCAAGGCTGTTTGTAGCTGTTTCCTCTTCCTGTAGCATTTGTTCTGCTCCCTGTAAAGATTCTGCATTTAAAAACCCTTAGTAGGGAGAGCACACAGCTTTGTGATACCTTTACCATGAAAAATTATCACTACTGGTAGTAAAACAATGGTAATGGTTCCCAGTTGTGGCATTCTTCAGCTGTCTGTACTTTTGTGTGTAACACTGAGTTTCACAGTGACTTCTCTGTCCTCTCCATCCTCACTGATTCACTTTGCAGAATTTTATATCCTCTCATTTGCAAGTTAAAATAATGCTTAGGCATTCATATTCCCCTAATAACAGAGCATATGCTTGGAACAAGGCTGTGGCCACCGTTTTTACTGCATCCTGATGAAGAGAGGGTGCAGCAGCTATGGGGACAGGCCTCATCCTTGCAGGAAAAAAAGGTATTTTCCCTCTCCATTTTGGAGGCAGAGGAGATAAAGGCAAGAGAATAAAGATTTTTGTGTCTCTGCAACTCTCTTACAGCAATCAGAGTGGGTAGGATAGGTTATTATTAACATTTTCATTTTATAAATAGCAAGAAACTGCACTGTCTTGGGACACGCAGGTGCATTAAGCTGTGTTCCATGGGCGTGACACCTCCCAGGGAAGCAAAGCTTTGCACCTAAGGCTGTTCTCCAGAACTTCCACCCCTCCTGGTGATGCCAGAAAATGAGATGCATTCTGTATTTTCGCTGACAGCAGATATGGGTTGTTTCCTTTCCCATCCCAATGGGATAATTGTGGATATGCTGCTTTCCAGGTGGCCTTGGTGAGCTTTTAGCAGAGTCCAGTGTTGCAGAAGCCTCACAAAATCCTTCAGCCAGAGATAATGACCATTTATCCAACAGCATCCTGAGAGGCAGCTGAACACACCCTTGGCTACTTGGCAGGACACTGATCGCACCTTTATTTTGCATTCAGGGTTCCAGGGAATGGCTGCTGTCCCAGGAGAAATGAAAAAGTTGTTTTTTTTTTTTTTAAGTGGTTGTGTGGCGAGTCTTCCCCTGGGTAGGAGTGCTACTGAGCACTGCTGAGTGCTCAGGATGGGAAACCATCCCTGGAACAAGAAAAAACTGCAGCTAAAATATCATAATTTTGTAAACCTTTGTCTCAAAGACAAAACCCCCCAATGTTCTGTCAGAAGCAGTAACGTGGCTTGGCATTTGTGGCTATTTTAAAGCTGTATTTTTCTGATATTAAAAAAACCCCAAACAAGCCCAGAACCCAGACGAGTAAGATAACACTCTCACAAGCTCTACAGTTTTAAAAATATTTAACACAGAATAAGGATTAATAATTAAAACCATCTGTTTCGGGTAAAAGGCATTTGTGCTTGACCTTCTTTGGAGAGCTCTAATATTGCAGTAGCATTTTTTTGTGGTTGCATTTTATATTTTCCTGTAGAGTACAAGGAACTTGTGTGGTATCCATGAAAGTAAACACTTCAGGAATAACCCTGCATTTCCAGTTGCTGTGTCCTACTTACCTATGTTCCCCAGCTCATAATAATTTTCAATCATTAATTTATATCTTGTGTATTTTTATTTACATGGTGTGTTTTTATTTATAACTAATTGATGATTTGCCATGCTCTCTACCATATTGTACTTTACAGGATATAAACCCTACAGATTTAAGAAGTTTTCACTCATAGAAATAGTGAAAAAGAGAGCAATGAAGAAGCTGCCTGGTAAAATTCCCAATGTGCCATAAAGTAAATGCTTTTGACTAACAAAAAAGACCCTAGATTTTTACACAGCTGTGGTTAACAATAGTGCAGTGATACTCTTAGGCACACAAATGGATGCACTTTCAAATACATGGTATAATTGCTGAATACATCCCCACTGGGACTGGGGGTAGAACTACTGCAGAACAGCATTAGAATATGAAATAAGAAAGGCCATTTTTATGTCCTACAAAGTGAAGCAAAAGAATGCTGCCTCCAGATTGGCTACAAATTTTCTGCTGCTGGCTCAAAATAGAAAATTCTTGATTAGATTCTCATCCAAAATTTAGCCACAGGGATCTGGTGTGATGTTATGTATATGGGAAAATACATGTATTTATTCTGCTGTGGATGCCAGTGCCTCCCTGGCCTTTTATTAAAAGTTATTCTTCTAACATAATCATGAGGTGAAGATGTTCTGTGTCCTGCTAAGTGTGATGTGGCCTCACCCACTGCCTTGCAGACAGAGGTACCTTGGAGCTGCCCATGTAGCACATGGTCACCCGAGCTGGGAGCTCATCATCCTTCCTGCTTTGGGGTTGTTTCTGCCTAAGTCTGGGAAACTGGCAGAGCTCCACCAGACCTGGAGCAGGGGAAGCATTTGGCCCAACCCTTCTGCAGGCAGGGCTATTCCTGTGCTCTGTGGGTATGAAGAGGCAGCACAGATGGTCAGAAGCTGAGCATTTTTTAATGGTTTGATGCCCTGTGCCTGAGGGGTGATGAAAGTCTCCGTCTGGATGGTGTGGTCAAGGTCAGGGTGTGCAGCTCCAGACTCCCTCTCACAGGGACAGAAGAGGAGGAAAGGCTGAGATGGCTTTGCACTTATCAACATTTCTTTTTAAATGTGTTATTAAATACAACCCTTCTCAACGCATAGCCAAAATATTTATAAAATTCGCACAAGTTTAAAAATTCCAATATATTTTTAAAAATAGCTCTGGGTATCCAACAGAACCACAATACTTTATTTTTCAGACAGGCAATAAATGAGACACACAAGTGAATAAATGAAGTTATATTTACTGTAGTTGTTCAGAAACATGAACAAGGTGATGCTCACCACAGCAGAGCAGGTGGTGGTAGTAATGCTGCCTCTATGTGTACCTAATGCTTCTTTTCCTGTTTCAGCTTGGATATCATTAGGTCAAAGCTATTTTCTCAAGGATGGATTTGGGATAAACTAAACACTCTCTCTTTCGGGCCCAGTGTGACATGCAGTAAGAATATTAATATCACATATAATAAGACTATAAATTGCCTTCTCTGTTCTTAAGAATGGTGTTGAAACACCAAACAATAATAGAGAAGTTACTTATTTTGTGAGAGTGAATGAGTATGCTAAGCAGATGCTCAAGACGAAAAATAAAACAATAAAAAGCCTGAAGAAATGGGATATAAAACTGCCTCATGCAGGTGCTTTCCTAGGAGAAAACAATTTCGATAACATCATGAATTACAGAAATAGTAACAGGTGAATCTAATACCCTGTGCTTATCTAGCAAGTGCTTGGCAAGATTAAGAGAAGACATGAAATTCTTCTCAGCTGATATACAGGGGTCCAACAGTTTGTTTGATACAACTGTTAATCATCTGCCCTGAAAGCTTTGATTATGTTTCTGGGATTAATGAATCTGATGTCCTGTGGAGGGATATCAGGTTTGGGTTTTTTAGATTGCAGATTTTTTTTTGTTGAGCATGTTGAATTGCTGCTCGGTTGTTTTAGGCAAACATGTGGGTAAAGGGTTTGACTTGTTTATTATAAAAGCCCTAAAAGCAGACTGATTTTATTTTTAATTTTTTTTTTAGTAAAGGCAATTTATACTAACATGGAAAAGGATAATTGTCAATACAATATCGAGATTAAAAAAGAGTAGCGCATATTTCTTGGTCAAACTCTCTACAGTTGTACAGCTGTAGTCACTTTTTGTTTAGGTGGCTGCCAAATGAAATGATTTAAAATGTAAATATTTGTCCGTCTCTGTCATACCTTTTAAGTGTTTCTGCAAGTGCTTTTTAAAGCTCAGTTTGGTAATGTTCAGCACAGCTGCACTTCATCCTGTAAAGGCTTTATAGGGTAGAAAGAGCATGGGAGCAGTTCCACTGGGGCAGGAGAGGGGGCATTTCCTCAGGGGTCTGGAGCCAATGGCTAATTAAAAGAAATCAGCTTTTCTATGAATTTAAACAGGCCCCAGTGCATGATGTGCACCTTCTTTTCCCACACAGCTTCTGAAGAGTCCAGTATCTGCCATGTCAGGAACCTTGACAGGAAGCCACGGCTCCCTACAGGGTGTGCCCTCATTCAGGTTGTGGTACAGCCTTGTCTGGAAGCATCATTTAGTGAATCTTAATCCCTTTGGTTTGGGAGCCACATCCCACTTTCCAAGACCCTGGCTGGGTAGGATTAGGTATCAGCAATTATTGCTATTAAGAAATAGGAGGAATTAACCACAAAAAGTGAGTTGCAGATGATTTCAGTAGTCTCCTATATCAACTTAAAGGAAAAAGGTGTCCTGGACCCAAAAGATTATGCAACAAAAAGGGCATGAATGTCAATTAGGTGAAGTGACCGTCCCATGATGATTTAGAGGGACATTTGTAGAAATGCCACTCACTGAGTTGTGAAAGCTCATGTTCAGCAGAGTTACCTTCATCACAGGGACCAGGAGCCACAGACCCTGGGTGATTTTTAGCTGGGCAAACTCTCTTAGTTCTTGTCACAGACAGCCAAGGTGCTCTGTTTGAGCTGGTCAGAAAAAAGCAATGCTGATTTTGGTATGATGAGGTTAAGGGAGAGGAAACAGTAATCTTAGGGGTTTGCATATTTAAAGTAGGAGTTCTCATTCATTAGAATGAGCATTCAGTCATGAGTTAGAGAAGTAGTGATTTCACAGGGCTAAGAGATTAGAACTGGTCCTAAAATATGACAGTAATATGACCGTAGTGCAGCTTGCAATAATTCACTGCTTGTACGTGGCTCAGATGTGGTTGGTGAGATTTATCTAAAGCTGGGTCCACAACTCGTTGAAAGTCACTGTTGAATTACAGTGTTAGAGAGGTGAATAGTCAACAGGACCTTCTGAATGATGATGAGAAGTAAAAGAGCCTGGTTTAATCTTATTAGAAGGAGTCAAATGATACGGAAAGTGGCTGAGAGCTAATCAGCCCTGGGGATTACTGTAAGGTTTTGGTGATTAACATGGTGTGATTTTTTTTTATTATTATTTTAGGTTTTCTCTGCCTATTCCATTAGTATAGCAGGAATAGAAAATAAAGTAAGTGTACTGTTTGACCTAGTCAGTCATTTGAGCCTAATCTTATTATTTTTAGCTGGATTCACATCATCATATTAGAACATCTCAGTCAGCAACATATAAAAGATACTCCCTTTCAATTTACTTTCCTGTTAACCATGTTCTTAAGCCCCAGGAAACTGGGGCACAATGTGAATGAATGAAGCAATCATTTGGGGTCTGAAATGGAAGATAGTGACAATTTTTTTGTCAAGGGAACAAATTACAGAATGTTTCACTTTGTGTGTGACTTCAATTCCTCAGTCACTGGATAGCAGCTTTAGCACAAACTTTCCATTATAGGAAGTAAGAGACTGAAATAGGAAAAAAGATATAATTCTCACTCAGAGTCCACCCAGAAGACAGTCTGTATGAACTTTAAATCCTAAAAGAAGCTACTTATTGAAGATTTTGAGGAGATATATTGTACTACCAGACCCGTTCATTCCAGTTCCTGAGGCTTAGTGTTGGGACAGGGGGATTCAGACGAATTCCCAGGGCTGGATTGAAATAGGAACTCATTTTCTGTGTATTTAGGGCTGTGCACTGTGTTTATTAGGATCTCTGAGACACACAATCACATCCAAATACTCTTTTTTCTAGTCTTGAAAATAAAAGTCACCATTCCCTTCACTGGGAACAAAACTTGATGTTACACTCTGATTCCAATCACCACAGTGCCATCTGTCTAAGACACAAAATAAAAAGTAAGAAGGCCCATGTAAAATAAAACAAATAATAAAAACACTCTGACAGGTCCATGCTTTTGCTGTAGTCTAGCTGTGATGCATAGCAACCAAAAAATATCCTAAAATGATATATTATATAATATACATAATATTCTAGAAGTTAATGAATTTCACCTCAGCTTTCTTAATTTGGCTGCAGAAGCTGTCTGCAGCTCCATCTACATCATGCTTATATAATTTCACATAGTTTGGGGGTATTTCTTCCACAGTTCAAATAACTCTTTTTTTTTTGTTTAGTTTTGGGGGAGTTTGTTTTATTGTTTGTTTTATTTTGGTTTTGTCTTGGCTGTTTGGGTTTTTTTAAATTTAAAAATACAGGCTGACATTTTGAACCTTAAGATAGCATCATCAAGTAGGACTTAAATGTGATAATATAGGATATCCAAAATTGGTAATGAATCCGTCTTTACAACACCCTTGAAAAGAACATGAGTACGTGTGATAGAGCAAATAGTTGAGCCTGGATTTAGAAGACTCTTACAGCATTGCCTGCACAAAGCAGCCTCTCTGTAAACTGAGCCCCTCAATCTGTGAGTTTGTTTTCCATTAACATCCGCACCATACATTAACGCATTGAGATTTATAAACTAGCCTTTAAAATTTACTAGATCTGAAGTGGGAAAAATCAGAGAGTCTCTGACAATCTCTGTAGATCAAAAAACCTTCTGTGAAGCAGAAGATTTTTCGGATTGTCTAAAATCCAAAAAGGAGGAATCTAAGCCAGCAGCTTTTTGATGATGGGCGCAGTGCTACCAAGAGCTTCAGAGCCACGGGTTTCGGTGGGATGGAGCCCTTGGAGCCCTTGCTTTGTTTTTCCCCTCTTTTTTTCCCTTTGGTTAAAATGAGAAAAAAAAAGAGCATTAATTTGAACTTACACTCATAACAACAGAAGTTGAAGAGCACTGGAGAAGGATCCTGTAAACATCTGAGCATTCTGAGGCTGAGCTCAGATACCATCTGTAATCGACCTCCCCAGCATTTATTTTCTTGATCTCATTAGGAGGCATCATAAATCACCATGGAAGACATGGACTTAAGGGAAGGTGGACCACAGATAGGAAAATAGGATTGCTGAGGAAAATAAAAGTCAAAATGCAAGGCTTGGGCTGGAGTAAGGTTCGACTCCCCATATATTGCATTATTATGTGTGTTTTCTGAACAAACACAACGAACATACTGTAATTCGGTAAATGTACATGTAAATCTGCTGAGATGGAATTGGCATTCTTAATGAGTCTTGAACTCAGTTACAAATAAATGAATCCCAACACTTTAAACCAATTCCACTGAATTCTCTCTTGGGAATGCCCTGGGGCATTTGGCAAGGGGCAGAAGTCTGGAATTTTAGGTTTTGATACAAGATTGAGGTCAGTCTGGGATCAGTCTGGGATTCTGCTGGAGTTTCTGAGCACTGTCCTTGACAAGCTTTCTTTAGGACCTTCACTTCAGAACTCACAGGAAAAAAAGGATCACGGTTGTGTTACTTATCACTGTTGAAAGGATGGTTGAGTTTGAGACATGCAGTGCGCTCATCTCGCCAGAAAGGGTTCCTGAGGGGCTGTGTTCCCTCTTTGCCATGGAAGACTTGGGAAATACAATATAGCTGACAAAAGTAATATTTTTCTTTTTTTTTTTTTGGTTTAGAAATTATCAGACTTTGCTGCATTTTCCTTGGAGGCTTGGTACAGGCAGTGATAAGAGATGAGAACAAGAGAAGGCAAGAAAGGAATTTTAACATTAAAAGTAAACAGCTGGAGTGCTGGACTGTTTCTGAATGTATTTGATGACTAAACATTCTTGTTCTGTCTTTTGAATGTTAATTTGGCATGCTGCAGGTTGTATGACATGCATTTATCCAGGAGAAATCAGCTGCAGCACAATAAGCAGCAGTGTAGTTTGTAATTATGGCTCTGTGCCTGCCTTAACAAGCTGGGTTTAAACCGAATTGTAAGTTCTGCAGCACTGAAGGAAATTCTATAATCCTTTCTTTTAGGGAAAAAAGATAGACATTGGGCATCCTATATAAACAAAAGTACCTTAAGCACGCAATAGGAGTAGCCCTCTGTTGATTTTGTTACTTAATCCAGTATATTTTACTTTGACCTCTGCTTCCAGGTATTAATTCAACACAGATTTCAGCACTGGTATTGCAGCGTTTTATGAGATCAGCTCTGAGGGTTAAATTAAAAATCTGACAGTTGATTAGGGGACTAACAATTTCTTACCTCCTTGAAAAGAAATATGCAAGCACTTTCACAAGGTTGTTTTTCTTTATTATTGTTATTTTTATTCTAGGGATTTTCTTGTGAAAGATCTCAAAATTGCTGTTTTCCTGAACTGTTTCTTGTTTCTTTCCTCTTTTCTAAGATACATCTTCAGAAACTGCACATCAAAAGCCTCACAGAGGCATCCACATGAAGATAGAATATTTTTAAAATAAATAATTCAAAAGTTAAAGAGGTGTTTGCCTTTCTCAGACACATTTATTGTTTGCCTCGGAGGCCAATAGAATTATTGATTTTTGTAGAGAAAAAGAAACCTCTTTGAAGATTTGGTCTGATCTTCTGCATAATGTAAGTCAAATAAATTCACTCTCTGAATTCAGCAATCATCCTTTCTATTGGACTTAGTTACTTGTGGCAAAACTTCAGCTTACGCTTTACAAACACATCCACTCATGGTTTTGAAAAACAGAAAATTATCCAAGTACTTATTAACTTTGATAAAGTGATCTAACAATTTAATTATGCCTAATTTTTGAGAAGTTGCATCAAACTCTACTGTGAAACTTTCTGCAGTTATCTGTGGTGTTTTAGTGTCTTAAGCAGCATGCGGTGGGGGCCACCTGAAACTGGAAAGCTTTTCCGGTTTTCTGAAATACCCAGATCCTGTGCTGAAACAGGCAGTTTCTTGTTTGTTTGTTTGTTTTCTTTCTGAAATTGAAGGAAACCTTATTTTGGAAGGGTAAATAATTTCATTTCCTCAGCTTATTATTTTGAAGCATTAAGAATTTAGGTGAGCGCCAAAGCCTGACCATAGCTTTGTAATGGCATAGCTTTTGTCTTCTGAAACCTACTGACAGCCCAAGGCTGGGGCACCTCAGCCTTGTAGGGGCAGCAGGAGCTGCCCTTTGAGGTGTGGAGGGCAGGTAGGGCGTCTCTGGGCTATGCAAAAGCTGAGAGCTAGAAGGAAATAAATTACAGAGAATAACAAACAGCTGTGCTGTTACTCATCACTGCAACTCACTGCAGGGCTTGAACCAGGAAACAGAGCAATTTACAGAGCCTCAGCTGAAGGATTCTAACACCAGAGGTCAAGGAACAGCCCAAAAGCAGGGTGGCTGCAACTTGTCTGATAGAAGAGTTAAGGTAATTTGAATTATGCTTTTATTTATAATCTTTGGCCTTTCCTTGAGTTGCCTGAGAATCTGTGCTGCCTGAGGACAGCCCCATGCCCAAGATTGAGCCCACATAAAAAAAAGAAAAAAAGTTTCTACATAAAAAAAGAAAACAAATCACCCAAAACTTCCATGAGATGTGGCAGATTTGAGATTCTCAAACCATGAGGTGCGATTGTCTATTCCTTACCGCTCTTGTTTGTGCTTTCTGACTATTAATGTTCTTCTGAACCAGTTAAGAAAATTGCAGTCAGAGATTCTTGCTCTGACACAGGAGAGGTCAGGCCCTTGAGTGTGAGTAATTCTTGTGTGCAGGACAGGCTGGTTTACATTGGGATTAAAAATTTGCTATAGAACCCAGGAGGCTGAGAGCATGTCAGAGGTACATTGGGCTGTGTGTGAAACGCAGCATTGGGTATGGCTGGGAGCAGGTACTCACTTGTTTATTTCCTCAACAAATAAAATGGTAATAATCAAGATTATATTGATAGTAAACAGGCTTGTTAGCCAGAGGTTAAACAAGCATCAGCCTTACATGAAAGTGTGAGTTTGCAGCAGGAGGCAGAGGTGGTTTTCATGCAAAAAATATTACTCTGTAGGAATGTGCCCAAAGTAAGGATAAAGCAAAGACACCATTTTATTTTACATTTCAATTGTAAAAGCCCCTGTCTTTTTTCTGCTACACTTTACCTCTGATTTCTAATTTTTTTTTTTTTTTTTTTAAATAAACTGATATTGGTTGGTCTTCACAACTCTTGGATTCAGAGTGTGTACTCCTCCATTTGTATGTGCTCAGGACAACGGGACCCAGGTTTCATTGACACTGGGCCACTGTTGCTATGATTTTTACATTACTTGTGATAGGAAAGTTCTACAGCTTCTCCAGTGAATTTGGACAGGGACTCAGCTCTAAAATGTGATTTAATTCTCTATGGTTTAATGATGCAAATTTGCATTACAGTGTATGAGCCTTTTATCTTGAAGGAAAATTTCCAATGTTAATGGCATCTGTTTATCTGTAAATTCACCCTTCCAGCACTTATGTGTTGTAACAGCTCCATGTAGAAGAAGTCAAGTCCTAATGGAAGCTCTGTGGGAGTGCAAAAAATGCAGCAATTCAAATAATTTAAGATCATGGTAAAAATAGCTGGTACAAAAATAATTTGTTGTGAAGGACAGCTGTTGCTAAAATGCACTCGTTTAAGTGGAGCAGGGCTGAAAATTGTAGTCTATCTTCTTTATTTTTCTTTTAAAATTCTATCAACTTCTTTCTGTCTGTTGTTTAAAACTGTCATTTTCATGAACACAACTAAGATTCGGAATCTGCACAAGGACTCCAGTTTTTAGGAAGTTTTCAGCTAAAAAGATGATCTTGTGTGTTCCCAAGTGCAGTTCCCCTGGCCTCCTTGGGGGAGTTTTCCAGGGAAGCCACTGGTCCTGGGACCTTAAACGTGTTCATAACAGGGTGAGTTGATTCAGAGAAATCTTTTCCAGGAAGCTGCTGAGGGAGGCACTGACCATCTGGAAGAGCCCCAGTTTTTAGACATGGTAAATCTAGACCATATCCAGCTTGGCTACTATTAGCTAAAGAGGTTTTTAATGTAGATGTGGAACTCCACAGGCAGTGGACTGTAGGAAATATGTCTGCTGATGTTACCTTTTTGAACAACAAAAGTAAAAAGGCGAACTGAAGCCCAAAGAGGGATGAGTCTTTCTGTGATTTTGTGCTGAATTTTGATATTGAACGAGCAGGAGTGCTGGGAGGGTATGGGTTCTCTGTATTTGGGGAAGTTCAGAGTGTAGCTGTGCAAGATGCTGAGTGATGTGGTCAGGCTTTGAAGTGAGCCATGCTTTGAGCAGGTGGTTGGGCTGGAGATCTTAATTTATCTCTCCTAACCAAAATCTTTCTGGATTTCTGTTATTCTGTTATTCTGGATTCTCTGTGATGGAGATGGATACATCAGGTATCAGGGGGTCAATGCCCCGTGCTTAGTGATGGCAGCATGGGTTTGCATTGTGTGAAGAGAACACGTGTCTGAAGTAACAGCTCAGAAAAATTAAATATTCTTCAGAGGAATTAAAAACTTGTCTTATATTTCCATTTTTGTTTAGTAAGAAAAAAAAAAGAGGAAAATTTTAAGGCTGAGCTTGTTTCTGAACAAAATTTTAAATGTTTCATTCAGAAGAAGCCGAAGCATGAGAGAATTTCTTATTTGGATTTTTCTGCTCAATAAAATTTAAATTGCTGCAGCTCCATAATGCATGCCAAGATCTCAGGAAGGTTTTAGAATATGTTTTTTTATATGGTGTCACTGATGCAACCTTAGGAAGCACAAGAAAAACTTTTAGCCGAGACCACACTCTCTGTACCGGCAATCATTAGCAACCCACAATTCTGTAGATTACTGTGGCAGCTCAAATGTGATTAGGAGAACATTTTTTGATGGAATCTGTGAAGGACACTCATCCCATGCCACTTGGTGCTGTGAAAACTGGAGACAGGTTACTCCTTCCTAATACATTACCACAACAAACAAAGTGTTTTTGCAATTGGTTTCATTCTCATTCAGGCAAAATTATAGTGGAAAACCCCATGATAATGAGTATGACATGAACATTAATATAAAATGAATTCATTATGATCAGCATTACTACAGCAGATTCCAAATGAATTAATAATGACAGGGTAGTCAAAACAAAGTGGAGCCACACTTAGAGGCACAACATGCTGTTAATGACACCATTAAACAGGGGCTAGAGAGCATCAAAATTTTGTCGTGCAAATTGATAGTCTTGGGTGCAGAGTGCTTGTTTCTGTGCTTGGTTGTCAGCTGAAACAGTTGGAAAATATTATTTATTGATTATTTAAATATATATATTTATTTTTTACCAGCCAAGGGAATGGTTTTCCTGTTACACAAAATAAAACAATTTTGTTTTATATTGACCATTTAAAATCATCTTCAGTGAAATGCTGGTAAATTATTCAGGCTGAAAAAACAAAGTATTTTGCTTGGACAGTTTTAAATAAGTTTCATTTTTCCACTAAACAAAAGATAGATGTGAATGCGTATATTATTATTTATTTTGGTTTTGTTCTGAGATTTTCACCACAAAAATTTTCAGGCAGTCAAAAACTGTGAATCTGCATGCTGCCATAGCTTATTTTGCATTCTCTATCTTTAAGGTTACTTCCTTATTTTAATAGCAAATTTGATATAGACATGGAAAAATAGCTTTAGTGAACGAGTTATATAGCTTGAATTTTAATAACCCTTTACATATTTTACCTCCCTTCTCACCAGGTAGTAGCTTGCACTGTGTCTTGCACCTTTTTTCATCCTAGAAAATGAATTCTAATTCTCTGGGGAAGAAAATAACATTAGCACAACATGTAGGAGCAGTGAATTCAGGAGTGCATAAACTAAAAACACAGCCAGCAGTTTTAGCTCAGTATTCTAATTAGTCTGATTATCAGACACAGCTACAGAAGATTTAAGAAGCCTTGTTGTTTTCTGACCTAGAGCCACTGTTTTTTAACTAATCCAAAAAACTATATCTCTTCCATTTACATTTCTTCTTTTGATTGTAAAAATATGTAGTGGAAATAGCTTTTCCTAGCTCAGAGTAAAAATGGCTGGCAGCTATTTCACCTAGAACACATCAAGTTTTAAAAATGAGGATGTAAAAATTTAAATTTTATTGAGCAGAAAAATCCAAATAAGAAGATCTCTCATGAAAATGCTTCACCTTCTGAGTGAAACATGTAAAATTTTGTTCAGAAACATACTCAGTCTTAAAATTTTCCTTTTTTTCCTTGCTAAATGCAAATGGAAGTACAAGACAAGTTTTCAATTCCTCTGAAGACTATTTAATTTTTCTGAGCTATTCAGAAGGTTCAGAAGGTTCATGTTTTTAATTTTCAACTTCCAATCTGACACTTCAAAGAATTTAATGGAATAAAATTTAATCTCTTGACTCCTACCTGTTGTTTATGGCAGGAAAAAAATCTTTTCTCTGTTACATTTCAGTGCCATTGAAGTAACCATTCTTCCTCTATTATGAGACATGACAAATAGGAGCACCTCCACTCCATTTGTCTCTTTTACAACATTCATTGCTGTGTAAAGTTCTGGAGTGTCCTCTCTTATTTGTTTCATCTATAAACATCTCAATCTTAGCCTGCTCATTTCTTAAGGGGGAAGTCTTTGTCTCTAATCGTTTTTGCCATCCATCAGTGAACCTATTGTACCTTAAAAGGAATGTAATGGAGAGAAGGGAACCAAAACTTAACAATTCCCAGGGGAAATGTACAGCACTTACAGCATTTAATAGAGCAGCATTGAAAACATCTTTTTCTATCCTGTAGTTTAACATCAAAGAGGCTTTTTCTGGATTTACAAACTTACAGAAGCAACATAGTGAAATGACTCAAAAGAATATAGACTCATTAGAAGTATTGCTGATTAATGATCACATTCCCTACATCTCCCCAGATATCCCAGTTCAGGAAAATGCTTTTCTCTTATCACAGTTTTAATCATAAACCCTTTGCTTTTGGAAAGCTTTATCAGTAGCTAAGTATGCAAAAATGACAAAATGGTAGCCATTCTGCAGCACTCTGAAATCAGTACAACAAATTTTCCTGCAGGATCTAAAAATCAGAATGAGATTGTGCTGTATTGACAGAAAATAAAGCTCAAAATTACCCATATTTTCCAGTACAGCTGAGGTTAGTTCCTTTTCACCTAATTTGTTGAGGTTTTTTAGCCTGGTTTTTAGTTTACTGACAGCAAACTAAAATCATAGTTGGGCAACTATTATTTTACACTGTTATCTGTGATAATAGAATGATTGCCCAGGTTATTACAGTTGGGCAGCTATTGACACCAAGTGTGCTAAAATTCTGTTTTTGTTCTACACCCACTTTTAATCCAACCCTCTGTACATTTTTCATTCTGAACACACGATGTTCTGTTAGTAGACAAAACCCAAGGTGTTTTGTCATCCTGGGTTTCTCTTTAAAAATTAAGCAAACTGAAAAAGTGAAGTCTACTAACAAGACTGGAAATGGTAAAGTCAGTGGATGTGGTTCGTAACCAAGTAATGGCACGTAATCTGCTTATTTGCATATGTTAAAATTAAGGCCTTTCCTTCTATGTATTCCACAGAAGAATTGAGGTTGGAAGGGGCCTCTGGATGTCACTGGGCCCAACCACCTTGTTCAAGCAGGATCACCTGGAACTGGTTGTCCAGGACCACGTCCAGATGGTTTTTGCAAGTATGTCCAAGGATGGAGACTCCACGGCCTCTGGGGACAACCTTGGGCAAGCAGAATATGTCAAGTACATATGGCAGAATTGTTCTTATTGTCCTGGGGCTTGCAGATATCCTTGCTCTCCTTATCTTTAAACCTCTGCTGGTTTTGCTGCAATTCCCAATGCTTCACATCCTTAGACCTTAATTATGTTAGAGAACAGTTCTTTGGAGTTTCTACCAAATTATGGACATGTCAGAAGAGTTTTACAGGCTTTCAGGGTTCAGATGCAGACTTTTTCCTATTTGAGATTATTTCTTTGGCTTAATTGTGTCTTCTCTAAAAAAAAAATCATTGTGTAAGTGCACTGCCAATCATAATTAAGGCAATTTACAAAATATTTCACAAAAAAATATCAAATCCTTTACACAAGACATGCAACAAAAGCAGGTTATAGGAACATTTTAAGAGTCTTTTTTCCTTTTGTGCCTGGTAAGATTCAGATTTTACCACTCCACAGTTCATATTTCTTCAGGGCAGTAGTTATTCTCAGGCAGGGATGTCCATCCTATGGGATCCATGGCAGGATAGTGCTTCTGGTTTGCACCTCTGTGTCAGAGAGCAGGTTGAGGGCTAACTGAATCTTTTTGGTAGCAGCATCAGTTCACTCTCAGCAGCTATCAGCACCAGGGAAGGTATCACAACTAAAGATACTGACTGGGGTTGAACTCCTGTTGCAAGAAAAATTAATCATCTGCAGTCATCTTCCTGATTTTTCCAGTGTAAAATAAAAAAGGTGGCTTGTGTTTCCATGGGAGATTGATATTGAAGCTAAAAATGAAAAAATTAAAGGTCAAAACCATACTTTATTTCAGGTTCCTGTTTTTTTTTCAGGTGGTATCTTACGTCTGAATCCATAAGAGGTAGTTTTATGTATATGTTTGCATCCAATGTACAAATACATCCATGGAATGCAACATTTTGTTGCTGGGAAGAGTAGGAATTGACAAAGAGGGAACAGAAAATCCCTTCCTTGCTCTCCCTGGTTATAAGAGTAGGGACGCAGACTGGCAGTGCTTCCAACACCCAGTCTCCATTAATTCCAGCTGCCCCTCAAAATGGTGAGCAGAATGAAGAGCTGAGCAGCTGTGAATGGTCTCTCCCCAGTTCTGTTTTCACAACTGCACTCGAAAAGAAGTGCAAATGCTCAGCTTTGTTGTTGCAAAGTAGCAATTTGCAATAAAACTGCAGAATAATTACTTTTGAAAAGGAAACCAATGGGATCCAAATTGGTTCTTCTGCCTGCAGAACTGCTTGTATGAGAATTTTGCATTCTCTGGTGGCTTTGCATACTGGAGCTAATTAACATTTTAAAAAGCAATTAAATAAAAAGGTAATATTCCTGAATGCTAGTTATGGTAAGCTCGAGTCATTTAACTCCTGCAAGTGATCCTCAGTCAGGCAAATCCTGTGTGTGACCTCCCTGTTACTCACATGGACAAGGATGGCTTTTGGGGGTAGAGGTTGTGTTATGGGACCCTAAACAGGCATTAACAAAACCACGTCTCCACACAGCTTAATGCGGCAGGGCTGTAAAACTGAATGAAACTTCTGCTGTGTAATATCCAATGTATCCTCATAGCTCTGGTGAGACCATCAAGGGAAAGTGAACTTGTTGATTAGTTTTGAGGGTTTCTGGTAGGAATTCAATGCCATAATGCCTGTATTAAGAATTAGTTGAACGCTGTAGGGAAAGGTCAGTAGGTTAAAATGGTTTGTGACAAGGCCCCTAAAAGTCCTCCATGTGCAATTTAGACTTTAGTTTAGAGCAAGTTTTGTCTGGTTGCCTGGATCAGACATCCCCCAGATGGGACTCTGGAGCCAGAGTAAGTTTGATGCTATCAGCATACTCCCAAACTGCCTGAAGAACTGAAACAGCATGTGGGTAGTAAAGGCAAGCAAAGAACTGACTTCAAAACTCTCGAAGCTGCTCTTAAACCACATTACAAATGCAAAACCAGCCAGCAGAGTGGGTTTTGAGTGGGCAGAGAAGAAAAGCAGTGCTGGGAGTAGGGGAGCAGTGTCCTAGTGGATTATCTCTGAAAGAAATATTGTCTGCGGATTAGCTCTGAAAGAAATATTGTCTGCTTGCCACACAATAGGAGTAAAGCTATTAAGATCTTTGTCACGCCAGCAACAGTGAAGGCCCTGTCCCCTGTGTGGCATTAATAAATGGACAGGTTGAGGAGTGATGATGCCTTGATGTGGCAGTTTGTCTGTAAATTTAGTGGAGATGAAGTTAGAGAATATCTTTGCCTTGTTTTATTGCATCTCAGATTGACAGCTTGCTTCAGATGCACTTGCTGGGGAGGTGGATAGCATATGTTGGAGCACGGGGACTTTAAATCATTTTGGTTTATAAATATTGGATCTCCTTTCCATGTTTTTATTTTCCAGTGGCAAATACCTCTTGCTGTCTAAACTGCAGCTACTGTAGCATCAAAGGAAATGATGGAACATTAATTGAGTGGATAACCACAACTATATTAATCATAAATAATTTCTCTGTATTTGATTATCCAAGCCTCATTTCTTAAGAAGAGAATCCTCATTATCTCATGGCTGATATGCTGCTGGTGTGAATATGACTGCCAGAATCAAGTTCAATTGCAGTTTACTTCTTTCATTACCAGTAATATTAGATTATATTTTTTCTATCAGTATATTGTAAATACATCTAAACCTGTACTCTGAGGTCCATTGGCTCTTGCTGAGTTCAAGTTGAATCCCCTCTAATGTGAGTCCTCATTGAGACAGAGAAATATAAAGAAAAACTATATTGATTTAAATACAAAGATGTTTGAAGCCAGTTTAAGGCAATTTTTTTTTTTTTTAAAGTTTCTTTTGAGCACCTGTTTTTTGGTATTTTGCTGAGCCTCCCTACAGGAATTTAATGGGATTAAAGTTTGGCTGTTTCAGATGACTTTGTATAGAAATATGGTGGGGCTGCCTGTATAACCTTGAATTCTGACAAAATTCAGGTTAATGAGAGAAAGCCACTGACAGTTTTAGGGACTAATGCCTTGATTGCTCACTGAAAATTCATATGAAAAGAGATGCCTTTTTTATAAAAGCCATGGAGAATTTGACCTGCAAATGCTCTGTACTGAAGTGTCTGTCATGAACAGAATATAAACTGCAGCTTGCATCATCGCCATTTATTTTCATTTAGGATTGGCTTTTTATTAACTTTATAACTCTCCATGTATGGCCAGGGAAGTTTTCAGAAAAAAACTGCCCAGTGTTTCTGCAGCACTTTTAACCCAAACCAAACCAGTGCCTAAAAGACCTGATAGATTTAAATGGATACATCTCATTTTTACAATTGGGATTTATAATTCAACTCATTTCTCTACTTCCACTAGAATAAATAAAGGCTAATATTTCCTTTATTAAATACAGTTTAGGAATTGGCTGTGATCTTCAAGGGAATCAACAAGCTTTAGCCACTGACTTGAGCTGTTGCTCTTTGCTTTCTCACTCTCATACAAAAGATGTCAGAAGTGGTCGCCCTCACTGCTTGTCGCTTTGTAGGTGGTGGAGCTTGTAAATATTTCAGACTTGCTAAGAAAAGTTCATAATAAGAACACAGATTATAAATGAATTATGAACTTCCCTCATAATGAACTTACCAAGTATAAACTCACCTTACAATCAGGGAGTCTCTTTCTGGCCAACAGTCAGACTCACTGAGTAATTTCGAGGTAGTGAGCAGGGAGTAGGCACAGAGCAATTTTTCTTTTCGTTTTCTTTTTAATTGGCTTTCTGCTAAAAGCACTTGGAGTGGTAGTTAGTTACATGTGTTGCTGCATTATGTTCACCAGCCCCCCTGGAGAACACCAGACTAATTAGAAACACTGAGCTCTCACTTGTAATTTATAATCTGGCAACAGAAGCAAAGAAATTTAAGAAGTGCTGTAAGCACAGACCTCCATGACCTGGGCCAAGGCAGCTCTTTACAGAAAGGTCAGTATCCATGAGAGCCTGAGATATTACAGGTCTGCCTAACTTGGCATTCCAATGTCAGGAACAGTAATGAGTTTCTTAGTCTGCACTCCAGAGAGTCTAAAATTAACCCCGTATCATCTTCAAACTTGACCTCAATCACAGCAATTAATTAAGAGGCACTGGAAGGACCTTAGCAAAGGAGACGAGTAAAAGGAACAAAAGACACTTTTGTTTTACATTTCAGCACATTCTTCCTTTTTCCCAGTGCTCTTTGGAAAACATATTTTTTGTAAAGTCCTGACAGAGTACACTGTTAAGACCAGATCTTTGACCTGATAGAGACTAAGACCTGGACTTTAGTTTGTAACTTAATTATGTGCTTATAAGTAAATTTTATTTTTTGTGTATAGAGTCTAGGAGGCACCCACTGAAAAAAACAATCACATTTGAGGGCAACCAACAGTGGCTTCAGCTTTACTGTTATACTTTGCCAACCGATACCCATTTAGCACCAAAAAAGTAGTTTCTGAATAAAACTGTTGCTTAACTACAAGGGTCATTCAATCTGGCTTTTAATTTCACGTGTTCTGACACTATAGGTAATTATGGGGGAAATGGATTAAAACATAGGTAAGAAATAAGAATGCTGAACAAAATAATTGGGAGGTACCACACATATATTCGTTTCAATGACTGAAGTAACTATGCCCTCAGGAAAAAAAAATAAAACCAAACAACACTCTTTAGAAAGTTTTTTGAGGAAACACACTTTATCTTAAAAAAGTTTAAAATTCAGTGGAGCAATCTGCTTGTATTGGAAGTCCTGCATTGATGAAATTGTTGCTGTGCTTCATGAAGAATGTTATTTACCTCTGTAAATATCTAGGATATACATTGAGCTTGGTGAAATGAAAACAAAATAATTCAGATTTGTTGGTGCTAAGTTATATGCATGCCTTAATGGTGCTTTCTAGACCATGACAGCCTCAAAGAAATGCAATAAAAAAGAAAATAGTTCATCCATTTGCCAGGAATAACATTTCATGAGTTACCTAGAATTGCTTATCAGAAGGAAAGAACCTTGATTACCAGGAGTAGATAATGCAGTATTTTTCAGCCAATGTGAATTTTAGAGAGCCGCCAGAGATAATGAATCAAGGCATTTGTGTACAAAAAAAAAAGAAATTAAAAAGACCCAACCAAACAAAGGGGAAGTGTTTCTCATCCTGGGATTTTAGCTGGTAAATGGAAAACTCCTGACATTTTTGTACTGTATATTTTAGAGTATTACAGTTAATCAAATACACATTTTCTGTTTCAAGTAAAATTACATTTTATAGTTATTGCCACTTCTCTGGTTCATTCTGTGTTCTCTGATTTAACAGTGGCTTTAAGCTTTCAATTGAGCCTTAGATAAGCAATTTTATTCCCATATTATGGTTCCTTCATGCCCACCCATAAAAAAAGCCTTACTGATGCCAGTCATGGTGTACAGGTGATGTCAGAGACAAGACTCATTTGCTGTTCTTTGTGCAATAACGTGAGGGTGTCTGAGAAGAGACAGACAGATCATTCTGAGTTAATTGGCTACTGATAAATTACAGCTTCCTTTTAACAGAGAAGCCAATAATAGCAGTTTAAAGAAGTCAGTCTTAGGTCTTCGGTGTTTTACTTGAGCAAAGAGTGGACTGAAATGTTTTACCGCAATACTTCGCTTTTCCTGTAAATTTTGATACTGTTCATAGATGAAGTTTCCCTATCCCAAGCCCTTACCAGCATGGTGTAGTGTAATGAAATTCTGTCTCTGAAGACACATAAAACACCACTGGGAACTAATTTCAGAGGTGCTAAGCAGAAATAAAGCAAGGCCAAAAGACTAATTGAATAATCTCCCTGAATTCTGGTCAACAGAAAGACAATCCATAAAATATTTAGAAATTTGGACTGTTTAGAAATTTAGAAATTTAGAGACTGTTTCTTTAAAACATTGACGATGTGACAGTCATAAAATAAACTGGTGGAAGAATTAGCTATTGCAATTACACCCTGCTTGGAAAAACAATGCTATAAATATCTTTTCGGAGGTTTGTGGTGGAGCTGTTGCTTGCACAGAATTAATTGTTATGTCTTTGTTTAGATTTTCCACTTCTTTTAATGATCTGTGTTAGTGTCTTATGTGGTTGACTACCCCAGAAAATTAGGAGTCCATTAGTGTATAGATTAAGTTATGTAGATTTGAAATGTTGGATGGGCAAGGGAAAATCACATCAGGGAATGGAATTAATTTTCAGAATGCAGCTAAATGAAGTGTGGGAAGGTAGGTTAAAAGCAAAGTTTCTCTTCTTTTTCCAGGGGATTCAAATTTTGCGATGACTGTGGTGAAAGAGTATGGTTGTTTTTAAACACTTCACTGACTGTGGCACTCAGTGTTATCTTAATTCATGAAACCTCTGGGGTATTTTCAGAGAAAAATACATATTTTTCATGTTAATATTTTTAATTTAAATAAAAACGGGTTGACTAATAGGAAGAAAATACCTTCCTGTTTAGCTGTAATGTTAGATGGATGTTCATGTCTGAGGACAGAGTCACATTTCTGATGAGCTAAGCAGGATGTTCTTTGAAAAAGATTTGAGGTGAAATGATAGCAGGAGATCCTGAACAACTGATTCTCTTTTCTTTTTAATTTGTAACCACACAACTTGTTTTTAAGTTAAAGTATGTGCAAGGAATGGAGCAAAAACACAGCCTAGACCAAAGCACTTCCCATGTTTTGGACAGTCCTTCCTCCATTTTTTCCAATGGGCTTTGGAGATCAAATATTGTAGATCAATAAATCTACTGTAGATCAAATAAACCTTCCAAGACTCACTTTAATCTAAAGAAGGGTTACTTGGACTCCAGTCTAAGCCTTGCTCTGGGCTTGTGTTTGGAATATGTCTTGCAATTCCCCGGCGAATGTCATAAGAAAGCAGCTGCCTAAAGAGATGCACAGCCACTGCCACAGAGGGCTCATCTTTCCCTGCAGCAGGGTGAGGATGAATTCAGGAGTTATTGCAAGAGTTTTCCAAGCATATCTCACTAGAAGAAATAGGAGTGTTGTGAGGAGAGACTGGGAATCAAGCACTCATCACCAGGGATGGCTTTAATGCGCTTTTTTTTTGTGGCCTCCAGGGAATAAGCAATTCTGCCTTCAGGTTTCTCTGCATGGCACACAGGGATTTAGCTTAGGATCCAGTGCAATTCGACAAAATGGAAGCTCCTGAATCGAAGCTTTGTCTCCTGAAAGCCTCCAATCAGTTGTCGATGAGCTCTTGAGTCAGTCTGAGTTCATTAGCAGCTCTTTTTGACGTGAAAGTTTTCAAAATGGCTGCATTTACACATTTTTATGGCTGTAATTACTTCCATCTGATCAGCTCAACACCTAAACCCTCCTTAAGCCCAATCAGAAATCTGAAGCTCTGTGGTGCTCTGCAGGGATTCTTGACAAGTCCTAATGGGTATAATCGCTCTAGAGTGAGCTGAGTGTGTGCACTTGTGGTTGTTCTGTGTGAGGCTGCCACAGCAGGAGGAGAGAGGGAGGGTTTGATATGCTTTATCCTCAAATACCAACTAGGGAAAGAGTTTTGGGGTTCCCAGATTTTTTTTTTTCACACATCTTCGGTTCTTTTCAGCAAGATGTCATCATTTCACTGAGAGAGTGCTGGTAGCTCTTCCAACTTTGTGCACTGCCAGACAGCAAATATGCTCAGAGATGTAGGTCTAATCTCCTTCAGACAGAGAAAGATATTGGGTCTCAGTATTCTTGTGCCTGGACAAATTCTCTTTGTTGTGAGGTATTGTGTTATTTAAGTGATGATTACTTTTTTTTTCATGTTCTAATCAAAAAAATGGCTTTATTTTGTCTTTGGTTATCAAGTGTGCAGTTGTATCTCTCCTGAGGCCCTGTCTGTGTTTAGGCTGTGGATGAGGGCAGGAGCATCCCTGCACTCGCAGGAAAGGAACACCTTTTTGAAATGCATAGTCTGGCACAGAAGATAACTGCTGCTAACAAGCTTCCGGCTGCTCTCTACCTAAATCTTAGATCTTAAGGCACCAAAACTGTAGGTAACAAAATACGGGATTTCCACCATTACCCATGGAATTGGAAATTATGTGATCCCCAGGTCTCTGAAGAGCTTTTTGAGCACCCACCATTCCATGTATCTGATAAGTGCTTTATTTTTGACAGAGGTAAAAAGAATGTTGACATTCAGATATATCAGGCAACTCAGTAAGATGGTTATTAGTCGTAAATGAGCAGGTTTTGTGTTCTTGACATGGTCCTTAGGCCACAGAGCAAGCCTGTGGGCAGGGATAGGGAGGCCGACATCCGTTTTCAAATGTGGCTCCTGTATTTCTGCAGAAAGAGACCTTGAGCAAACAGTAGCACTGATAAAATGGCTACAAATTGTATCATAGGGGGATGAATTTTTTCATAACTCCAGGGGCTAAGAAACTTCATCTTAAACTAGAAATGCATCTGTAATGCTTTAAATTTTAAATCACAAGAAGTACTGACATTTTTTAATGACCCTTTTGTACATAAAATATAAAACTATATAAAGCTGAACCCCATAGTAACCTTTTTTGTTGAATGAATGGTAAATAATTTGAATATTAGCTTTACAATCTCTGGGTAATCAGCGCAATCTCTGTAGGGTATTTAGTGTTGATCTTTTGGCTCACAAAGCCTGTGAGGAAGCAAAAGGAGGATCTGGCTGTGCTTGCTGGAATTCCAGTCCTCACTGAGGCTGAATTTCTGCAGGTTCTGAAGGTGTTGTGGTGGTTTGACCTTGGCCGGCTGTGGGAGGCCCCTCAGCCACACTCCTGCTCCTCACTCAGCTCAGACTGAGAAAATCAAATGGAAAAGCTCGTGGGTGGAGATAAATGCAGGGAGATCACTGACAAATTACTGTCACAGACAAAACAGACTCGAGGAAAACTGTTTTGATTTAAATTGTCAGTTAAAGTAAATTTGCATGGTGAGAAAAAACAGCCCCATACCAGTTAATGTGAAGAAAATTAGCTTTAACTCAGCCCCAGAGTAATTTGCAAGAGAGATGCAAGAGTGATATGGATTGGCTTCTGGAGCTATGAAGAAGAAAAGCTTGATGTCTGTCCACAAGCAGTGAAAGATTGCCATAGTCCAAGCTGAGGATGAACGCAAAGTAAAAACCCAAACAAACAAAAAAAACCCGGAAAAACTGCACGTCAGCACATTATAGAAATAATGCGTGAAGAAGATGTGGGGGGGAAATGCATTTAAATGCAGGTAACACTTGCAGATCACATAATAATTTACGTGTGGGAATGGTATTGGTGTCTGTAGGATCCTGACCTTGCTGAAGAGGGAGAGAGGGGTTTAAATGAAGTGGGGTGAGAACATGGCACAAGAAAAGTGAGATAGAACACGGTATGAAGACAAATGACACACTACATGCGCAGGACCACGGCAGGTGGCTGAGGGGTGAAAAAAGGAGGAGGTAGAAGGACTCTCAAAGGGGGCAGAGAGTCTTATGACAGCCTTTTCCTTCATAATTCTTAAAAATGACCAAATTATTGCAAGCCTCTGGATTCCTGAGGTTTTCTAGGCAGCAAAAACTTTATTTCTATAGAATAAATTATGCTCTGCCTTTTGTGACAGGTGTATAAAAAAGATAACAGCCTACTTCTGCTACAAGTCTTTCAGTTAGAAGAAGTGGTGGAGAACTGCCCTGGGATCTGAAATTGCCAGTTCAGCTAATGAACCGTGTAGGTGTTCAGGTTGGTTCCGTGTGACTTGTGTAGGAGAGGGTGTCTTTTTAGCTGTTGCATTTTTTAATTAGAAAATTTCACTAATGAGCACGTTAAAAGGGCATTTAAGTCAAGAATCAAGTTGCGAAATGCCAGCATCAGAGTGTGCCACTGGCATATTTAATGGGGCAGGTCACAGAGTCAGTCTCTGCTTTAGCTGGTGGTTGACTCATTAATAGATTGAAGAAAAGTGAGTTTTCAGATTTTTTTTTTTTTTTTTAAAGTCTCATGTGCTACTTTAGAATGACGACCATCAAAACTTTAGCCAAAATATTGCCATTTTCTGGCTTTGTGTCTGCCCCAATCCTGAGGGCATTTCTTACCGCCCTCTGCTTTCTGCAGAACCTGCAGAACTCCGTGGCTTCCCCTTGCTAGGCACTGCCTTTTCTTTACCACTGCCCAGATAATCTTGCCTCTGCTTGAATTCTAAAAAGGAAGAAAACAAAACTCTAATAAGAATGAAACAGATTAAAAGAACCAAGAAACTCAAGACCGGAATTTTAAGATAGACAGTAAATAGTATCATGGTCTGGATTGAATTTCCCAATTTAAACGAGGTGTGCTGTAACCCAAGGGATCAGTTTAGAGACTTGGGGAAGGTGAGTAAAGGCTTTTCTGAGTCATGCTTCCTGGCCTTATTTTGTGGGATATTTTGCTTATTTGCATCACTTAATTTTGTCAGTTTCTTGTGGCAGAAAAAGAATTCCCACCCCCAGCAGCGTAGGGCTCCTCCTTTTACTTTTGTTTCAGTCACTCCAGGACAGAGCCAGCCTGCTGCCTCTAGTTCCTACTGCTCTCTGCATAGTAGACTCTATTTTCTTTTATGTCTGATCCTACACTGCAGAACTTCAAAAGCTGAATCACAGGTTTATCTTGATCTTCTTCGTAGTAACTACCCTGCTGTAAAACTATTTTTTACAGCATTTTTCAAACATCTTTTCCAGCACGTACATAAACTTGGCTCTGATGCTCCTGAAGTACCTATAATCTTTTTTTGCTATTGATCTCTTGTATAGTGAAAAATGGTTTGGGGTGAGTTATTTTGAGGGGTTGTTTTTGGTTTGTTGTTTTGGTTTTTTTTTCTGAAACAGATCAGATGAACTCAAATGCAATCAAAATCTTGTCTTCCCATAGGTCAAAGGATTTTTGTGCATCAAGTATTAAGACTTATACCTTATTTCAGTGCCCTGAGGCAAACTTCAGTGGAATAATTTCTATCACAAAATCTGGATGCAGCTCTAGTAATGGTGTATTCCCTGCTTTTTCAAGTTTATCACCCTGGGCTATGTTTGCTTGTTTGTTTTTTATCAAGCCATGTATTCTAATGCCCCAGGCAAAAAGTAGGTAAGCACTTTGAAAAGGATTTAAAATGCAAGATGTATAAAATGATATTATCACTGAACCATGGAAAAACAATGTTTTCCAAATTATACCCATATTAATATAGAGATTTTTTTTTGTTTTGTTTCGTTCTTTGATTGTAATCAGAAGAATCTGTCATTTATGAGGTTTTTTCAGGGAGTATTAGGAATGCAACAAATACCATCCAAGCATCAGCAAACATCCTTAGCTATCTTTTAGTCATTGCAGTTAATCATGGTATTGACAGTATCTGTGTTGCATGTGAGAGACAGCTTCAATGAGCAAAAAGAATGTAATCCACATTTTCACATTTTCATTCTTCAGACCAATAATGCAGTGCTGTTCTGTAGAGACATTGTCATAAAACTTTAATTTCTGATATGATATTAGAGGGGTGAGTTACATTTCTAAACTATAGCAGTCTGGTAATCATTTGTCTCAAAGAAAATAATACCTCTAGCTTAATGGGAAGAAAGTGTGTCTTACCAAAGCAAAAGCAGCAAGGAAATGAGAAATGAATCCTTATCTTCAGTATCTCAGCTGGAATTGTTGCCATTGGGAATGTCTAAAGGTACAGATCTGCGAACAGCACGTGTGCTGTGCCTTCTGGCCTCATTTCTACTACTGCATGTATCCCCATTCAGTGGAGGATCTGGGAGATGTTTTGTGTCCTCCTCTCTTTGAAAATGATCCTGACTTTCTTTCCCTTTTCTTCATGCCTAGAGGTGAGCAGGGGTAAATGCAGCAAGATCCTGTGACTCTTTTGCTTTACACAGCCTGGGGAATGTTATGCACAGGGCAGCAGTTGCATTTCTGGCTTCTTCTGGAGACCTGTTCATTATGTTGCCTGTTTCCTCTTGAGTGCAGCCCCAGTTTCCTCTGGCTCCAGTTCTTCTGCTCCATAGGCTCTGATTCTTCCTCTCCTAGCACTTGAGTACAATTATCTGCATAGCAAGAATTCAAAATGCATGTTCTGCAGAGTACATAGGTGAGTGTGCTGGTTAAGCTCTGCCTTGAAGTCCTCCCTTCACATCCCACCTGCTTTTCAGAGCAAGTCTGGGAGAAGGGATAGTGGATCCTCCCTAGTTACAGCTGCCTTCTGCCCAGATCCAAAGGCTCTGAGGGCTGAGGTGAGATGATGCTGAGGCAGCTTTCAAAATCCTGCAGGTTCTTATGGAGCAGGGGCTGCTCAGCCTCTTCCCAGCACGGTGCGGGGAGCACCCTGTGTTCTCTCAGGAGGCCCTCTGGATCACCACCACCTGCAGAACAGCTCAGGTGACAGTGGGAATGTACATGTGAGCACCTCTCCCTTTCCTTGCAATCCCCCCCAAAGAGTTTCAGTGACTCACAACTGTGGGTCACTCGTTTTACACTTCCAATCTTACACCTAGGAGTTTCAGCTCTTTTGTTGTGAGTTTCATCTTCCAGACAAGCTGTTTGCCTGCAAAGCAGGTCCAAAAAGTGCTTTTGGCTCGTTTCCATTGCAGACCTTTATAGAAGTGGCTGAGTGCTGGAGGGTGGCAGTCACCTTGCAACTTTCTGTGGCTCCATGTGTAGTCCTTCAGCTCTACCCACTTTGGAATTGATATATTTCCTTGTTGTGACCTTTGGGGTTCAGCTCTTTTGATGAAAAGGAATGTAACAATCAGGACTGCATGCAGCATTTTCTTCACCATTCAAAACTCCTCAAGCCCAATTTAATACTTAATATGTTGGACAATTTCATCTTCTCATACAATATATTTTTTATGTAGCTTTTGTTTTATTATTTATTGTTATTGAGAAGGCAGCAAATAGGTCCCTTCCATTTTGATCTGTGCAGATTAATTCTTAGAACTGCAAGGTTTCAGCCTTTGAATGGTGCCACAGTATGGGATTGAGATGTAAGGTTTAATGGCACGCACATGCCATGCTTTGCAGGGTCACAGCCAAGGCCTGATTTCATCACAGCCTGACTGCAAGTAATTCCTTCCAGTCCCATTATTGGCTCTTTCCAAGGATGTACCCAGGAATTTATGAAAAAGCCATTTTAAATCATTTGATCCAGGTGAGCTGTGCTTGAAGCAGTTAGAGGAGCAGACTCACAAGGGGCTATTCTTACAATATATGAGTTTAACTAAGTTGGACACTTAGTCTTATCTACTGTTTTAGGCAGGAATTCTGACCTGGGAGGAAGAAAGGATTTCTGGTACTGCCCTTGGTTCTGCATCCCTTGGAAGTATCTGATGCATAGGCACAGATAATGTCCTTTGCAACTGGCCAATGCATTGTGCCTTTTCCACCACAACGAGCTGTATCCAGGTGGATAGCAATGCCAGTGGATTTACTGCTGCTCTCATTTGTTTGCTTGGAAGGAGCTGTGGAAAAGGCAGATTTGGCTCAGTGTGGCAACAGACGTGGACCAGCTGTCCTGTACATAAGAACCCACTGATTTGGCTTTGAAGGGAAGATCTTGGGCAAAAAGAGGTGGGGAAGTGCCAGTTATGGCTCTGTGCATACAGGCCATGGAGAGGTGTGGAAGTTGTGGGAAGGGAGTGTTGCTAGGGAGCACTGAAGTCAGTCTGTCAATACATGACTGAAATGGTAGGTGGAGTGAGTTTCTAGTCCTCCTACAAAGAGATCACTTTAATTTTACACTTGTGAACTGCCTTCATGCTGTTTGCCCACAGTATGGCCCATAAAATGCCATCCAGACAGCAGCTGCGTGCATTGCTGCGTGTTCCTTCTCTGTGTCTGATGCCAAGCCTTCCAGGGGAAGGGAAGAGCAGAAACACTTCTCACCTGGACTGAAAACCAGGAAAAAAGACCAAGTGAGGGCCAAATGCACCAGCAGATGGCTGTTCCTGGAGCCTGTTCCCTGGAAGCTGAAACTCCCCGTCCTCTGAGCAGGACAAATCTGTGCCGTGCACTCGGGCAGGTTCTCTCAGTGGCGGCTCTTTGCACTCTGCACGATGGAGTGAATTCAGCAGAGTGAAACTTCCGCTCCCCCAAAGTCTTCTCCCCTCTTTCCCTTAATCAAGGTGGCAAGGTGACTGTGCAAATTTCAGTGCTCTCTCTCTCAAAGTTTTACACAACGTGAAAGCAGTCGGGTCAGTTTTCTTCCTGTATCAGACAGATTGTTTCAGAGTAGAGCATCTCTTTTGTCCAGCTTTTTTTTTGCCTGGACTATTTTCCTTCCAGCTGCAGAATTAGAAGGTAAATTTTTAAGTTCAGAATCTGCAGTTTTACTTACATAGTGGCCTAAGTATTTACATTTTCACCAGAGGACAAACGATCAGACCAGTATAGGAAGGCCTCTTGTAAGATGTGTTGTCTTTTGATGTGAAATGCTGCAGGTCAATCTTGAGGCAAAACATAGTGAAAATTAACTAACGGCTAATCAACTAAAAAGTTTAATTAACTTTTTAACTAATTAACATTTAACTCTTAATTTTTATAAAGTATTTCTTTTGCAACATCCAAATTAAGATGAAGCTATTCAATGATACACTGAGAACTGCTTTCTTAGAATAACTGATTAAGAAGGGAATCATAGTACTATGGATTTGTAAGCCATAATTCATGCTAGAACTATATTTATTTCTGCATATGAGTTGTATATATATAATTGTTTTTCCTACATGTAGAACATTTTCTTACAAAGATTCTTTATTTTCACAACAACAGAGTCTGTTGCATGATTGACAATTTCTGGAAAAGTTAAATATAAATGTTTCAAGTATAGGAGCATTGTTCTTCCTACCTTCATTGGGACCACCTCTTTGGATGTTCAAAAATAAGATGCAAACAGAGCTACAGAAAGATATCAAATGCAATCTGGGATAAATCACTCTATCATATTATTTGTATTTAAAAATGAGTCTTTTATTTATAATAAGTAGAGCAAAACAGTGGACCCAAAGATCCTCTTTGTTCCCAAAAGCTATTTTCCACTGTCTGAATAATCTGCATCTTTCTTCTCTCTCCATGAACTCTTGAAATCCATTCAGACCTTTCAGAGAAAAAGCAACTTAAATATATAAATAGGAAAGACACATGCACACAAAAATTTAACATTGTACCCATGTAGTTTCCTGTAAAACTGCAGTCCTGGGAGTGCAGTTCAGTTCCTGTTTACATTCTAGTTTTTACATAGGAATTTCATTTATTGAAATGAAAATAAGCCATATCAGTCATACCAAATTGAAAATACAATCATGTATCTCAGTCTGTCAAGTGATGTTGGATCTCTAATCAGAAAGTAGTATGCAATAAACTTAAGTACATTTCTGCTGAGGTTTTCCTCATCAGTGCCTCTGATTTAATTTCTGTATTTGATTAAGAAGGACAATGATGGGGTGACTGATATCATTTTGGGAAAAATATTAAAGGGTGAATATTCTGAAGAGAAAAAAGCCCTTACTATCAAAGCTTTCATCTATCCTAGTCATTTAAAATGTTACTCGATATTCTGTCCTATCACTCTGCCTTAATCTAAATGTGCACCATTTCAGCTCTGTATGATTGCATTAAAGAAATGAGAGACCTGTGGAATTACTTTGATTTAAGATTTTTTGGGCCTGGGCTCTGCATTGTTCTCGTTTGTGCAGCTAGAGATGTCTGTGTGGGCATTTCCAACACTCAGGAGATAATTGAAGGGCTTGGTTTTCATTGACTCAATGCAATTCAAATCTCTTGCTTATTAACCTAAGTTTGCAAATTAAGAACTATGATTTTAGGGAGAACTATACGAAAAGAACATATTTCATACATGTCCATTTTCTATTAGTTTACACAAATACAGAAATCACTGGAGAGCAGAGAAACCTGGATAAGGTATTGATTCCAGAAGATCTAAGGTGTTTATAAATATTACCTGCCAGTATTTCAAAGGTGGGTAGTTTGCAGATGGACTAATGCAACCACAGCTGATTGATAATTTTCATTTTAGTTGTCATTGCAAACCTTGAACAAGATCAAGACTTTTAACTCTCAGAAAGGAAAGAACCTTGGTGCTTGAAATGGAAACCAACCCAAGCAAATCTCCCTACGTCTGCTGCTGAAGAGAGGCGTAGAAAGAACTCTCCTCAGAAGAGCTTTGTGAACTTTTCTTGCTACTCCGTGTCATTTATAAATGTTCGATTTCATCTCAATTACTGCACTCCCACCTATTTAGTGAACTTCTCTCTGCAGGAAATTACTCTGTCTTCCTTCTCCTCCAAATTGCTATTACCTTATTGCCAGGAGATAATCTGGTTTTTCTAATAATGTTCCATTCTAAGAAATATTGGAAAAAAATACATACACACATAAAAACAAACCTTGATTTTTTTTTGTGTATAATTTTCTCTTGTGTAAACATAGGTAATTACCTGGCCATTCCACCAAGTGTGTTACAGACCTGCTCAAATATCCACAGGCTTCAGGATAAATATCTCCATTGGACTGAGTGGACAAAGAGAACAGAATCCTGATTATAAATCTGTTTTACTGCTGGAAATGGAGTTGTCAGCACGATGGAATCTCAGTTGACATAATTCAGAATATGGCTCTAGATTGAATTTTTGTTTGTTTAGGTTGATTTATTTTTTTGGTAAGAATATACATATTTCTGCTTAAGTCAGAGTTTTACTATGAAGGAATCTGGCTGGATTAATCATGCAATACTAATTTAGTATTTGCCAGCATCCATAATGTCACTATGATTTCACTGCACAGTGAAATAAATGAAATCTCTCAGATATCTTGGTTTTCATGGTTATTAAATGGTGAGGTTTTAAAATAAACTCTAATTTCAAAATTCATAGCTTTATGAAAAAATAATTGACAAATATGTATTGTGTACAGTAAGTTAAATGATTTTACAGTATTAAAAGGAGAGAACAAAGACTACTGCAGGAGGTGTGCTAAACAAATATTTAAAAGCACATTATGATGACTAATAAGTAATACATAATAGTATTAAATGTTTCAAAAACTCCTATGTGACCGGACTTAGGTGAAGTCTCAAAATATTAATCTAAAGAACACATCTGTATTTTTTTCATTGATTTAATAGTTCATAGAATTGTGTAGCTTTTTACGAGTAATCATCATCTCAGTTTTTCTTATCAGTGTAATTTCCAGGGCCTGCATGGTCTTTAGATGCAGATTGTTACATTTTGTTCCTTGAGTCAGTGTTCTATGCTTTTTTTCTCCTACTGTTATTTTTTGCCACACTTCCAGATTTATGACGTCTGAAAGTTTGCTTCCAGATTCCGCACATCTGTGTAAGGTCCCACGTGTGTCTGTTTTCCTAAGGGTCTCCTGCACCTAACTTGATTTTTAATTTTGCAGTCTTAATCTTCTGTTTGTATTTAAGATCTCAAATTAGGACTCCTACTACAGCAGTAATGTTTCTGGCTTCCTTAAAGCTGTAAAAAAAAATTTCAGAGCTTATTTAGGGATGTATTTCCAGACTTAGAGATGAGGACAATGCCTGAGCTGCTTTGTATTGCCTGAAAGCAGCTCCAGTACTCTCTCCTTGATTTCAGACAGATGCACAGTCCCTTTCTTGGAGCTGCTTTTCCTTCTCACAGGTGAATGAAGCTTCCCCAGTGCAAAGACTTTGCTATCCTCAAACTGTCAGCTTCAGTTTTTTGAGACAAAGATAGCAAAAGTTAAAGTGAGAAGCTAAGAGAGAGCTCACTCACAAGACACGAAAGTTTATCTGACAATTACCAAAAAGCCATTCAGAAACATCTGTCGGTTGTGTGATAAAAGCAGCGTTTCTTAGAGCCATCTGTCTGCTTTCAGATTAGCTCTAGATTGTGGAAATAACCTGCCTTTGATTAAGGTGGTGGGGTTATTTTTCCCTCATTACACCTGTGACTAAAATTACAGATGTGTTTAATGTAATATATTATGATTGTGAAAGGGAAATATTTTTATCTAAGAATAAAAATAATGGAGTAGATGCAAGGATCATTTCAGTGGTGAAACAAGAACTATGAAGATATAACTAGGAGTTTTATAGGATTTCCTTGCTGCTTTTTGAACAGTCTAGCAGTCTATTGAATTTCAAGTTGATATTCAGTCTTTGCAAATAATTTTTCCAGGAATGTTTGTAACAGACTAATTTCAAAATTTTCTGCAGTTTTATTGTAGTTGACATTAAGAACACATGAGACTATTTAAGTTGATTTCTGTTTTTGATCCAAATTCAGTGTCCTCCTGAAGATTATGCTCCTAACAGTGTTTCATAGAATACATTCTGTCATCTGTTATTTATCTGGTTTCTTTAGCATGATAGATATTCTTCCTTCCGTTTCTGACAACCTTCATCATTGTTTCACTTCTTGGCAGTGTGACATTCTCAAACAGCAATCTAATGCCTACAGAGTTTCATGTTGACACAAACAAAAAGAGAGACTTCCACCTCAATGAAAAGGTGATGGGTAAATATATGTGTAGCTGTCAGTGGGGGAAGTGTTGTGGTTCTGAGTAATTTTTTTTCTTCTTCTTCTGTGTAGCCCTTTTTTTCCTACTTCAGTTCAAGAGTGTGTCACCGAGCCAGAGCTGATCTCTAAGTAGGTGCCTCTCAGCACTGATTTTACTCTTCAGACTCACAGTTCATTACTCTAACAGCCACACCACAGCATTTTGCATACCCTTTCCATGCTATTTCCAAGCAAACATCTCCCACTTCCAGGCCCATCTGCGCTTGATCCTAGCCAAGAAAGCTGCTTTTGCATGTTAAGTTGTCCTGCCTGGAGGCACTGACCAGAGTGTGGCTCCCTTGCCCACCTTGCATCTGAAGTCAAAACTGTGCTTGATATCCTTCCATGCCTTTGACAAAGAAAGGCTGTTCACAGATATTAAGTTATTGCTAACAGTAACTGAACCATTTGCCTTTTTATTTACTGCAATTTTCCACTTATGGTAGGTTGCTTTCATGTGTATGAATGAATGTTATTGAATGTTGAATGAATGTTATGAATGAGTGTTGCTGAAATGTTATGAAATGAACTAAAATTATTTTGTATGATCAATGGACTAAAAGGTGCACTTTTAAAAAGATTCTGTTTTTTCACTCATTTGAATTTTCATAGTTCTCTCCTGCAGGCAACTTTTTAGGAGATTTTTGCTATTGCTACTAGATTGTGTGGGTATTGAGGTAAAATGAGGTATTGTGGAAGGAATGCCTATTTTATCAAGCTCTGAATGTAGAATTAATATGAAAAGATTTCTGGCTCCAGAAGCTTAATATGTATTAATAAACCAAAGAGTGAAAAGAAAAAGCTGGAAGGTTCCTATTGTTTGGTCTTTAATTAACTTGCTGAAGATCATAAAAATCTTGTAGCTGGCTGAAAATAACAGTCTTGCTTCCCACTTCAGAACCAGTACATAACCATAACATTTTTAACCTTTGGTCCAACATAGATTTTAATTTATAATAATGTTGTCAATTAGAAAAGAAAAAAAGTACTGTTTTCTAAAAGCTGGGGTAAAATTTGCGTGGGATGATAATAGCTGGATTCAGAAAATTAAACTACTTAATTGAAGATATTTTGAGAGATACTCATTGCCATTGAGAAATTTAAGAAGGTTAGCTTTGTTTCTTTAATAGCTCTGGAGAATTAATGTAGGATTTTTTTTCCTTCTTCCTTTCCTACAAAGAAATGAATTTGCAGAAAGAGTCTTTGGAACCATCTGGCTTAATCAATTTTAAAGTCCTCCCATAAGGAAGCTTTACATGGCTTTTCTTGTTTTAAAGGAATTCAATAGGAAGAAAATAATATATTTGTTACTGGGGGGAGACTGTGTGGCAGATTCCGTAAGGGTTTCTGTGTAGTGGATTCCCTGTCCAGTACAAGATGTCAGAAGATCTGAGTTGTCTAAGCTGAGGAGGGCTCTGAAGATCTGTTTATTTTCAATTTTTGTACAGAAAACATCAAAATGATGTTTTTATAACCACAGTACTTTAGCTGAAGCTGTTCTAGGCCCAGACCTTTTACGCCTACATAGACGTAGGCCTAGAATCAAGATGCTTTTGCAGGGAAAGAGTTAAGGATAAATTAATTCCATCTACATTACTCCCAGAACAAGCTGAATCATCAAATCTCAGGTGTTCCCATTTGGAATGGTTTCTTCCCAGCAAATGCAACCTGAGCCACAGAGAGAGGAGGAAGACAGAATCCCTGTGGAAATGCGTACTCAGAAAATCACTAATATCAGCATATGAGCTGGGTACAGAGAGAGAGAGCTCTTAGATTTAATAATAATGCAACACTCGTAATTTGAATTGTGTGTTCTGGATGTTGTTGATGGCTGCATTAGCAGTTTGCCAATGTCCTTCATTTGACTCTGACCTGAGAGAGAGAGTTTTTGCCTTTTTTCCCCAGGGAGGGAAAGGGATTTACTGGGCTGAGACCCATATTTCGCTGCTGCTCTGCAGCTTCATCCAGAAAAGCTCATTCCTGCTTTTCACCCCCTCAGGGCTGGCTGCCTGGGGAAGTCCTTCAGATAGGAATTGTGATCCCTGGTTGAATTACAGCTCCTGCTAACAGTTTGCTCACAGATCAGCTCTGCTTCTCTGGAGCCCTAAAATACCCATAAGCTTTGTTCAGGACTTTGGGCTCACTTTTTAAGGACATCTGTAATAATAGAAAGAAAGGTGTTATCAGGAGCTAATGCGTGGTTACAGCTGAGATGGAAATCCCTCTCAGTAGTCAGAAATCAGTATTGTGCTTAAATTTGTCTGCTTGTGTGTGGAAAACCTTTGATGACAAGATTTCTGTATTTTAACTCCTTGATGTAATTTTTAATATCAAGGTAAAATTACTTTTCACAGTACAGAGTTTACATCTGCATTTTGTAACGTATTTTTCCTGGATGAGATATCAGAGAAAACAAAAATCAATATTAAAAAAGGTAACATTGCTTTCTTTCCAAATTGGGGTGCTAAGCTTTACTCTCATGGAGGCAGACACCTGCTTAAACTACATTTGATTTTGTCCCCTTTAAGTTCAGAGCAGCAGAACCAGAAATATTATTTCATCCCATACCAGCAACTAAAGGTGTTTGAGCTCTTGAAATGTCTTTGTTTTAAAATGATGTTTAGACTGCTGGAGCTCTAGTAAATTGTACTTTTTAAAAGTCTTTCCTTCCATGTTTTCTTTAGACTTTGAAAAATATTGTTAGAATCAATATATTCTAATTTAAACAATTCCTGCATTTGCAAATAAGTTTACAAAAGAGCAACATGTAAAGCCCCTGTTAGCTCAGGGTAAAGTCAACGTGCTGATAAAAATGCATAAATGTTGAGTTGATGAAAAATAATTTGCCACTGATATAACAAGAACGAAATTGTCTTTATTGCTGCAGTAAGTTTTGTTCAATAACCTGTCCACCTGATCTTTGCAATGAAATCTAAAAATATTAATGATTGGCCATAGATTTCATTGCCCTTGATCCCTGTACCTGTGTGACAAAAATATTTCACACCAGCCCTGGTCAACATGAAATGGAACCACAGCTGAATCTCTTCAAACTTTTGGAAAACACTTTTTTAAAACAACTGCTTCAAACAATTGCAATCCTTGACAAGCACTAAAAAAATAAAAGAAAGGAAAGTCATGTGAGCAGAGGCCATAATGGAATTTATTCTGCTCTCAAACAATTCAGGCATCCAGCAGAATATTTTAATCTCTTTACAGAAATAATATATTATGAAATGATTTTGGGTATATATAATAAAGTAGTATGCTAAGCATTTTAATATAATTTAAATAAATTTGATCAGAGCAAAACATATTTTATATATCTTGAATAGAAATAGGTATTTAATTTTCTGCAATTGGAAAAGAATGTTTTGAATCTTCTTCCTTATTATTGGAAAGAATTCTTCCCTGTTTAAAAGCCAAATTTGAAGTTAAGATATTTTGGAGCTGCACAGGAGGGGACTTACTGTATGGGGGTCTGACTACTTTTTACTGATAAAGGGCTTAAATGTGTCATACTTAGAATAATTCTTCTTTCTCTCTATCCTTTTCCTTTTTTTGGTGTTTCTTTTTTTCTTTTTCTTTTTTTCCCCAATTATTGACTGTCATGTAGATTAAGATGTAGCCATGGGTAGATTCTGCATTATGAAGGTGAGGAACTGGAGGGAAAGAGCTCTGAAAGTATGGCACAGATCTGATATGCAGAGTCAGGAATTTCTCTAGATTCTCTCTTAAAATTGGCAGTAATGATATCTTCATTGATTGTTTTGTTTTGGGTTTTTTTTTCATTTGAACATCAGCATTTGGCTATTATAAATACAATGAAGACATTACCTCGCTTCACATAGCACTGAAAAACTTGTTCCACTTTTGACTGAACTTAATTCCTACCTGTGACCAAAAAGGGAAAGGCTTTATCTGCCAATCAGCTACTCCTGCAATACAAACACAAACATATTTAATTAATTCCTTTTAAATTGCATTTCTCATGTCACTTTTAGGACAAAAACCAGGAAAAAGACTTTATGTGACCAAATCTGGAACTCAGAAAAAATAAATTCCTGCCTGAGTATTGTTTAGGTCATTATTAACTCAGTAATTGCAATGTAATTTACTTAAATCAGTATTACAATGTGATACTGATCTATCAAAGAGTATTCTGTGGCTATTAAACAGAATTTTTTTAACCATGAGCATGAATTACTTTAGATTAATGTCCACAGCTGATCATAGGTCACCAGTTATGTCCCCAGAGAATATTTCCTGACTGCTACTCAAGGTGCTCCTTCTTTTTGACCTCTCTGTGTGTGAGACAGAGAGAGAAGGCAAAAATCATATTTATAAGGTTCTACAATATACTCTGAAAAGTGACCAGCTCTGACTTTGGCAAACCAAGGGAGGAAATCCATTTATCCACCTGTTTTTTTTTGTGAAGTGTGGATTACTCTTTTATGTGCTGTAATACCTAACATTCATTTTAACTGCTCCATCCATGCATTTGGCTTTCTGTAGTTTGAAGAAGGGGTTTTTTTTCAGCTTCTGAGGATAAAAACCACCTGTGTTCTTCAAATATTTCATCCCTTGTAAGCCTTACATTTAATTTAGTAAGCCCAAGACAGTTTCTAAATGAATGCTGCGTACTAAGACCAATTATGATCTTTCAATAAATAAGTTCTACCTGCTTTTATAATTTTTTCTTACATTTTCTTTTTTTTTATTTTGAAAAATGTGCTTTCCATCCAGTAACAGCATGCAGAAAAAAACCCCTGACTCCTGTGTATGGAAATATTTCATTCATGATCCATGCATACCCCTTGTATTGCCTGAAAAATACAGTTTTTAAGTAGGGCTTGGGAGAAATGAGTAATTTACTTTGTTTTATTAATCCTGAATTTCATTTTTTACTGTCTAAAGGAATACGTGCTCTAAATATCAACTTGTATGTTACCCTGTTTTGAAGGGCTTACTTGAGAGTAAGAATATGTCTTTAAATACTTTATTTAATCAAGGGGAAAGTCTGGAAATTAAAAGTGTGTTTCCAGTGGGTTTGTAGAAATTGAGTAGATGCTTATTTGATGTGTGGTGTGTATCCATATGCCAGAACTTGCAGTGTAACAGAAATAGGCAAGAAATGGGCCAGAAAGAGTCTAGAAATAAGCAAGAAATAGGGCAGAAATAGACAAAAAATAGGTCAGACCCTCCTTTATCCAGGCACTCACTGTATGGTTGCCTCTATTTACCATCGGTGGTGCAGCTGAAAGGGCCATTGCTGGTCCACTCACTCAGTTCCCTTTTTAATTCTTGGGTTTTTTTGATCGTACAAGTGCACATCAGCTCCATGTGGTGACAGCTGGCATTTCCTAGGTGTGGATGGCCTTCTGAGCAACTAAGTAATTGCAAATTATGAATCCTGGCATAGCATGGAGTAAACAGCTAATTTTGACCAGCAATCTGTAATTTTACTTTCCTTAGATTGCTTCCACACGACCTCTTTAGCTGTAATGAGAATTACATTTATGTGCAGGAGAGAGGGCTGACAATTCAAACAGTCAAAGCATAATAGTCCCGTGAAGCTGTGAGGATTCATTCCTGACAATCCAAGTGGGAGCATTAGAGGAATCTCTGGAGGAAGGATTGCCTTAATGGCTGTAAATGCGCTGTGAGTGTGTTAGTAAATCACATGTGGAATTCCCTCCTGACTCGCTTCCCCATCGCTCTCTCACTCTCCTTCTTTGCAAGGCAGTGGCAAATCCTTCATTGTGGAAAATTTAGTATTTCATCCTGCTGGAACAGTTTGCCTATTTGTCTTCCCTACACGCATAATTGCCCAGCATGTGTGAAGGCTGCTACTGCATTGCTTATGTGTGTTCCTTGATTTATTAACCTTTACAACAACAAAAAAATCCCACTTAAAAGCACTACTAATGTCAAGATGTAAAAATTCAGCACAAACAACGTTCACTTCTGGGTTTGTGTGCTCATAATGGTCTAAGATAATCTGTACAAGTGCTACTACTCTGGCAGACAGGTAGTTTTGGATGTGATCTACATACTTTATTTTTGATGTGACAAGGGCTAATGGCATCCCTTGTCCCATCTTTTACAGTTCTGCCTGTGCTATTTGGTTTTTCTTCCTCAAATTATTAGCATGACCAGGAAGTTGGAAATACTGAAACGGCCAGAGCAGGTAGAATGCTGTGCTTTGCTAAATGAGGATTTAGTGGAAAGTGTCATTAGGTATGTAATCAAAAGGAGCCTTCTTCATTGCTTTCTGGGAACAAAGTGTTCATTTTAAATATTTGTTCGCTCTATGATTATGTCAAGCTGGATGAGTCTGGGAGCAACCTGGTTTAGTGGAAGAGCTCAAAAATGTGCACATTTTAAAAGTCATGGGGTCACTTTCTTCAGAAGAAAGGAGAAGGCCACGAGTTTGGGCAGGAGAAGGATAATTCTGGTGTTCCTTACAGAAAGGCCAGAGGGTCTGGCTTCCAGGATGATCATAGATGATATCCCAGAAGAAAACTCATGTTTTTTCCTTAAATATTTTTTTGAAACTGTGCTAACAGAACCACAGCACAGTTGCTTGCAGAAAGGTGCAGCTCTTTAGGAGTAGATCTCCTGGACTCTCCAGCAAGCCTTGGGCCTACTGATGCAACTCCAGGAATGAGGAACTATATGGGAATGTTCATGACAGTTGTTCAAGATCAATGTCCGCTGGAGATTATTCAAAAGCCAATGGTAGTCACGTCACACACCTCTGAAAGTCCCTGACACACAAGGATGAATACTTATGTGCTTGGCCATGATAGTACTTGGTTCCCAAAGGTTTTATTTGGCTTTTTTTAGACCATACAATGTGTATAACTTCTTATTTAAAACATCAAGCATTCTGTGAACAGCAAAAGTAGCAAGGCTTTTTTTTTTTAACTATGATTCTTGTGTGCGTTTTTCTTTCTTTCTCCTCAAATTTTCCCTTGGTTGCTTCTCAGGACCCTTGCAACACAGGTTTGCATCCCTATATCCCAGAACCTGCTATACTTCCCATACTGTCCCATGTTGTGGTGGGGAAGTTCCCTGCAAGTGTCAGCTGTACAAACATCTGTGGCATCTCAATCCCTTTAAACCTCTGCTTTCTGTTGAAGTGAAAATCCATTAACAGGTTCACCTCCAGGGATGGGGCAACTTCTCTGGGCAACTTCTCTGGGCAACTTCTTCCAGTGCCTCACTACCCTCTGAGCAAAGTTTTTCTTCCTAACATTTAATCTAAATCTCTTGCGTTTTAGTTTAGAACCATTCCCCCTTGTCCTATCCCTCTCTGCCCACGTAAGAGCAAAACCTAAAGTTCACCATGTCATTTGGAAAGTGAATTTGGAGAAATTAAGGGCTGGTAATATATCATGCATTCATTTCTGTAGCAAATACGTATCCTGTAAGAGGATGCCAGGGAGGAAAGTGGAGCAACAAAAGTGAAAAATTGCCACTTGATGCAATGATTTGTCACCTGTTGACGGTTGTGCCTTTTGGCAGGAAAGTTCATTATGAATGATAAGTTGAGGGCTCAAAGCAGGACAGAGAAGCCTTTAAGATTTGTCCTTGAAGGCTGGTGATGTACAGCATGGTTTCTTTCTTTCTGTAGTGGAGGTTAGTGCAGTCTAATGAGACTGTTAATCTATTTTAAGATATCTCCCATCAAAAGAAATACAGGAGGAAGGATGTTCATATTAAACCATATTGTCACAATACCGGCAAAGGGCAATGCCCTGTAAATATCTGTACAAATAAGAGGAGAGAGGTATTGGCAACTAATTAAAATCAGAGTACTGATATTGAAAGCCTAATTTTCATAAGGGTGACTTGAGAACAAGAAATTTATGTCAACTGGAATATTCATCATTCTAAAAGATCATAAGAAGAGTGCAGAGCAGACCAGGGTTCATGAAACCTTTCCTCCAGTAGAGACTTTTATAACATGCACTCAAGAATTTGCCTTTTCTGTTGTCATAACCAGTGGTTTCTGTTGCATCCAAATCCTTTGTTTCCACTGTATATTTTCAGTAGTAATTTTATAGGTGTAATGTAGAATAGACAACAGCAGGGAAAATGTGTTTTTTGCATGTTTTTTTCAGGTTCCCTGTGGTGATGAAAGTTGAAACTATGAGTATCTCCCTCCTTCCTGCTCCTATTCAAACAGATGAAGTGTTTGGTACACAGAATCAGCCATATTTTTTCCTACACCATTAAGTGTAAAAAAGTATTTGGCTTAAGGACTTCCAAGTAAACAACCATTTGACCCTTCATAGGCTTTTTCTTAGAAGAAATAAAATATTAAAGGATATGACAACCCTGTGGTTATCTTACTTAAGAGGGATTTTAACTCCAAGAGAAACAGGGAAGTCAGTGTGGGAATAACCCAGGGTGAGAATTCCTACTGCTGTATTTCACCTTTTTATTTAACTCCTGTGTCACCAGTGGGTGCCACTTCTCCTGTTAACTTCCGCTGTCCTCGCCCAGGTCTGATATTCTGCTTCTGAGGGATAGCAATACTTTGGATGAGAGATCTTTTAAACTTCTATGTCCTGATCTATTTCCTGTTGTACTTCCTGTTGTGGGTTCTTCTCTGCTGAAGAAGACTACCCAATTAAAGTGTAATACCTTCTTTGCTGTGGGCATTAGACTCAGCTGTTTATGCCTGGTTATGAAATTCAGTGAAATTGTGTGATGATATTCCTCCTCCTCTTACAGAGTGTTGACAGGTTTCTCACATATTCTCTCTGAATGCTGGAACTACACAGAGATGGAGCAGATGGAGTTGCTCTGCCTTTAATCAGGAAATATATTTACTTAGGAGTCACATGCAATGTTTGTTTCTTAAATTTTTTTTAGAAGAAGGAAATTTTCTGTTATTTTTATGGTTCTTTCTAAGTGGAAGAAAGAGGAAATGATTGGAGAATAGCTGTTCAGAGGAGTATTTTGATGAGATCATTTGGTAGGAAGAAGTTAAAAGGCGAAGGAGAATATCCTGCAAGGTGGTTGACCCTCAGGTATAGTGAATACAGAGGGGGAGAAGGGGTTTACCTCTCCTGTGTCTGGCAGGCATGCAGGCAGCCTTTAGTCAGGCCATGTGATTATAATCACAGCATTTCAGCTTGCGTCTTTATCTCATCTTGAGATAACTGCTTCACTAATTGTTTTTCAGTAAGAAATATAATTGCTTCTGATAATGGCTTTTTTTTTTGGCTTGCTGCTTGGATAAATAGAGATATTCTTGAATACAAAGCTTGGGTTTTATTCTCTAAGTATTCATTAATACAGAGAAGACCAGTTATTTACAGCATTTGATCTTTTGACCTTGTGACATCTTACTGCACCACTGTGACTGTATAAAGTCAAAAGTCAATGACAGCAGCATCTTCTTTTGGTTGGAAAGCTTTTAATAATTGAGATACTCCTTTACCTCTGCTTCTCTATGATATGCTAATATCTTGTTTGTCTGATATTCATTATTGCTTTTTTATATTGATTTATGTAATTTTCATGTCATCACCTGTACAGTTATTTTTGATGGAACATTTTGATAAATTGTTAGAGAAGTGCTTGTATCTACTTCCCTATACTGATATGAAATTGTATTCTATACAGCACGTTATATACTGTACCACACATCCTAAATAGCTCAAGTTGGTACAGAAAAGACACCAGAATATAAGAACATAAAATGCAAATATCACAGTATCATTTAGGGTGGAAAAGACCTCTAAGACCATTGAAGCCAACTGTACACATAAGTTGACTAAATTAAAACTGAAAGTGATATATTTTTAAAAGTCAGTACATATTTTAGCTGATGTGCTCATGGGTATTTTCTAAGATGAAAAGGATTTGTCTCCTGAAGGAAGCCAGCAGAATCTAATGTCACAAGTCCCTTGGGATTTGTAGGACAGCAAGATCAGTTAAGCCATTGCACTTCCAGAGCTGTCCACCTTCCCCTCAATTTATAATTAAAGGAGTCTTCCAGCACCAAAATTACACATTACAGTTCCTGGGTTTCAGCCAAGTGATGTAGAACTGGGAGAATTGCTGAAAGTGGTTTCATTTCCTCCCTCAATTCCAGTATTAATCAGTCTTTGTAGAGGAGCAAGTCAAAACCCCATTCTCAAATAATATCCTCAGTCTGTCCAGCTTCAGTTGTCACTGGGCTGCCACAGACTGTTCACAACCATGGATTTCAGCTTTCCTGTCATCATGACACCTAGATTTGAAAGTGATCTCTCCTACAGTATTTCATGTCATTGTGGGAATCTTATTCCCTTCTGTTTCATGTGTTTAAAATCTTAAAACTTCTGGAGCTGGAATGGCCATTTAACTGTTATAATTTTTATTATTATTTTAATGGAAAGTCTATGAGCTCTGAAACAGTGAAAGACACTTCCAGACACTTTCATGAAAATCTCTTATCTCTTCTGAGGTAAAAGGGACTAGAATGTCCTCATAATTACTCTTGTGGATATCTTTTTAATAGCCTTGGAGACACAAACAAATATTTAATTATTAGGAAAGGAGTGAATACAATGAAGAATAACATACTAATAACAAATTTAATAAATACATAGAATTCATTAATTGATAATTAATTTAAGAGATAAGCACAACTCAATTGATTTCCCTTCAAGCAAGGAGATCATGCAGGTGTTTACTTAGGAAGAGATATCCTGCTATATGAGTCTGTGTCAATAGAATTCCTCTTTTCCTTGGATCTAAACAAGTGTTGATTTAGTAGAGCTTCTTTGCTCCCCTTTTCCTACCAAGCATGCATTTTTCCTTCTCATGTCATTACAAAAAAATAACTTGGCATGTGTAGTGGGAGAGAGCCTTAGAATTGGCCTGTATAGCATGAGAAAAAGTCAAGGAAAGAAGTCCTTTATCACTCTAGAAAGCAGAGATGAAATTAATGCAGAGCTGTTTTTTCATATTGCATCCACTGGTACTTTCTTACCTCGATAGATCTATTTCATTCAGCTGGAGATTAAGATCTCTTTGCCCTGATTCTAAACATTTTTAGAGAATAAGAAGGCTATTTTTTTATCAAGTGCTATTTATTCCATGATCTCTAACTTAATAATTTATTTTAAAGGAAACTGTCAAGCTTAATTTGGTCTCAACGATATAGCTGTAAAAACAGAGTTTTGTGAGGTCTTTGTGACTCACCCACCAGATTTATTTTGTGTGCTTTTAGAAAAACTGTTTTATTTGTGAGATGGAAAATTTCTTGCTTGAAATGGGATGTTTAAAGTGAGTGGTTTTCCTTGGATTTCTTTGAGAATAATTTTTCCTTTTAAAAAGTGAGTATTTCACAGTGACATTTGCAACCCACATGAGGTATTGTTGATAGCAGAGATGAGAAAAGGCACCTAAAGAAGGTAGATGTGTGGAAGAAGTGTAAGACTTCAGGGGTGCTTTACCCACTACACTCTGTTCTTCTTAAGCTTCCTTAAGTGAAAAAGAAACGTGACATTATCTGGGGGGG